>NW_028270175.1:91971868-92314368 GCF_037043375.1 Chiloscyllium plagiosum | reverse complement strand
GTGGATGACAACTAACTGGCCTGTAGTCCTCCACTCTCCCATTTCTTCCCTTCGAAAATCATTAGAATGCATTTATAACCTACCGAACTGAATACAGAGAAATACAGTGGCCACTTTTGCAATCAACATGTGTATTGCTGTTTTCTCTGAAATTTCAGTTTGAATTATATCCGGTCTGTCAGACTTATCAATCCTCATCCCAGTTCTGTTTCCAAATACTACCTCATTACTGTTTATGAATGGTTTTAGTCTTTAGTTACAAAGGTCCCATGGTGACTTGGAATTTCTGGGAGATATCCTGGATCTTCCTCTTTGAAGACAGATGCAATGTCACTGTTTCATCTCCTTGTCATTTTTTCTGTTCTCTGCAGTAAATTCCCGTATCCACACATTCGCTGTGCCACATTTGATCTTGGTTTCATTTTCCTTTCAAGTATCAACAGACGCTTTTCGCCAGTATTTACAAATAACAAAGAAAATCACAGCACAGGAACAGACCCTTCAGCCCTCCAAGTCTGTGTCAATCCAGATCCTCTATCTATACCTGTCGTCTATTTTCTAAGGTTCTGTATCTCTCTGCTCCCTGCCCATTCATTTATCTGCCCGGATACATATTAAATAACGCTTTCGTCCCTGCCTCTACCACCTCCGCTGGTAATGCATTCCAGCACCCATAACCCTCTGCGCAAAGAACTTTTTGAGCATATCTCCAATAAACCTTTCCCCTTTCATCTTGAATTCTTGACCCCTAGTAACTGAGTCCCCCAATCTGGGAATAAGCTTCTTGCTATTCACCCTGTTTACACCTCTCATGACTTTGTAGACCTCAGTCAAGTCCTCCCTGAACCTCCATCTTTCTAATGAAAATAATCCCAATCTACCAAACCTCTCTTCATATTTGGCTCCCTCCATACTAGGTAACAACGTGGAGGAAATCCTTTGCACTCTTTTCAAAACATCCAAATCCTTTCAGGAATGTGGTAGCCAGAACTGTTCGCAGTATTCTGAATGTGGCCGAACCAAAGTCCTATACAACTGTAATATGGCCTGTTTACACTTGTACGCAATAGATTCCAACAAATTCCCTCTTGTGTGTGACGAGTTAACTGGTCTGTAGTTCCCCGCTCCTTAAATTATTAGAATTCAGGAAGATAAGTATGCTATGTGCCTTCTTGATCATTCTATCGACCAGGAGAAGGTGAAGACTGCCGATGCTGGAGATCAGAGCTGAAAAATGTGTTGCTGGAAAAGCGCAGCGGGTCAGGCAGCATTCTATCGACCTTGCACTTCCAGCGAACAATGGTCTTGAACACCCAGATCTCTCTGTACATCAATTTTCCCCAGAGCTTTTTCCAGTTACTGTATAATTCGTTCTCGAATTGGATCTTCCAAAATGCATCAACTCACATCTGCCCTTTCTCCACTCAACTCTCCAATCTATCTACATTCAGTTGTGTTCGCTGACAGTCCCCCCAAGTTTCTGCAACTCTAACAATCTTAGTGTCACTTACAAACTTGCTAATCAGACCACCTAGACCTTCCTTCAGATCATGTAAGTATATCACAACAAACAGTGGTCCCAGCACGCATCCCTGTGAAACACCACACGGAGGAGTTTTCCATTTTGTGAAACTCCCTTCCATTACTACTGTCTGTCTCCTGTTACCCAGCCAGTTCTCTAATCCATCTAGCTAGTACACCATGGACCCCTGTGACTTCACTTTCTCCATCAGTCTATCTCATCAAACGCCTTACCTGAAGTCCATATATATGACAACTCCAGCCCTTTCTCTATTATCAACTTTGTCATTCCTCAAAGAATTCTATTCTGTTTGCTAAGATGTGACCTTCCCTGCACAAATCATGGAAGGTCTTGTGTGGAGTCCGACTTGTTTTACCCTGGAGTCATCCTGGTTTTATTTCCAAAACAGGACTTTATAAAATGCCACAATGATTGGCTGCGTACAAATTGAATGTTGTTTTGAACAAAATGCAATCTCTCCACAAACATAAATCTGCAAACGAAAATTATCATCCCAGATTTATATGTGTGTCTGTGCGAGAGATGCGGAGTGTGTGTGTGTGTGTGTGTGTGTGTGTGTGTGTGTGTGTGTGTGTGTGTTGGGGGGGGAGGGAGTGCGGGTGGCGTGCGAGTGAGAGAGAGAGGATGTGTATGTTTATGTCCGTGTCTGTGAGAAAGAGTGTGTGTGTGTGTGTGTGTGTGTGTGTGTGTGTGTGTGTGTGTGTGTATGTGTGTGTGTGTGTGTGTGTGTGTGTGTGTGTGTGTGTGTGTGTGTGTGTGTGTGTGTGTGTGTGTGTATGTTTAAGGATGAGAGTGAGAGCCTGTGCTCACGTTAAGACACAGACAGTTTTGGCAGATCCCTTTCCCCACACACACCCAGTCCGTGGTTTCAGAGCTTCCACACTCTGCAGCCTCTGCTCCGATTGTTGTTCATGTTACAGACCCAGATTCTGTAACTACAGACCCCATGCTCCATCCAGAGTTAGGTCACCAAATCCTCTGGTCTCCCTGAATGTCTGCTGCATTTCACAGAACAACCTCCAGCAAACCATCCCCAGCCCCTTCACTAACTTTTCAATAACAGGAGACAAATAGGCTTCCCTCCACTAAAAGTGAGATATCTACTCCTTTATAATTATACTTCAGGGTCCTACCACGTAATCAGCTGAGAGGGGCAAACACAGGCTTTCAGTGGACACGCACAGACCAAGTTTTAAAGACATGGGTCAAATATGCTGAAACTCCCTGTCCAACATGGAGCACAACTTGGGAAAGATCGGGTAGGGAACAGCTGACACACACACACACACACACACACACACACACACACACACACACACACACACACACACACACACACACACACACACACACACACACACACACACACACACACACACACACACACACACACACACACACACACACACACACACACCTCAAGGGACACAGTGGGAAGTGAACAATAGCCTGACACACACCATTACATCATTTCTGAACTTAATAATGCCAATATTCGATACAATACACAACCAAAAACCAAGGTCAGGGAAAGATAAAGATGGACAGAGACATTCACATTAAAGATAGAAACGGACAATTAAGACAGAAACAGAGCATGTTGTTGAAATATGAGAATAAAAACAAGGGAGTGGGTATATCTGGAGCAGTGAGACCATGGCGGCTCAAGTCACAAGAATGAGAACATTGAATAAAGGCATTGCCAGATAAGCTGACAAAATGTGTTCCATTAAACTCTGAATTTGCCTCACAGAACAAATGCAGAAACTATGAACTGGGACAAGTAGACAACCCAGCATGCAGAGCAACGCAGCATATGTCAGTGTATTGCTCAGTAAACCTGACTATCGGGCCAGCCTGGAGAGCTATGCAGACTATGCCAGTGTATTAGGTAATAACAATGATTGCAGATGCTGGAAACCAGATTCTGAATTACTGGCGCTGGAAGAGCACAGCAGTTCAGGCAGCATCTGAGGAGCAGTAAAATCGACATTTCAGGCTTTTGCCCGAAACGTCAATTTCACTGTACCTAGGATCCTGCCAGAACTGCTGTGCTCTTCCAGCGCCACTAATTCAGAATATGCCAGTGGATTGCTCAGTAAACCGGACTATCTGCCCAGCATGGTGAGCTGTGCAGACTAACCCAGTGTTTTGATCAGTTCGCTGGACTATCTGGCCAGCATGGAGAGCTCTGCAGACTATGCCAGTGTTTTGCTCAGTTCGCTGGATTATCTTCCCAGCATGGGGAGCTGTGCAGTCTATGCCAGTGCATTGCTCAATAAACTGGACTATCTGCACAGCATGGGGAGCTATACAGACTGTCCCAATGTATTGCTCAGTAAACTGGACTATCTGCCCAACATGGGGGGCTGTGCAGACTATCCCAGTGCATTGCTCAATAAGGTGGACTATCTGCCCAGCATGGGGAATTGTGCAGACTATGCTAGTATATCGCTCGGTAAGGCAGACTATCTGCCCAGCATGGAGATTTGTGCAGACTATGCTAGTGTATTGCCCGGTAAGATGGACTATCTGGCCAGCATGGGGAGCTGTGCAGACTATGCGAGCGTATTGCTCAGTAAACTGGACCAACTGCCCAGCATGGCAATATTGCAACATTTTGCTGGTATATTGCTGCTACGTTTGCACTACGTAACTGCCTAACACGGGAAAATTTGCCGCCTATACTGCGAGTGACAGTAAATGGGCTCCCACAAATTAATGTCTCTATATCTTCATGAATCAGCTCAAGGTAAGGGGTTATATGTATGCATGTGTGTGTGGTTCTGGGGCAGTGTTAGATGTGAAAGTCATTGTCTAAGAGAGAGCACACATGGCGGAAATCAGTTTAAATGTGAACAACAGTTAGGGCTTGGTATAATTGACAGAAAGAGGTAGATCTGGATTAGTGGTGCTGGAAGAGCACAGCAATTCAGGCAGAATCGGAGGAGCAGTAAAATAGACGTTTCGGGCAAAAGCCCTTCATCAGGAATACAGGCAGAGAGCCTAAAGGCTGGAGAGATAAGTGAGAGGAGGCTGGGGGTGGGGAGAAAGTAGCATAGAGTACAATAGGTGAGTGGGGGAGGGGATGAAGGTGATAGGTCGGGGGGAGTGTGGAGTGGATAGGTGCAAAAGAAGATACGCAGGTAGGACAGATCATGGCGACACTGCTGAGCTGGAAGTTTGGAACTGGGGTGAGGTGGTGGAAGGGGAAATGAGGAAACTGTAGTTCATGGGCAGCTGATAGTTACTATTAAAGTAAAGGCATTGCCGGACCCAATAACGTTATAGATCAGCACGCACAGGAATTATGGATGGATGGGGAGTTCATTGTGATATCAGATATGAGCTATGGAGTATTGACTCAGAGTTGTTTCTGCAGGTTTGCAGATGTGAGAGTCAGCAAGGTTTGCAGATGTGAGAGACGAATGCCATCTTTAAGACTGTATTTCACAGCTCATGGTTCAAATAGCAGATGTGATGAGCCAGTGAAGTATATGCTGAATTTATTAGTAATTAGAATTAGGGATGGTCAGGGTATAGTGTCAGGAATTAGTTCATGGCCAGAGGGATCACCACTGTGGTCATTCGTCTATTTCAGCTCAGATATTGGCCGCGGATGAGATGGAGTCAGAGGAAGGAAATGCAGTTTGTAACCAGAACAGAAGATAGTGACCTCAATGCTTTCAATATTTAGATAGCAAGTGCAGTGATACAACGGATCATGGTTCACAGCTGTAACTGAACAAGTCAACATAGCAACCCATGAGTAACACTGCCAGAAGCAAGGAGGGAGAGAGTGATTTAACAATTTAGTAGTGGTTTGTCAAGTGAATATCTGGATTTAGAATCTTAGCAGGAAAAATAACAGTGGCCAGGAGGGTAGAGTGAATGAAAGATCAGTATTACTGTCAAACATGATTTATATAATTAATGACTGAACAGTGAGACCTACCAGGAACACCAACAAACGCCAGGATTGGATAATAAAAATATTGTATAATGTAAACTACATATTTGATCCGCCACGATATTGACCTTCGATCATAATATGTAGAAAGAAACCAAACATCCCAGTTTAAACTCCTGCCCATTCTTGGGACTTTCCAGTCTAATGTCCTCAGATTGTGATCCATTGCTGTAACATTCCAGTCTAATGTTCTCAGATTCTGATTCATTGTTGAAACATTCCAGACTCTTGTGCTCAGATTCTGATCTCTCTACCCTTTCTCTCTGGAGCTGCTGATTCCTGCTGATTCCTGCTGAAAAATGTGTTGCTAGAAAAGCGCAGCAGGTCAGGCAGCATCAAAGAAGCAGGAGAATCGACGATTCCGGCATAAGCCCTTCTTCAGGAACCTGGAGTACCACCTGCTGATTCCTGTTAACACTGTTGGTGATTCTCCCACCATACTGTGGATAACACATTGAACGGAGCCCACTTATCATTAAAAGATGGAAACCGTACGCTGGGGTAATTGCAACTCATGGAGACTAACACCAATCACAGTCACTGAACAAACAGGTCCAGTTGACCCCTTCCTGACATCACTTTTCATATCCCAATAAAAGGGAACATTTATTCGGTGTGGGTGGAATGGATGGGCGTTGCTTAGCGATGGACCATAAATCTTTCAATATTCTTATTGTTTCTTCCGTGTGTGTGGGAGTAGAGCCTGAACACTGCAGCACTGTGTACATTACATACTGTTTATAAAGGACGACAGTGAAAAAGTAACAGACCCGCTGCATAAGATGACTGGTGGGGTAATTTCCAGAGCCGAAAAACCAGTGTATATATTTATTGACCATTTACTTTGTGTAATGTTGCTCCTGGTTTTATGTGCACTGTTGTCAAATTCTTCCATAACCTTGGGACATCATTCAGATCGAGCCTCTCGCACAGGAACAGGAGGAAGTAATTCTGTGCCCATGCCCCTGTTGCAAAGGGACAGGGGGAGGCCATTCAGCCTCTCAAGTCTGTTACAGAGAGATAGGAGGATGCCATTCTGCTTCTTGAGCCTGTTATATAGAACATAGAACATAGAAGAATACAGCGCAGTACAGGCCCTTTGGCCCTCGATGTTGCGCCGATCCAAGCCCACCTAACATACACTAGCCCACTAACAACCATATGCCTATCCAATGCCCGCTTAAATGCCCATAAAGAGGGAGAGTCTACCACTGCTACTGGCAGGGCATTCCATGAAATCACGACTCGCTGAGTAAAGAACCTACCCCTAACATCTGTCCTGTACCTACCACCCCTTAATTTAAAGCTATGCCCCCTTGTAATAAATGACTCCATACGTGGAAAAAGGTTCTCATGGTCAACCCTATCTAAACCCTTAATCTTCTTGTAGATGATTAGGAACTATGCAGGAACTATCAGTTGTGAAATCCCTATGGAGCAGAATAGTCCTAATATAATTTTAATGTTTTACGTTGAGTCAGGCCAACATTTAACTTTTATGTTGGCACTTTGAAAAGTTGTTTTGGAGAAGCTTTTGGCGGGAAAGTGGGAGACCTTCACATGTGAGGTACAGAGTCGAGCGACAGCATGTTCCTGACTATGAGCAGGGTAAGGCTTGTAGGTGTAGGGAATGCTGAATGGCGAGCAGAATTGTGGCACTGTTCAAGAAAAGGCGGAAGCATATAATAGGTACAGACAGTAGGGATCGAGTGAATCCATCGTGGAGCACCAAGGCTGTAGGATAATACCCAAGAGGGAAATCAGGAGGGCAAAATGGGGACATAAGATAACTTTCAAAAATAGGATAAGGGACATTCCAAAGAGATTCTACATACCATACACATTAAGGTCAAAATAGTAACTCTGGAGAGAGCAGGACCCCTTAAAGATCAGCAAAGTGACCTATGTGTGGAACTACAGGAGATCAGTGAGATACTAAATAAAGATTTTGCATCAGTATTTACTGTGGAGTAGGATATGGAAGGTACACAACTTGGGGAAATGAATAGTGATATCTTGAAAATTCGATATTACTGAAGATGAGGAGCTGGATATTTTAAAATGCATAAAGCTGGATAACCCTCTCTGACGTTTTAAGTGACTCTTGGTTAGGCACATGGATTTTAGTACAATGAAGGGCATAAAGGTTAGTCTGAACTTAGAGTAGGATAAACTGGCGGCACAACATCAACAGCTCAAGGGCTTGTATGTGATGCACTGTTCTATGATCCATAAACTGATCAGATGTACCCCAGAGCTGTTGGGAAGCTAAGGAAGTAATTGTTCAGTCTCTGGCTGAGATATTTGTATCATGGACAGTCACAGGTAAGGTTATGCCATTGTTTAAGAACAGTTGTTAAGGAAAAGCCAGGAAACTGTAGACAAGTGGGACTGATGTCATTGGTGGGTAAGTTGTTGGAGGGGATTCTGAGCGATAGCATTTACTTGTGTTTGGAAATATAAATTCTGATTAGCGATATTCAACATGACTTTGTGTGTGGGAAATCGCATCCCACTAATTTGATTTAGCGTTTTGAAGAAGTGACGAATAAGATTGATGAAGGCACAAAAACAGAACTGTGGAATAGAATATAGACTTTAGTGTGGCATTCAAAAAGGTTCTGCATCGTAAACTGGTTGGCATGGTGAGATCACATGGAATACAGGGAGAGTTGGAGGAAATTGGCTCGAAGGTAATAGACGAAGGAAATGTTTGTGAACTGTTATTTTTATTGGACTGGAGGTCTGTGACCAGCAGTGCACCGCAAGAATTGAATGGATTTTGTCATTTTATACAAATGTTTTGGATTTGAGTTTGCAGATAACACCAAAATTGGTGAGGTAGTGGAGAATGAAGATGGTTTACTCAGAGTAAAATGGGACGCTGATCAGATATACTAAAGGGCCGAAGAGTGGCTGATGGAGTTCATGTTAGACAAACGAAAGATGTAACATTTTATTCAGGCAACTTATGTCATCACATATAGGTAGGATCCTGGGCAGCGTTTTCAAACACAGACAGCTACATAGAAATTATAGAAGCCCTGCAGTGTGGAACCAGGCCATTTGGCCCACCGAGTCCACACTGACCCTTCACATAACATCCCGAACAACAAACGCAAACGTTACCCCGGTAACTCTACATTTGCCATAGACAATCCAATCAACCTGCACATCCCTGGATACTGCGGAACAATTTAGTGAGGTCACCAAACCTAACCTGGGCATTTTTGGCTGTGAGAGGAAACACACACACAACCACACACACAACCACACACACAACCACACACACACACACACACACACAACCACACACACACACACACACACAACCACACACACACACACAACCACACACACAACCACACACAACCACACACAACCACACACACAACCACACACAACCACACACACAACCACACACAACCACACACACACACACTGGGAGAAGGTGCAAGCACCGCACAGAGAGTCCCCAAAGGTGGAATCGAAACCAGGTTATTGGCGTTGTAAGGCAGCATTGCTAGTTACTGCACCAATCAATGCCCAGTTGCGAGAGAAACTGCATCCTGCCACTTTCTCTGGATCTGTCACATCTGTGCAAAAGATGTGAACCGAGTAAGGTTCATGCTCCACCACTGTCACTCCTGCATGCAGCGAACCCCCCCCCCCCCCCACCCCTCCCCTTTGTGGCTCTTGCCTTTTTAATATTCCGACAGATTGTAGAATGCTCCGGAGAATGCTGATCATGGAATGTTCCAGATAATATTCCAAATAATTCCCAGTTTCAGGAAAATGGCAGTGCCCCAGTGTGCAAAACATTAGGTGAAAGAACAGAGTTTATATGCAATTAAAATCAATAATGAGTCCATTCAGCCCTTCAAATGTGCTGTACCATTGAATAAGATCAGGAGTGATCTGACTGTCTCCTGAGCTTCACGTTGTAGGAACTTTCAATCATTCAGCCCCCTGGTTTCCTGTCACTGACCAGACGACTCCCATGCACTTTCTACCCTGAGTTTCTTCAAACATGTGTTCGGGAGGCATTTCCCATGGGACCAACCCTCCAAAAATATGTTCCATCAGCTTTTTACTTTCATACAATGGTTAGCATGCTTCACACAGGCCAATCAAAAATGTACTCATAGTTTATAGTCATTGATATCTAATCACAATTAGTAATTCTGGTTATTTCGCTTGGGTCACCTTATTATATTCAACCAAGGATATCATCCAATCAACTGTCTCATTATAAAATACAATTTCCAACGGCTATTTTTTTTCCTCAGCCGTTATCTTAACCATTATCTGAATTGTACCTTTTTTTTTTCCTTCTTATCAAAGTTTATATTTTACTTTGATTTTGGCTATTTCTATCTATAGCAGTTACACAGCCTCGCAGTCTGTTGGCTGGATGGCTGGCTTGTGATGCAGAGGAAGGTCAACAGCGCATGTTCAATTCCCCACACAGGCAGAGGTTGCCACGAAGAGGACGCTCTCTCAATATCGTCCTGTCACCTGAGGTATGATAACCCTCAAGATAAACCATAATTTGTGGTCTCACTAATGAGGGTCCTTTGGGACTCTATTGTATCCATGTTAACATTTTAATTTTTCAAAAATATTTTTATTCAGAGAAAAGCTTTTTAATGCTTCAATGAACCAATAAGTACCCAACTGAAAAAGCAATGTAAATTGAACACAATTTCACCCATGTACTTTGTACATAAAAAAAACAAGGTAAATCAACGGACCGAAGGAAAATAAAAAAAAAAATTAAAAACGAATAGTAGAACTCAGTATAACAAAACTACAGCTCTCAATCTTCAAAAGCCTTAACTGATACACGTTCATTTGTTCGTAATTCTTCCTCTCTGGACATTAGATTCATTAGTCAAGTTCATCATAGCTATATACAAGTCCTTAATACAGAGGCAGATCAGCCTGTACCTTGGTAATTCAAAAAGGGCTGCCATGTCTTATAAAAATCCTCTATTTTCTGGTGCAACATACCTTTAAAAGAGTCCAAAGGGCGATGCTCCATGATGAGGTTACGACAACCCAATAAACCCCGCGGGTTTTCAGACACCCAACACAACAGAACTTTTTTTCTGAACACAGAGAGTGAGGGTATTGAAGTATATTTTCCTCTGCAGATCTGAGTAAGTTAGACTGGGCAGGCCCAGGAAATGGGAAACCTGGTCCGTCTCCAATTCGTTCCCCAAGATCCTCTCCATCCCACCGAACACACCGTTCCTATAGCGACGGTGGAAGGTCAACAAACAATGAGTAAGACTGCCCATAGTCATTCTGCTTTAAGACATACTCCCATCTTGAATTTTGAGAGAGTATCTGGGGCCAATTAGACTCTGTGAAGAATCTTCAACGTCAGGGCAAGAGTCTTCTTACAGATCGAAATACTTCTTGCATTTTCACAAATATCCTCCCCTGTGTCCGAAGAGATCTGAACCCCCAACTCTCTTTGCAGACCTCAGTAAGGCACAAAGACTCGTCTGAGGGGCCACACTCCAACAAATGATAAAGGGTACTGAGAGAGAGTGTGTTCTTAGCACTAAGCACCCTCTTCTCTGTATCGGATCTGTACGGGTCTGTTAAAAGCGTGGTTATTTTTTGAATAACATCTCTGATCTTATAAAAAGAAAACAGAAGAGATCTCTACGCGGTAGTCTGTAGTTACGACTTATTTAATCAAAGGACATTCTTATTTCTCCCTCAGATAAATCATCAAAGCAAGATACACGCACGAGTTGCCCATAGATTAAACATGGAATCCAGTGTCCCCCGTCGGAAACACGTTACACCACGTTTTGTGGTAAGAAATGAGGTTTGGCTATAGTTCCCTCGATCAGACACATTGCTTTGAAATTATTAATACTTATTTGGAAAAGGCAATACTTCGTAACCGTCCTCATTTTGTATTTGAATAGTAGACTAATAATGGAGCACTTTGCCTGACAAGCTTTAATATCTAACCATATGGACGCCGAGGTCTCATTAACATCGGGTAAAGAAGAGCTTAATTGATAGCTTTTAATATCCGGGAGAACTACTCCCCACAAACTGTGGGGTCGTTGTAATTTGGTTAACTTGACAAGAGGTCGCTTATGGTGACAAATCAGAGCTACATTATCCTTTGAGTCTCCTAAGTGTCTGTCTGGGAAACATCAAAGAAAGCATTCACACGGGGTATAGCAAGGGAGGGAATTCATTTTAATAACAGCTATCCGAACTAGCCAGTCTATGGGAAGTGTCTCCCACCTTCGAAGGTCTTGTTTAATTTTGTCAAACAAATGCACAAATCCCACGTTAAATGTATGTTCAAAGATAGGATTAATGAATATACCTAAATAGGGAACATCCCCATACCCCCTGGGATCATTGAAAAGGAAATCAGGATTCTCCCACGGCATCAGGTATTACCCAGTTCGCCCAGAGGGATGGCCTCCGACTTTGTAAAATCAATGGTATAGCCGGAAAAGGCACAAAACGAACTGATGCATTGCATGACGTGAGGTACCAAAACTGTGGTATCAACAAAAAAATAAGACCTTCATCAGCAGACAATGTGATCTTACGTGAATTCTATCCCACTTCTGGGGCAGATATGTTGGGGTCCCTGCAGATGGCCTTCGCCAGTGGCTCAATCACCAACGTAAACAACACTGGTGAAAGGGGTTAACCTTGTTGACTGCCTCTCGAAATATTAACTTTATGGGATTGCACACAGAGAATCACTTTCAAGGACCGTCACCCACTTGATAAAAACTTTACCTAGACCAAACCATTCTACCGTATAGAAGAGATACAGCTACTCAACCCAAGAAAATGCATTCTCTGCATCTAAAGAGATCATGAAGACATGTATAAGTTGCTGTTGATCCGCTTGGATCATATTGAGTAGTCTCCTAACATTGTTGGAATATCTGCAGCCTTTTATAAGCCGGTATGGTACACTTTGACAATGGAAGGATAAATAGTTTCCATCTGTAATGTAAGGGACTCATACAGAATTTTGATATCAACATTTAGAAGTGAGATGGGCCTATGAGAAGCACAATATTATGGTGTCCACCTTTTCTTAAGAATAAGAGATATATGAGCTTCTCTTAAGGATGGTGGGAGGCAGTCGTGACTGTGCGAGTGACTAAAATGGTAAGCATCGGCCCTGACAATAGGTTTATAAATTCCTCAAAAAATTCACTTGGACATCCGTCTAGACCTGGCACCTTTCCGCACGGAAGCTGCTTTATACCCTCCGGCACTGACAATGATGCATTAAGGCAAGATGCGCATTTGGGGGTTACCCCTGGAAGATCCAAGTTCTTGAAGAAAGATTCCAGCTTAATCCATCTATCCACATAATGCTCAGTCTGATATAATTCGGAATAAAATCTCCGAAATGTTGCTTTAATCTTTATGGGATCGCAGGTCAGGGTCCCAGTACCTTCCCTAATTGAGGTAATGGCTTTGGGGCTCTCTCTTTCCTCGCAAGATAGGCTAAATACTTGCCTGGCTTATCACAATGCTCAAACAGCCTGTATTTTGCAAAAGTAAGTTCCTTCTTTGCTGTCTGTGTGAGCATGGAATTCACTGCAAACCGAAGCGTTGTGATCCTCTGCAGCCGAGCCACCGAGAGTCTATCACAGTATGCCCTTAATCTTAACCAATAAGTATACTGCTGCATGGTCAGAAATGGTAATATTCCCAATTGTACAGAACACCACTGAATCGATGATTGCTTCAAGGTGAGGAAGAGATCAACCCTAGTGTGGCATTTGTGCATGTTAAAGAATAAAGTAAAATCCCTATCTGTGAGGTGGATCTCCCTCCAAACATCCACCAGCCCCAGTTCCACACAAAAAATCCACTAATTGCTTAGATTGCAAACATGGGGGCTTTGGGGCATTCTGTCTACCGTGGGTGCAAAAGACAATTGAAATCTCTCCCTACAATAATGTGCTGCGAAGAAAGATTAATTAATTTGGAAAATGCATCTATCAGGAATTTAAGGCTGTAATTACCAGAGGGTAATTACCATTCAAAATACCGTTTTATTCCACATATCTTTTAGGATTATAATCCTCCTGTGGGTGTCTAATACAATCTCATAATTTAAATGGAAGATTCTTCATCACCATCCTAGTATTAAAAGACGAGAAATAAACCCGATCAAATGCGCCCTTCTGTAATGACGAATGTTCCTTGTCATGCAACAGGACAATATCCATCCTCTCCTTTTTAAGGCTAGAAAGTTCATTTTTCCTCTTAACTGGCTCCCCTTAATTTCCAGAAAAACCAGTTAAGGACGATATTAGCCATTACACACTGAAACAATATTTGAACTCCAGATAGGAAGAACTTGAAATACAAATCGCTGAGCACCAATGAAAAAAGAATCGTAGAGACTAACAAAACATACAAGCTAAAGCTATTACAACTAACAAGCTCTCAAACCGTTCCACAACTAATTACATACAAAAACAAACAAAAAAATGATACAAAGTGCCAATGGCACACAGGAGGGCATTTATTCCACGACCACTTTGTGGCATTTGCACGTCACAAATCCTTATCTTCTGCCCCATTATCAATACTGTATCCAGGGCAATTAATCACAAAAATCGGGATTGAACTGCCCTTAGGTAGGCATTCAGTCATCACGATCATCTTCTAACTCCCTCCAGCTTGAGCCAACCCCGACATACAAACTTAGCAAGAGAAAAGCGAGTAGTAATATTAATGAAGAAGTTCAAAGTGTATACTCTACCCACCCTCGACTATAATTTAGATTAGATTACTTACAGTTTGGAAACAGGCCCGTTGGCCCAACAAGTCCACACCAACCCGCCGAAGCGTAACCCACCCAGACCCATTCCCCTTCATTAACCCCTTCAACTAACACTACGGGCAATTTAGCATGGCCAATTCACCTAACCTGCACATTTTTGGACTGTGGGAGGAAACCGGAGCACCCGGAGGAAACCCACGCAGACACGGGGAGAACACTGCTTAATATCAGAAGCATTCAACAAACTTTTTTTCAGAAAAAGAAACATGATTATCGATATCCATTTAAACATTCAGCCTACTTTAAAGTGTCCACAAAGTTTTCGCGTTCTCTGGAGAGTCAATGCATCTATTGAAAGATCCACCAGTGCGTGGAAATATTGAAAGCATATGGAGCACGGCTGAGTTAATTAAGGAATACTGAATCTCAAGTTCCTTTAATCTTCTCTTGATACCATCAAAACGTTTTCTTTTATGAATCTATGCCACTGAAAAGATATGGAAAACATCATCCTAGAGCCCTCCTCTGGTTTTTTCCCTGTGTTCTGGAAGCTTCCATAAATCTTTGTTTGTCCCTGCAACTATGAAATCGCACAAGGACAGGGTGAGGGGGTTGGTCTGAGCCTGACCTGCGCGCTGTAACCGAATGAACTGTCTCACTCTTCACCCGTCCCTCTTCAGCTTCGAAGTGAAGGAATCGCTGCAGCCAGTTCTCGCAAAATAAAACCTCACTGGCTGATCACCTTATGTCCGGTCCAGCAGACCGATGATATGAGCATTCTTCATTCTGCCCCTGTTCTCGAGGTTGTCACCTTGTTCAGTTAAGGTATGGACCTGTTTTTCAAGGGTGAGGATCCGCTCCTTACAGGAATGGATCACTGTCTCTGCCACTGCAGTTTGGCGCTCGACATCATCCGTTCTGTTTCTAAGGCTTTCAAGTTGCTGCGCATGTTTTGGAGCATGCCTGACAGTGGTTCTATCCTCCTGCTGAACTTTTCTTCAATCGTGGCTTCAATCATTTCATGTAACTTGGTGAACTCAGTGACCAAGGCCTGGTGAGTAATTGAGTCCATCGAACGAGCAGAGGGGTTGTAGCCGTGGCCACGGTATGCTGAAAGCTTCTGACGGGTGCCGTGTGTGTTTGGAGTTACTCGATCTTTTCCCATATTTTGTCATTTCCACTTGACAAAATGAGATTAGTAAGGATCTTGTAGCTCTTTTAGTGTGGACTTTTAAGTAAATGACTGTGGTGGGGTGTGGTAGAGCATTACTGTGATGCAGAGCTCAGCAAAGCAGACCTTTCAGATCTCTGCCATCTTGTTTCTCCGTTAAAACCTTATCGATGTAACCATTTCGTTTAATTCCTGGATATTGTGGAGCCATTCTGGTGTCATTCAGTACCACTGTCTACATTTTCCCCAACACTGCACATTGCTGCCCACTCCTCGATAATCCTTGACCCCTGTGTGTTTCGTGAACCTTGCCTCAAAAATATTCTATATCTCTGCCTCCATTGCTCTGCGGGGAAGAGTGTTTCAAAGCCTCACTATACCCCGAGAAAACAAAAATAAACTGACTCATCGGTGTGTGAGATTAGTTTTATTTTTGCATTCTTATCTGAAAACGGATATAGTAACACTGGAAGCAGTTCAGGCTTATGCCTGAAACGTCGATCCACCTGCTCCTTAGATGCTGCCTGACCTGATACGCTTTTTCAGCAACACATTTTTCAGCCCTGATCTCCAACATCTGCAGTCTTCACTTTCTCTTACTCGGTATCTACCTCCTCGAGTTTGAGACTTGGTGGAAACACCTTCTCAGCATCTACTTTGTCAAGCCCCCTCTGTATCTTGTACATTTCAGTAATATCATCCTCATTCATTTCAACCACAATGAATATTCGCCTCACCATTTTAGATGTTTTGAATAATTCAACCCCTTCATCCCAGGAAGCCGCCTCATGAACCAACCTAGTTACTTGCTGCATCAGCATGCTGACGTTACGTTTCATGCACAGTAACACTCCAATCCCTTTGTACTGATCCTTTCTTGGGAGTCCTCTTCATTAAATAACAGCGTGCATTTTGGTTCTCAGAGTCATCCACAAACTCGGATGTACATTGCACTCAGCTCCCGCCGTCAGGCTATCAGTATAGATTGTAAATATCTGATGCCATCGGCCTGATATTTGTGATAATCCAACAGATACGTCTTTATCATAAAGATCCATTAATCCTGACTCTCCGATTTCTATGTGTTAACCAACCGTCATCCCATGCTAATATATTATACATCATACTAAGAGCCTCTGTCTTGTGTCAGAACGTTTATTTTGTGATACCTTGGGAAGAATCTCTGGAAAGCCTCATGTTGACCAGTTCCCTTTATCAAATCTGCATGCCAATTTCTCAGGGATTCCTGATGAAGGGCTCCTGCCCAAAACATTGATTTTCCTGCTCTTTGGATGCTGCATAACCTGCTGTGCTTTTCCAGCATTACTCTAATCTTGACATTCTCGGGAATCTCCAGTAAAATAATTTGCATGATTTTACAGAACAAAAATAGTTTCCCCTTCACAAAACCATGCCAACTCTGCATTAAGCTTTTCTAAATGCCCTGCAATTCCTTCCTTAATAACAGACTGTAGCAGATTCCAGGCAATAATGCTTAGGCTAAATTGTTCCCACTTTCTGTCTCATTCATTTCTTGAAGATAGGCGCCACATTGAAGGTTCTCCAGTTTCGCTGGAACACTCCTGCAATCCAGAGAGTTATGGAGTATTTCACACAGCGTCGCTAGTCACTCTGTGACCACTTCATTTAAAATTAACTATGAATTACTTCTGACCTACCTACCCTTAATCTTATCTGTTAGACAAAAACTTCTTCATTTTGTTAGAGACAGTTCAAGACCCTTCCTCCTATTACCATTTTGTTTATACCATTTATCTGCTTACAGTACTTTCCCCATGAGGAGTGATTTAAAATGCTGGTGCAAATTATCTGCCTCTTCCCTGTGACCAGTTCGCCAATCACACCCTCCTAATGGCCTCAATGTACTTTCCTCGCTTCACTTCTGCCTCAGCTCACACACATATCTTCAAGCTTTTCTTATGTAGACAGAAAAGCTCCTGATGCTTGTGTCTATATTTCTTGCAAATTTATTACATCATATCTTTTCGTACATTTTCCTCGCTTTCTAGATTCATACATTCATATCGTGCACAAATAAACCATGCCCAAATTGTCCATGCTGACCAGGTTTTCTAAATTAAACTAAGCCCATCTGCTTGCAGTTGGCCCATATGCCTCTAAACGTTTCCCATTCATATGTTGGTCCAAATGTCTTTGAAATATTGTACCTGTACTTGTATCTCCCACTGTTCCTCTGGCAGTTCATTCCATACATACATCACTTTGTATGTAAATAAAAGTTGTCCCTTTGTCCCTTTCAAGTTTCCACGCTTTCACCTTAAACCTATGAACGCCCCGATCATGCAGAATAGACCTTGGATATTCGCCCTCTCCATGCCTCCCATGATATTATAAACTTCTAGAATGCCACCTCTCAACCTCATACACTCCTTCTGATACTAACTTCAAGATCAAATATTTAACGATATGCACTGCAAATTTGAAAGAATATTAAAAATGACAAGTAAAGAAAACAGCCTAAACTTCATACTGTTAGTTTTGCTGTATGTTACAAAACTAAGGCAGCATGAAACACTTACTAGCGCCAATAAGAGGTCAAGCACCTGAATTCCTTAGTATGAAGGCAGTGATGATGTATACTGTGAAAACGTATAGATCTAGATCTATTTAATACCACATGGTCAACATTCTCCCTCCTGTTCTCCTTCTGACTTTGTGTGGTTGTGTCTTCATTATCTTAAAATCAGTTAGAGAGAACCCCTTTCCCCCATTCACACCTTAATTTAAGCCCATTTTGCATCATCTTCTCGTTCACAAGTGCTAATAGCCCGTTTATCTTTTGCCACGCCATTTTTTCATCACCAGCAAGGGATTAAAAAGCCCAGTTTCAAACCCTTTTCAGTTCTGAACAAGTCACACTGGACTTGTAACGCTCACTCTGTTTCTCTGTCTCTGCAGTTTCTGCCAGGCCTGCTGAGTTTCTCCAGCAACGAATAGGCACAGCACAAATTTTTAATTAAAGAAATAGCGAAGAATACTGGAACTAATAACACGAAAATTGCTGGAGAAACTGAGAACTTCGTAAAAGGGTCACTGGACCAGAAATATTAACTCTACATTCACTACAGAAGATGTCGCCAGACCTGCTTTGTTTCTACAGCAATTTCTGTTTTTGAACAAGTTCCAATGACGTGTGTGAAAGCTGCTCATACGCCCTGTCCAATACGGAGCGCCCTACACTGGGAACTGAACGATAACTCAAAGTTCACACATCCATTCGCTCAGAAACTGCATAAGGCTGACATCACTGACACCACAGAGCTCTTAATCATGGTCAGGGAAAAACCCAAAGGGAAATGTATTCAATTCAAACGCAGAAGATGGCATTACTAGAAAGGAAACGATTCATGATGAATATGTTAAAGGGTTTGCGTAATGTACCAAAGTGGAAGCATGACACCAAGGAGAGACTCTCAGCAGAATGATAATATTAAAATGTCAGTGTTACTGCATCAGAAACCAGGTGAGATCACTGAGTTCACGGCTAATGGGTGAATGAATCTCGATGTGAACTGGGGGACAGTCAGTAGAATGGAATTTCAGATATTGCAGCTCAAACTGGGCTATCATGTGATGCTGTAGACAACAGCAGCAACAGAAGCCGGATTGTATTCAAACATAATCAATAATATTTTCCCCAGGATATTCTATCAGTCCATCATTACCATCCAACGAGTGATGGTTCAGTGACGAGTGCGGGTGAACATGCCAAGGTCAGAACCAGGTGTACCAAAAGCTGATGACAATCCATTAAAGCTACCGCACATGAGTAGTTTCATTCCAAACAGCAGAACTAACATCTGATAGAGAGGACGAAATGATCCCAAGACCAGCAAATCAGATATTACCTCTGCAGTCCTGCCACATCCAGACATAAATGTCGGTGTACTATTAAACAACTTACTGGAGGAGAGGACACCAGAAATATCCCCATCTTAAGTAATGGAACAGCCCTATACATCAGTGTAAAAGACAAGGATATAGTATCTGCATCATCCTCAGCCAGAGGTGTTGAATGGATGATCCACCTCACTCTCGTCATGATACCACCAGAATCACAGATGGCAGTCTTCAACCCGACTCTCTGTGTGGAGTTTGTACATTCTCCCCGTGTCTGCGTGGGTTTCCTCGGGGTGCTCCGGTTTCCTCCCACAATCCAAAAATGTGCAGGTCAGGTGAATTGGCCATGCTAAATTGCCCGTAGTGTTAGGTGAAGGGGTAAATGTAGGGGAATGGGTCTGGGTGGGTTGCGCTTCGCTGGGTGAGAGTGGACTTGTTGGGCCGAAAGGCCTGTTTCCACACTGTACGTAATCTAATCTACAAAAAAATTCAACTCGTTACACGTGACATGCAGAAACAGCTGAAAACAGCAGATACAACAAAGGCAATGGGCCCTGACACCATTCATGCAATAGGACTGAAGACTTGTGCTGCACAACAAGCCGTGTCCCTGGGGAAGCTGTTTCATTCCAGCTCCAGCTCTGACAACTCCCTGGTGATGTGAAAAAGTAGTCAAAAACTTTCCGTCCCCTACCAGATGAATAATTAAATTCTGACAATTTAACACAACCTCAGTTCCTTCACGATAATCAAATTGGTGGGAGTTCTGTTTGACAGAGTTATCAAGCAGTACAGATCTCCTGCCCGAATGTACTTTCAGGAAGTGAATCTCCCGTGCTTTTCTGGTTTGGCCGAAAAGTGACTCCAGACACACAGACATGTAGCAAATTCATCAATGGTCTCTGAAAAGGCCAAGCAAGACACTCTAATGTATCAAACTGCTCCGAGGTCTTAAAGGATAAAACCGGACAGAATACCCGGCCCCAGTATCGGTTCCAGATAGGGGAACGGGAAACACAGACCTGTTGACCCTGCAGAGACCGCACATCTGAGAGCTTGTGACAACATTTACAGAGCTTTACCACAAACTGCACAGAAACATCGGGAAAGGAGCAGGGTATTCAACACATTAAGCCTTCCCCATTCTAGTTCATGGAGAAAATCTCCTCAGTATAGTTTTCCCGACACAGTATTTATATCCCTTAATATGTTTAAATATCGTGAAATACAAAATAAGCACTGCTGCAGTCCCTTTGGCACATCAATCTTACTCCTCGATTCAATATACAGGCAGTTCTCTGACAGTGCGTGTTTATTAAAAACGATCTCGCGGCAAAGCAATTCGTGAATTGCGCACCATTTTCTATAAAGTGAACTCCCGTTCACTGTGACACGATTCATTGCCTGGCACCAGCTGAACAGCAAAATGCACAATCAATGTGTTCAGCTAAAACAGGAATGTAATTGGCTCTGCAAACCTTGAAACTGTGCCTGAAACTGGGAATATTAGTCTATATTTAGAAAGAACTTTAGTTAAAACCGGGGGAGAATCTTGGGGAGAAATCGGATTCAGCATCAGCATCACGTGGTCAGACAGCCCTGCGTGTCTTCTGGTGAAGAGCATGGTGAAATGTACAAGGCTGTAGTCAGTGAATGTAGTGTGATAGTGTTACATTAAGAGCACTATTGCATTACAATATATGATTTAAAGGTTTACTTATACTGTGCTCGTATGTGTGTGCGTTAGACTAACTTTAATTTTTAGTTTTAAACGACATTTTGCGGTTCGCCCCTTACTCGTTTTTTCCCATTGGTCCCATTATTAATATTGCACGATTTTCTGTAACACTGTATTGCACAAGGAGACAGCTACCGTGATATTGGATAATAACTTGTAAAGATATCTGATCCTCTCTCTTCATACCATACCCCTGCTCGCTCTCTATCCCTTTACTATATAGAAATCATTATTTATATTTAGTGCCTTGGTTTACACAGCCTGGTCTGGGAGATTATTTCACAGGTTCACCAGTCTCTGAGTGCAGATCTCATCTCAATGCAGAGTGGCCTGTCTGTATCTAATATTGTGGCCCCTTGTTTTTGATGTCGCACCCAGGGAAATTATCACCCCTGCTTCCAATCTGTCTCGTCCTGACAGAATTTTATGGATTTCATAGAGATCTCCACTTATTTTCCTAAACCCCATGGAATACAGGCCCAGCCGCACCAGACTTTGCTCCCACAACAAGCCTATAATCCCAGAGATCAGTCTTGTCATCCTTCGCTGTTCTCCCTCAATGTCAAGTTTGTCCTTTATAAGGTAAGGAGACCAAAACTGCACACAATACTGCACAATGTTCGAAATGGGATCTCACCAAGGCCCTGTCCAGCTCCAGTAAAACACCCTCACTCCTGTATTCAAATCCCCCTGAAATGAAGGTGAATACACGATTTATTTGCCTTCCAGCTTTCTGCTCCTGCAATATTGCTTTCAGTGACTGGTGTACAGGGAGATCCAGATCCTTTTCAATGTTACAGCTCCCCACTTGTTGGGTCTGTGTACACTGGTCAGTGTGCCAATGTCAATCCCAATATTGACTTCTCGATTCAGATCTCACTGTCCTGCACTGACCTCGGAGGGCTGCACAGAAGAAAACAAAAATGCAGCTTAAGTTCCTTTATAGATCAACGTTTTTCAACCAATCCCTTTTCAAATGACAGGCTGCCGTTCTGTTTTTCCTTTATAAGGTCACAACAAACATATCCCCGCACCCCCATTGTTCTTAATCTGCCACGTATTTGCCCAGACACTCCATTTGTCTAATCACGTTGCGGTTTTTTTGACATCCTGCTCACCCACTCACAATCCAATATTGTTTAGTGCCATCAGCAGACTTGGAAATATTGTATTTGATCCCCTCAACAAATATATGATGTGTATTTGGAATAGCTGGGGCCACGCCCCAGTCCTGCTATATCCGCCAAGGGTTCCACTCGAAACAAAGCTTATTTATTCCTACTCACTGCTTCCTGCCAGCTCCCCCATTCTAAAGCCATATTAGTCCCAGGCCCATAGGATTTGAATTTGCATAATAGGCTTTATCAAAAATCTTCCTGAAAATCCAATCGTATTGTATTGATTGCTTCTCCATAATTTTGCTAAAAGTCACTTTCTCAAATATGATTCCCATTTGATAAATCTCTGTTGACTTTGTCTGTACTCATTACTTGCAGTTCCAATACTTCCTCTAAAACTGTTTGGTTGCTAATTTCATTCTATTCTCTTTTTTCTCAACAGACTAATGTTTGCTAGTATTGTTGGGAAGTTTTCTTTTTTGTTTTTTTTTTCTGTGAAGACCTAACAAGAAGTGGGCGGCACGGTGGCACAGTGGTTAGCACTGCTGCCTCACAGCGCCAGAGATCCGGGTTCAATTCCCACCTCAGGCCACTGACTGTGTGGAGTTTGCACGTTCTCTCCGTGTCTGCGTGAGTTTCCTCTCGGTGCTCCGGTTTCCTCCCACAGTCCAAAGATGTGCAGGATCAGGTGAATTGGCCATGCTAAAATTGCCCGTAGTGTTAGGTAAGGGGTAAATGTACAGGAATGGTTGGGTTACGCTTCAGCGGGTTGGTGTGGACTTGTTGGGCCGAAGGGCCTGTTTCCACACTGTATGTAATCTAATCTAAACTGAAGTATTTGCTCCATAGTTCTGCTCTTTCCCTGTCCTCAATTCTCTGGTATCAGACTGTAAGAAAGCTGCACTTTTTTCCTTTAATTTTGCCATTGACATATTTTCAGAAGATATTACAATCTCAATCTTAAAACCCTTGTTAATATACTCTTCAGAAACAGATCAATTCCTGGTCTTAAGCCACTCAATGATTGACCTTCCACAGCCATGCAAACATAGAGGCACAGACTTTGTACCTTCAGAAATACAGCACGGTCTACATTAGCCCCACTTTCCGACACAAGACCCGTGGCCGTGAATCTTCTGGCATTTCAAGTGGACAGCCGTGTATTTTCTAATGGTTGTGAAGTTACCATGACAACTCATCTCTCAGGCAGGGCATTACTGACCCCAACACCCTCTGGTTGAAAAACAATCCTCAATTCCTCTCCAAATCTCAAACACATCACTTTAAAATGTGCTCCATTGTTCTTGGTCATTTGACTGAAAACAACAGCTGCTGTCTATCCATGTCCCTCGGAATACTATTCCTTCTGAATCACAGCCTTCTTGCCTCCAAACTAAACAACCCGAACTTATCCAGCCTCTCTCCATAGCTGTTATGCTCTATCCCTGGGAACATCCTGGTGAATCTTCTCTGAGCCCCCTCCACTACAATCAGATCCTTCCCGTAATATGGTTTCCAGAACTACATACTGCATTGCATCTTGGCCAAACCAAAGTTCCACATAGCTCTTATAATCTATGCGCTGATGAATAAAGGTTATGTTAACTTCCCCCATACTTACTCAAATTGTGTATTAACCTGTTTAGTCACATTCAAGGAGGTGCTGCCATTCATTGAGTACTCCCCTGTCTGGTTCCTTCTTCTAAAGTGTATCATCTCATATTTATCAGGATAAAATTCATCTGCTATTGATCTGTCCATCTGACCATTCCAACTGTATCTTTCTGTAATATAAGGCCTTTCTCCTCACTGCGAACAACCTGGCCAATCTTTGTATCAAACACAAACGTAGTTGTCATACTCCCGCCAACCCCATCTATATTCACAGTTGCATAATTTATGAGAACCATAAATAATAAGGTTATAGTTCACACAACACCAGATTGTAGTCCAACAGGTTTATTCGCAGGCACAAGCTTCGAAGGGCTGCTTCTTCATCTGGTGATGTCAACTTTGCCTCTGAATAAACCTGCTGGACGATAACCTGGTGTCATGTGATTTTTAGGTTTGTTCACCGCAGTCAAACACCACCACCTCCGAATCAAAAATAATAAGGGACACGGCACTGATCCCTGTGATACACCATTGGACACTGGTCTCCAGTCACTCTAACAGCCTTCAACCATTACCCTCTGTCTCCTAAGACTAAGTTGATTTGGATGCAAGATTCTGGATCAATGGTGCTGGAAGAGCACAGCAGTTCAGGCAGCATCCGAGGTTTCCAGCATCTGCAGTCATTGTTTTTACCTTGTTGATTTGGATGCAACTTGGAAAGTCACTAATGACTCCTACCTGTTCCCTTGTTATTCTTTTCTGCTAGACACATTTGCAGAATATCTGGGGATTCTCCCTAATCTTACCCTGCCAGCAGGATTCTATGCTGCTGTTTTAGACAGTTCTCACCGAGTGATGAATTTCCTCATTATTACCGTCTTAAGTGGCAAATCCCTTATCTTGCCATCATTTGCCTTGAATGTGGATAGGACAGCCAGGGAGGTGTTCTGTTAATTTCCAAATTGTCATATGTTTTGTGAAATTCCTAAATTTCACCGTGACCCACCTCTCATTCTTTGAAACTCTGGAGAACATAGGCTGAGTTTCCTCATCAGTAAACTTCGTTATCTGTGGCATTAATCTGGAGAATGTCCATTGCACTTTCTTTGTAGTCAGTCTATTCTTTCTCAGATTGGGTCACCAACACTTAACACCATGGATGCAGGTTTGGAAGGTTCATTTCCAGAGGTTTCATTACCTTGCATCTTCAATGGACCTCATGCGAAGCAATGGTGAAAATTCCTGCTTTCTATTGGTATGTTTGGGTTTCTTTGGATTGTTGATGTCATTTCCTGCGGTGATGTTATTTCCTATGTTGAAGTCTCTTCCTGTTGCTTTTCTCGGGTGGTGGTAGATGGGGTCTAACAACTAAGAGCACATCTAGTTAGACATCTGTCAGAAATACATAAATATTCTCTCCATTGTTGCTGTTAATTTCTAAATATCCAATATTACATGCTGTATAATAGATTCCAACCGTTTCCCTGCAGATGTCAAGTTAATTGGTCGGCAGTTCTCCAAACTATGTATTCTTGCCTTTATAGATGCTTGGATCCCTTCCATTAATCTATCGTGCTTGGACCACGTTCACTAACTTCCATTTATCCACAATGGCTTCCTGCCTCTGCAGGATGCAGGAAAATAAAACACAGTCATCGACAGTGCAATTAGTACTTCTATTGCTGATTTATGCCTGGCATTTTAATATGACACACATCAGGTTTGTCAGACTGAGCAATGCTCAATCCTGTTACACTTTCAAATATCACCTTGTTACTGATATAAATTGACTTTATGTCTTTAGTTGCACAAGCCCTACAATATCACTGGGTATTACTGGGTGATTTTGTGGAAATTCCTCCATGAAGATAGATGCATAGTAACTAATTATTTTCTTGACCATTTCCCTGTTCTTCGCAATAAACTCTCCTCTCCCGATTACAGATTTCCATATTTGACCTTGCTTTTATTTTGTTTCCTTTGATATACAGATTGGAGATTAATGCAGTGTTTTTTGTTCATGTTTGTTAGCATTCATGTTCTCTTTCAGATTTCCTTATCAGTTTCGTTGCCCACGTTTCTGGATCGTGAATTTCTAAAATTCTCAGGTTTCCACAATGACTGAAATTCTTTCAAAACCGCTTCATATGATTAATTCAATTTCGAATTTATTATGTTAAACATCATTGTGTCACTTTCCCTTTCTTTGATGTTTGTATCTGAAATAAATAGACGTAGTTTTCAGACATTGGATTTCTATTAATCTTCTGATCTGACCAGATATGTTCAGGAGCACTGCAGGAGGACAGAGAAGGAATTGCGGGGGCCCTGGCTGATATTTGTGCATCATGTCTGACGAACGGGGGAGGTCCCGGAGGCCTGGAGGGTAGCGAATGCTGTGCCCTTACTCAAGAAGGGCTAGGAAGAAAAGCCTGGGAACTATAGCCCAGGAAACCTAAAATCTGTAGTTGGTGTCTTACTGGAAAAGGTTCTGAGAGATAAGATATACATGCATTTGGAAAGACAGGGTGTGATTAGGAGTAAGATTAGAGTGGTGCTAGAAAAGCACAGCAGGTCAAGCAGCATCCGAGGAACAGGAAAATCAATGTTTCAGGCAAAAGTCCACCATCAAACTCAGCACTGCTTTGTGCATGGTAGATCATGGCTCACAAATTTGTTACAATTCTTTAATGATGTGACCAGCAACGTTGAGGAGGGCAGGGTGGTATACGTAGTCTCTATAGATTCCAGTAAGGCCTTCACTGAAGTTCCAAATGGTACGCTGCTCTGGAAGGTTAGATCGAAAGTAATTGAGGAGGAGCTGCCAAATTAAATACAAAATTGCATTGATAGTAGGAAGCAGAGGGTAATACTGGAAAAATGCTGGTCAGACTGGAGGCCTGTGTCTAGTGGAATGCTTCATGGGTTGGTGCTGGGACCACTACATATTACATGTATCTATGATTTAGATGAGAATGTATAGGCATGATTTGTAAGTTTGAAGAGGACACGAAAATAAGCAGCATCATGGAGAGTGAGGACATTTATCAGAAATTTCGGAAAATTCAGCAGTATCTTGATCAGCTGGAGAAGTGGCTTAGAAATGGAAAATTGATTTTAATATTGATCAATGTAAGTTCTTGCATTTTAGAAAATCAAATCAAGGTTGGAGTTTCATGGTGAATAGTTGGTTCCTAAGGAGTGTAGTGGAATAGAGGGACCTTGGAATTCAGGTGCATGGTTCTCTGAAAGTTGGATCAGAGGTAGACAGGTCAGTGAAGAGACTTTTTGGCACACTGTCCTTCATTAGTGTATATCACTGAGTATCAAAATTAGCTAGTTACGTTGCAGTTATACAGGACGCTGCGGAGGCCATATTGGAAGTGTAATGTTCAGTTTTGTTCACTTTGCTATAGGAAGGATGTTATTAAACTGGAAAAAGTGCAGAAGAAATTTACAATGATGCAGCAAAGGACTCAATGGTCTGCGTTATAGGGAGAGGTTGGGCAAGCTTTTTACTTAAGATGTATGAGGCTGATTGGGAATCTGATAGATGTATATAAGATCATGGGAGGAATGGACAGAGTGAATGCACTCAGATTTTTTTTTTCCCAGGGTTAGGCAATTACTGACAAGAGGACATCAGTTTAAGGTCAGAGGGGAAACAATAAGAGGGATCCTGAGGATCAACTACTTTTCACACGGGGGTAATACGCATATGGAATGATGAACCAGCGGAAGAGGTTGAGGCGGGAACATTCGCAACATTTAAACGGCATTTGGACAAATACCTGGACAAGAAAGGAATAGAAGGATGATTGGCAATAGCAGGGAAATGGGGTTAGTGTGGATGGACATTTTGGTCGGAATTGACGAGTTTGGGCCGACGGGCCTATCTCCGTGCTGTCGGACACTATGACTCTAACAACCATTGCTGTCTCCCACTGAATGTTATATTGTACTTTCCCAATTCACTGGAGCTATCTTGACCCGCTAGCCTCCAGTCTTCCATGATGTTTGACTAGAATGTTCAAGCATTCTATATTGTATGTTCATGCCGTGGAAAATGCACCTTATTAATGTCATTATTCCTTAAAAGCTGTTTCATAACAAGGTTATTAATTCATCCTTCTGACCACACAATGCCAAATCCAAATAACCTGCCTCTAGCTTGCTTCACAACCTACTGTTCAACCTACCGCATATTCACTTACAGAATTTATTTTTCACAGCATGAGCAGTCACTTAGTTAATGCAGTTTAGATGCAACTTGAGACCATCCAATAACACTCCAGAATCCATGATACTTGCATACCTAATTTCCAGAGCATATGATGCTTAGATTTTCTGCAGCCGTTTTGGTTTCGATATATAACACACCAATATTTGCTTCTCCATGCCATTTGTAGACTCTACCTAAACTGATTCTGTGGAAGCTGAGGGACAGGTCTTTGTCATTATTAGTGATAGACTTGGACAAGACATTCGGGGAGACTAACCTCGAAACTGAGATGATCTGAAGTAATGCCTGTCAATACAGGACAAGCATCAATAACCTTCACCGCTCTGTCAGAATAAGGGTCACCGTATTCTCTCTGTTCCCTCACACTCACTGTATATCATTTAAAGCACCTATTCACAGACAATCCTCACGTTCTATCTCCAAATAAGGCTCAGACACTACTACTCTCACTTTTGAATTCAGTAACTTCCTTCTCACACTTTCTCTATCACCTACGCAATACCCCACACATTAGTAATGCTATATGGATTCAAAACTGTCGACTGACACATTCCAGACATATCACAATTCCCCCCAGCCCCACCTCCACCAGCACTAACAGCAGGGTCATCCACTTCTGCCCTCATTCCCTCCCTCCCTCCCTCCCTTTCTCCCATTCCAAGAGAAACAGCCTGGAATAGGACAGAAAGGGTCAAGCCAGGTCGTGGAGTGCCCAATATCCATTCCCTCACCCGCCTATCCCTTGCCCTGTAGGGAGGATCCTAGTACGAAATGGAGCAGACTCTGATGCCTCGCGTGGAGTTTCTAAAACATCCATGTCCCACTGAGAGATTAAAGAGCAGTGCTCAGTGAAAAACAATTTTCACTTTAAACCCATTGGCAGTTCCAACGACAGTCCTTTCACGCCCTCCCCAAAAAACATAGATACCTCACTGAACAGAGATGCAGACACAGACATACACAGAATTATTGGTAAACATCCCAATATACGAACAAACACAATACATACAAGGGGAAATGCATGCACACACGTTGAAACACACACAGACATATACAGTCACACACAAATAGACACAAACACAGAGAGAAATACACAGGCTGATACACAGAAGAACAGACGTTGACAACATATACAGATGACAGGCAGATGAACACACACATACATGCACACAGACACAAATACTAGTGTCATTAAAACACAAATAGATGAGTTTTTGATTTATAAGGGGGTCAAGGATTCTCGGGGGAGGCAGGAGAATGAGGTTGAGGAACATATAAAGAAATTACTGAATGGCATATCAGAATCGATGGGCCGAATAGCCTCATTCTGCTCCTTTTTTCATGCTCATGTGGTGATATGCTATCAGATATTCTCTTCTTGAGACAGCAGCAGAAGCTGGGTTTGATACATATTTGATTGGGAAGGTTCAGTGGCAATGTGGGGCAGGTTTTTAATCTGGAATGGGTTATGTTTATTCCAGATTATTCTGTCTTATGTCTGAAAAGATGTGGTGATTTGTTGTTCAGTTAACCCAGTTTTTAAAACAACAAGTCCCACAATAAAATGAGGACGTCCCTTTCTCTTTAGTGTTGTGTCCCTGTGGTGTCTTCATCCACAGGGCGCAGTGAACACTCGGTTTATGAAGATATTCAAGGCTGAGCGCGACTGATCTTTGCTGGGCAGGAGAGTCAATGTTTAGTGGGAACAGACAGGAGACGGATGGTCAGCAAAACTCGGATCAGCCGTGAGCATTCTGAATGGTGCCGCCGAATGGCCAACTGCTGCCCGTCCGCCATGTGTTGTTCCCTCAATCCACCCCTCGATGCTGTTACAGAGATATACTGCTGCCCCTACCCCGTGTGTTGTTCCCTCAATCCACCCATCGAAGCAGTTACATGGTACGGGACCACCCATTTAGTCAGACAGAATCATTACAATGTAACAGGAGGAGACAATTCTATCCATGTAATGAATTTCACAGGAAAATAGAATGAAGTAATTCAGCTCATTGAGTACATTATGCAGCCCAGGAAGAGGCCATTCAACCTGCCTGAACGGCTACACAGGAACAGGGAAGCTGTCACTAACCGTAAATAGAGAGTAGAGACCAATATTTATTTTCAGGCAGCAAAACGGTAACTCAGAGAGTGTCTCAGAGATCACTGTGGGGTTATCAGTGACCAATAATGTGTTTCAAAGATCTGAAGGAAGGCGAGGGAATGGCTTGAAGCTCAATTGGCTCATACACCAAGATAATCATTTAATGTGACATCATATGGAGTAGTGAGTCTGCAATGCGATACAGACAGGAAAGGTTAATGAGGAAAACCTTCAGCAGAAATAACATAATGTAGGTTGTCTATTTTTGGCATGAAGGATCAAACAATGTTGGTCAATTTAAATGGAGAGAGATTGCGGAACCCTGTGATACATGCGGTTTCCATGTTCTTGGGACATGAATCATATGAAATCAGTCTGCAGATGCAGCAAGTGATTTGGAATTTAAGTGGAATGATGCTGTTTTCTTAACAAAAGAGTATTGGGTTTAATCGCAGGAATGTTTTACTGCAACTGTACAGGACATTGCTGAGCCCACACCTAAGGCACTGTATGTAGTTTTGATACCCTAAACTAAAATATAATGATGTAATTCTTTTCGAAGATTTTCAAAGAGTTTTCCCTTTACTCATCCCTGGAATGCCGGCTTATTGTTATGTGGTATTATCAGTTTCGACCTTAGCTGAGGAATAGCATTGAACCATCCATGACTTTCTGAAAAGTGTATCCACTGGATGCATATTATCACTTGTCAGGGAGACTAATGCGAGAGAATAAACTTTAAGAAAAAGATGTCTTGATATTAACACACATACTATGAAGGCAGCGACCAATATTTTCAAATTACACAGACATATGTAAGCATGTTATCAAAATATAAAGTGGGGACTTTTTTTGCGATAGAAAGGAATGACACACTTGCATATAATCTGTAATCAAGTTTTCCAGAGAATGTTCCAGGAGAGCACACATGGTCCAGTTTGGTTTTCAGTTGACATGATTGTATGTTTCAACACAGAGAGGGAGAAAAACGTTACCTGCCCGAGAAGCAACAGCAAATTTATCCCTCTCTCTTACTTTGTTCTGCCCAATAGCAAAGTGTCAGTCCATAAAATCCCTGAGTTATCTTTACCACTTGTGAAGGATTCCTGGTGAGGATTAATTGACGTCTTTCCACTGCCTGAAACAAAGGGAATTCAGCCAAATCCAAATGTTCCAGAAAGAAATCCCACTACCAGTAGCTTGTGTGAGCATAATAACTTCAAAAGCAGAATAGCGTTTGGGACACTCTATCATTTTATCATTTGTTATGAGTTCAACTTTTTATGTCTCCCATTTTTCTAGAAAATGACCTACTCTGAGACCTATATCATTGGCCGCATCACTAAACTATTTAAGATTGGTGTAACCAGTGGAGGAGTGGGACTGGTAAAGAAAACAGTGACCCTCCAATATTGGTTGTAACACAAATGAGAAATTCTGAAAGGACTGCTCAAGTGGAAATTCCCTTCCACAGATGTTTGTGGTGCCTGGATGTTTGCATTTGTTCAAAGTTGTTTTTGGTGATATTTGACAGACAACTGAATGTAGGAAAATGATATACAAACAGAAAAGTGCAGCTGAGACCACAAACACAGCACCCATGATCTTGATGCATGGTGGAACAGTGACAAAGTGTCTAATGTCCCAATCCTGTTGCTTGGTCCTATGTTCCTATGTTCTATTCAGCCCCTCACAGCTCCTGAAAGGAGCAGATGGATGCCACTTGCTCCAAATACCTGGTGCACAATTACACAGGATATCATTCATTCCCTCCAGACTGTCACACAAGGTTTGATGTGGGTTGGAAAATATTTTTGGGAAATTGAGGCTGGGTTCGAAAGACACCTCTGGTCTCTTTACGGAGTATGTCCTCTCTGCAACTTGTGCTTCATTTGCTGGTCATGGTGCTTACCCAGATTCCCTGTGAATACAGCCCCCATACCTCACCCACATATAAGTCCCGACTCAGGCGACTGACTGTGTGGAGTTTGCACGTTCTCCCCGTGTCTGCGTGGGTTTCCTCCGGGGGCTCCGGTTTCCTCCCACAGTCACAAAGATGTGAAAGTCAGGTGAATTGGCCATGCTAAATTGCCCGTAGTGTTAGGTAAAGAGGTAAATGTAGGGGTATGGGTGGGTTACGCTTCGGCGGGTCGGTGTGGACTTGTTGGGCCGAAGGGCCTGTTTCCACACTGTAAGTAATCTAATCTAATCTAATCTAAAAGTCACAAAATACTTTGCTCTCTCTGATTGCAATGTTCAATAACGGAACGTTCAGGAAAATTACAATCATTAACTTCGTAACGACAGAATATGAGGACATAAGGAAGAGGATCAGATAATTCGGATGGTCAAGCTATTGTATACCACCGTGGCTGATCAACAGTTGACATTAACTCCTCTTTAATGCCTAATTCTGCACCGCTTAGCTCTCTGACAGGTCAAAATTGCATCTACCTTCTCTTTAAATACTTTCAGTGATTTAGCTCCCATAACTCTCGATCCCAGATAATTCCTGACAGTGATTATCCTCTGTGAGACACCCTGCACAGACACCATCACTTATTGATTCGAATAAGAGGTGAGCACAGGCGCTCAGGAAAGAGTGAATAGCTTTGATATCAAGGCAGTATTTGTCTGAGGATGGCATCGGGACCCCCTACTTAATTGAGCTGAATAGAAATCAGGTGTAACCTCCCACTAGTTGGGGTCTTTCAGAAAGATGTTTGTTCTCGATTGCTAACAAACATCTCAGTCCCCGGATATCTCCTCAGGAGATTCTCAGATTAGCTTCCTCAGCACAAACATCCTCAGCTACTCCATCAATGTCTTTCCCCATCATAAGATCTGAAGTGGGGGTGATGACTGAAGATCACACAACGTTCAGAACATTTTGTCCCCCATCAGCTCGTGAACCATTCTGTACCCATGTGCAACAAAACCCGGAAAGCATTCCGGGTTTGTGCTATTAAAGTGTGGGTAACATTCATGTATCAGCCCACAGTGGAAAAAGGAGCTCATTCAGCATCTCAAGTGGGTTACACACTGATATGTGGAAGCTATTCAGCCCGTCGAAACTACTGAACAAGAAGAGGGACAGCCCATTCAATCCTCCTGCCTGTTCCACAGGAAGAGAAGTGGTCAGATCAGTACATCGAGCTGTTAAACAGCCACAGAGCCCAATCAGACCCTTAAGCCTGCTCCATGAGACCAGGAGGAAGCTATTAAGCCACACGTGATTGTTATACAGGAACAGGAGGGTGTCACTGATACTCCAACATGACAAACCAATGAAACCAAGATTGCACTGATAGAGAGCTCCATGATATTAATCATGTCTCCATTGTTTGTAGAACGTTTGCTACTTTCACGTGGTTTGCTGGCAGTGAGGAGGGAAACCAAATATTTCGTGTCGAGTCTCAAGGAGACATTTTCCATCTCCGAGAAGACATACCCATGTTCTCCATGTAGGTCAGAAGCTGCAGAGAATAGTTAACTCTACTGGAATGAAAGCATTGTGGCTGCTGTCCGGATTATGGATAGCATGACGTTCATTGCAGGATCACGCACCAATTCAACTGCATTAATGTTGGAAGAGTTTATTCAAAAGCCTGAACCTCTCTCTCTCTCTCTTTCTCTTTCTCTCTCTGTCTCAATCGAAATAGGGAGTGGGTGTGGTTGGGTGGAACGTTCCAAGAGGCTCTTAAACTATCGAGAATCATGTGACCCGAATGAAAAGAAAAGCCATGGAATTTATCACCGTAACAGTGTCTGTTTAGAACATCATGAGTGATTGACCATCCCCCTTAATGTTCAATGCACTCACCTCTTATTCACTTACTAAGCTTCATTCATTGCTCATGTTGCCATCATCCCAGAGATTAGTCTAGTGAGACTTGTGAGAATGTCTATCCACAGTATCCCAACTACTGCCTCAACTACTGCCTCAGCAACACTCTCAGTGATGAACGCAATAATCCTTTTCTCTCACTTAGACATCGCTGTTTCTTTCCTGTGCCATAAAACATTACTCTCTATGCACGATGACTGACCTGGAATTTATAAGTCCCTTACATCTGTACGTCAGCCTATGGTGCATCATTCTCGGAGAAAATTACAATGAGATTCAATTTACCTTAAATAGGGAATGATCACCTACCTGAATAGAAATGAGCTGTAGGAATACGGGAAACAGGCAGAGGGAGGGAGCTATCTTTACTTTTGTTCTTCTCTCACAGGATGTATGCACCCCTGGTCAGGGCAGCATGTTACGCCAACCTTAAACTGAGTGGCAGGTTCAGTTGTTCCACAGGACACTAAAAAGTAAAATACATTGCTGGGGGTTTGTGGTGTTACAACACAAGATAAATTCTCCTGCTTAATTAAAACCAGCAACAGAGAAAAGATTTGTCCCATTCAGTAATCTGTGATAATTCTAGAATCCAAAACTATTTAAAGTAAAAAATTAACAACTTTATTTCTTAAAGTATAACAGAGAATAATAAACGAACGACTATTTACAACTTATACCTCTAACCTATCTTTTACCTCCCCACCCCCACCACAATACTAGTCCGATAAGACTCCGAATTAAGATTTACAAAACAAAGTTCTTATCTCAAAACCAGGAAGCTTTCTGCTCTTTTTCATATTCCTTTCTTATTTTCTTCTTGGGGATTCTGCTTCACCAATTACGAATCAATAAATGTACCTTTAAGACAGCTATTTTTCAGGCAGTCTGCATGCTGGTAGCTTGGCAGTTCTTCTCTCAACTGTTCAATTTCCATGGTCTTGTTCCCCCAAAACATTGGATTGTCATTGGCTTTTAAGATTGTCAGTACACTAAAATCAAACTTGATTGGAGGTGTGTATTTTGGGATATAATTTAAAATGTTTGGCTGAATTTGTTTTTGGCTCGACACAATGAGCTAATTTAGTTGTCCGACCAAATGTTACATTATATCTATTTTTCAGAACACTTGGTGCTGTCAGGTATTTATTACTGGCTTTTAATTCTCTAGAAAGTGCAGTACACACACATGTTCATCACAGAAGCCAGACGGAAACCAAACTAGGGAAGTATGACACGTTGACTTCTCTAAAGGACTTGAGCCAAGCTTTTATAACAAATGATAATGGATGCTTTTAAATTCCACCAATTTCCTTCACGAGATATCAACACTATTCTTCTGTGGTTCTAGATTATGAGTCAATACCTTGACCATCATAAACTGTTTTCCCGTCTGTGCAGAGAACGAGTTAAACATCAACAAGAGCAATTATTTAGTGATGGACATGTGATGAGAAGGATCTCGAAACTGTTGCATCTGGATTGAACAAAGGCACAAATCGTGGTTAATTCAGAAGTTGCACTGAGACTGCGGATGAGACTGAGATATCACAATGGTGGTATTGGACAGGATTGGTGAGTGTGGAGGTCATGGAGATGTAAATCTGTGAAGGGAAAACTGGATTATGGAGTTTGTGAAAAGTTTGGTTCCTTCTCGCATCTCTGTGAATAATTCATAAATAGTCGTTTGATAGTAATAATTCATAAGGAAACAAACTTTTGTTTGGAACTGAAGACATTGACTTGCATTTTCCTAAATCTATATATCATGAGCAGAAATTCAGTTCAACCCGGCTTAGTAGACAAATTTGGTGACTTACCAGGAACACCAACTATAGCGAGGATGGGATAGTAACCACCTTGAATAATCCAAAGGATATTCTGGATCCGTGATGCTAATGATATCCAAGGCCGAGAAAGCCAGTAAAGACCATCAGATAAACTCCTGTGCATTGCTGTAACATTCCAGTCTATTGTTTTCAGATTCTGATCCATTGTTGGAACATTCCAGTCTATTGTTCTCAGATTCTGATCCATTGTTGGAACATTCCAGTCTAATGTTCTCAGATTCTGATCTAATGTGGGAACATTCCAATCCAAGGTCCTCACATTCTGAACCATTATTGTAGCATTCAGTCTAATGTTCGCAGATTCTTATCTTTTCTCCCCCTCTCTCTCGTGCTGCAGATCCCTGTTAGTGATGTCAGTGATGTTCCTACTCGAACTATGGGATAACTCATTGAGAGAGCCCATTTATCATTCAATGATGGAAACACTCCACTGGGATAATTAGGATCCACAGAGATTGACAATAATCACAGTCACTGAACAAATAGCTCCAGTTAACCCCTTTCAATTCAATACTGATTTTATTAAAATTCAAAAGAACGTTTAATATTTACACATATGGCATGCATTATGTCGGGGTGACAAAGGGAAGGAATATTGGAATGGTTGTGTGTAATGGATATGGGAGTAATATCAAAGGATTGTCAGAACATAAACAAGTTTCTCCATTTATAAATGGAAACATAAAGTCTGTAACTACTGATCAGTGATTCAAATGTCAGTAAAACATGGAGAGAACTTTTCTAGCCCATAATCTGACAGGGAAATGTGCCTACGGGCAACCTGATTTATAGCAGACAAATGGGCATTAATATGTTAACAGAGAATATGGAGTCATATACAATTCAGATGGTTATTCGAGGATCAGAGAGGGCAGGTGAGGGTCCTGATGTTAATGTTATCGACGATAGTCAACTGTGACTAAGTACCATTCACTGGATTTAAATTCCAGTGTGATTATGATATTGGGGTCATGTCTACTGAGACTGGAGGGAGAGAACATGATATTTCCCAGTCATCAGTATTGGAATGTTACTCTTTATAAATCATATTAAGATCAAATTCCAGGATGCATCTCCAATAAGGCATGAGGAGATCTAATATTAACCATACAACCAGAAGACATAGGAGCAGAAATTTGGCCATTCAGCCCATTGATCCTGCTCCGTCATTCAATGATGGCTGTGAAGCTTCTCAACTCCGTTCTCCCGCTTTCTACTTGTAACCATTGATCGTCATTACAATAAAGAACCTATCTGTCTCACTCTTAAATATGCTCAATGACCTTGCCTCGGCAGCCTTCTGTAGTAGTGAATTCCGTAGATTCACCACTCTCTGGCTGAAGAGGTTACTCCTTATCTCTGTTCTAAAGTCCTCCTCTTAACTCTGTTCCCACGGGTCCTACTCTCTCCTTCCATTGGAAATATATTTCCAATATCCACTCTGTCGAAGTCATTCGGTATTCTGTAAGTTTCAATTATAACTCCTAATATCCTTCTGAACTCTATGAAATATAGTCCCTGAGCCCTCAGATGTTCTTCGTATGTTAAGCTTTTCATTACTGGGACCATTCTCATGAATCTCCTTGGAAAACGTTCCAGGGCCAGTATATTCTTCCTGAAATAGGGGATCCAAAACTGTGCACAATGAGCCAAATGTGATCTGAACAAAGCCTTATAGAGCTTCAGAAGTACATCCCAGCTTTTATAGTCAAGCCCTCTTGAAATAAATGCCATAAATGTATTTGTCTTCATAACTACTGACGACATGCACGTTTACCTTTCGAAACTCCAGGACTAGATCTCCGTCGTCTTATTGCACTTCAGACTTCTGGACTTGCTCGCTATTTAGAAAATAGGCCATGTCTGTATTCGTCCTGACAAGGTGCATGATGTTACACTTGCCCACGTTATACTCCATCTGCCACTTCTTTGCTCACTCTCCTAACCTGTGCAAATCCTTTAGCATGAGAAAGTGAGGACCGCAGATGCTGGAGATCAGAGTCAAAACATGTGGTGCAAGAAATGCACAGCCAGTCAGGCAGCATCCGAGGAGCAGGAGATTCAACGTTTCAGGCATAAAGTCTTCATCAGGAATGGGGCGGGGGGGTGGTGTAATGGGGCTGTGCGATAAGTATGAGGGGCTAGGCTGGGAGGAAGGCAGCTTAGAAGGCGATAGCTGGATGAAGTGGTGATAGTGATAGGTCAGAATGGAAGGTGGAGTGCATAGATGAGAAGGAAGATGGACAAATAGGAAAGTTCAAGAGGGAGGTTCTGAGTTGGAGGGTTAGATCTGGGATAAGGTGGTGGGAGGGGAGATGAGGAAACTGGTGAAATTGCCCTTCATACCGTGTGGTTGGAGGGTCCCAAGGCGGAAGATGATGCGTTCTTCCTCCAGACGACTGCTGGCTAGAATTTGGCAGTGGAGGAAGCGTAAAACTTGCTTGTCCTTGGTGTAATGGCGGGGAGGGGGGGGGGTGGAGTTTAAGTATTCAAGCACAGGGAAGTGGGTTGTTGAGCGTGTGTGTCCGAGAGTGTTCCCTGAACCGTTCTGCAAGTTGATGTGCTGTCACCCCAATATAGAGGAGACCAGGAGCAATGGACAGAGTAGATGAAGTGTTTGGATGGATAGGATGTTCTTTGCCTGATGTAGAAGGATCCTTTGGGGCTTTGGATGGAGTTGCGGAGGGTAGTGTTGACACAGGTTTCATACCTCTTGTAGTGGCAAAAAAGGTGTCAAGAGTGGAAGGTGGCTTGGTGGGGGTTGGGGAGGCGGGCGTAGCCCTAAGAGGGGTTATTACGGAAGAAGAAAGAACCTGTTCTGATGGGACACAGTCCTGCGAAGGGAGTATCCAATGCCAGGCAATGGGGTGTGGACTACATCCCAATGCTGAAGACAGAATAGAGGCGATCGTGGTGAGCTTTCAGGAATCACTGGAGTAATGAACAATCTCAGAACACTGGAAAGCCACTAATGTGACACCCCTCTTTAACAAGGGAGTAAGGAAAAAAGACAAAATATCCACAATGAATAGCTTGGGTCGTGGGTAAGATCCTGGAATCCATTGTGAAGGATGAGATTTCTGAATACTTGGAAGTGTTTGGTAAAATAGAACAAAGTCACTATGGTTTCATCAAGAGAAGGTTATGCTTGATAAATGTGTTGGAATTCTTTGAGGACGAGATGAGCAGGCTCGACCAAGCACAACCAATGGATGTTATCCACCTGGTCGTCAAGAAGCTTTTGACAATGTCTCACACGGGAGATGACTGAGTACGATAAGGACCCCTGGTGTTAGAGGCAAGGTAGTGGCATTGGTAGAAGTTTGGCTGTCTGGCAAAAAGCAGAGAGTGGGGATGAAATGATCCTTATCAGGGTGGCAGACCGTGACAAGTGGTGACAGGGCTCAGTGTTGGAATGGTAGCTTTTTATTGGTTACGTTAACAATCTAGATAAGGGAATTGAGGGAAATCTGGATAAGTTTGCACATGATAAAAAGATAAACAAATGGACAAGTCGTATTGATGAGGCGGAGAGGCTGAAGAAGGATTTGGACATGTAAAGAGATTGACAGATGCATTCCAATGTGGGAAAGTGTGAAGTCATGAACTTTGGCACGAAGAATAGAGGCATGATCTTTCTTTTAAATGGGGAGAAAATTCAGAAAGCTGAAGTGCAAAGGGACTTGGGAGGTCTAGTGCAGGGTTCTCTCAAGGTAAGCTTGCAGGTTGAGGCAGTAATTAGGAGTGCAATTGCATTTATTATTGATGGCATTTATTATGAGAGGAATTGATTATAAAACAGGTTGTATACGTCTGTAGTCAGACCACATTTGGAGTATTGTGCGTAAGTTTGAGTCCCATATCTCAGGAAGGATGTACTGGTCCTGGAGTGTGTTCACAAGATCTTCACGAGAATGGTCATAGGAACGAAAAACTTATTGTATAAGGTACGTTTGAGGACTCTGGGTCGATATTCGATCAAGTTTAGATGAATGAGAGGGATTGAAATGGAAGCATGCAAAATACTGAATGACCTGGACAGAGTGGATGTTGGTTGGGTGTTTCGATTGGACGAGGACGCGAGCGCACAGCCTTAGATGAAAGGGAACACTCCTTAGAATAGTGATAAGGAGAAATGTCTTTAACCAGAGAATGGCGAATCTTTGAAAGTTATTGCCATAGAAGGCTGTGGGGCCAGGTCATTAAGTATATCTGAGACGGAGATAGATAAGTTTTTGATTATCCAGGGGATCAAGGGTTACAAGGAGTAAGTCAGAGAATGGGTAAGAGAAAATTGTCAGCGATGATTGAGTGTTGGTGCAGACTCGGTGGGCTAACTGGTCTAATTTCTGCTCCTATGTCTTATCATCTTATGGTCTAAACCTCAAGGAGCCACCTTGCATCTTGGAGAAGCTGGATTCATGTTCTTCATGAAGGTCAGAAGCTGATGGGAATAGTTAACTGTTTTAAGATGAAGGTGTTGTGGCTGCTGTCGAGGTGGTGGATAATATGATATTCAGTGCACAATCACACAGCAAGTGCACCGTATTAATGTGGGGAGAGTTTATTCAAAACCTGGACCTTTCTGTCTCTGTCAATGACTGTGGGGAATTGGGGTTGTGGTAGGAGGGCGTAACGTCCTCCCAGGAAGTTAAACTATCCAGAATCATGCATCCTGTGTGAAACAGCAGACATCGAATTTATGACCTTCTCATTGGCTGTTTAGAATATAAGGAGTGATTGCCCATCCCACTCAGTGTTCAATGCAATCACCTCCTATTCCCTCACAGCGCTACCGATCAACCTTCACTCACTCCTCATGGTGCCATCATCCCAGAGATTAATCTGGTGGAACTCCTCTTCACACTCTCTGTGATAAGGAGCTCACACCTTCTAAAGGAGAGAAAATCTGTCCACAATGCCCCAAATGCTGACTCAACAACACTCTCAGGTTTGATCGCAATAATTCATTTCCCTCACTTAGCTGGCTCCGTTTCTTTTGTGTGAAATAGGAAACTATTCATTTACGATGCATTGTCACTGATTTGGAATTTAAAACATCCTTACATCTGTAGGTCAGCATCAATAAAGCCAGCACTGGAGGTGCCTCGTCAGATGGACATCACTCTAGGGGAGATAATCAATCACAAAGAATCCCTCTAAAACAGTGAATGGCCACCTACCTGAATAGGAATAAACTGCTGGAAAAGACGATAGAGGCAGAGGAAGGGAGCTATCTTTCCTTTAGATCTGCCCTCGCGGGATGCGTGCAGACCTGATCAGGCCAGCACCTTAGGCCAATCTTGAACTGAGTGGCTAGTTCAGCTGTCCCACAGAACAGAAAAGAGTAAAACACAGTTTTGTGGGTTTGCAGTCACACAGAGACCTGACCAGGGAAGGATGACCCGCTGCTTTCTCTAATCAGAATGCGGCAAGCCGATATCCACAGATTATTATTCTGTGGCTCTGGATTTTAAACCAATGATATGACTACAATACACTGTCATCCCATCTTTCAGATTCTGTGCATAGAACAAGTTAAACAACTCAACTGCAATGGTTCGCAATGAACACGTGGTAAGAGGGGACTTGAAACAGCTGTATGCGGAATTAACAAAGGCACAAATGATGGTTTATTCAGGAGTTGCACTGAGGCTGAGGAGGACACTAGATGTCACAATGGTAGGACTGGAAAGGATTGGTGAGAGGGGAGGGTATGGAGATGTAAACTGTGCAGGAGAAAATGAATCAAGGAGGTTGTGAACAGTCTGTTTCATCATCGCATATTGGTGAGCAAATTGTATTGAGTAATTTGCTAGTTATAATTTATAAGGAATGGAATCTTTGAGTGGAAATGAAAATGTTGACTGGCCCCTTTCCAAAATTTAAATATTATGAGCATCAATTCAGTTCAGACCGTTTCACTAGACAGCTCGAGTGACTTATAAGGAACACCAACTAAAGCAAGGATAGGATAGAACCCAGCTTGAATAACAATCAGTACATCTTCAATCCGCGATACTAATGATATTCAAGGCTGGGAAAGCCAGTACAGACCCAAGGATAAACTGCTGTGCATTGTTGGAACATTCCAGACTAATGTTCCTGGATTATGATCCATTGTTGGAACATTCCATTCTAATGCTATCCGTTTCTGATCTCTCCTCACCCTCTCTCTGAAGTTGCGGATTCCTGTTACTGGTGTGGGTGATGGTCCCGCTCAGACAATGGGATAAAACACGGAAAGCATTCCCTTATTCATAGGAGAGAGAAACTCTCTCGGGACGCTTAGGATCCATGGGGACTGACATAATCACAATCGCTGAGTAAACAGCTCAGTTAATCCCTTTCAAATCAATACTATTTCATGAAATATCAAAATACCTTTGAACATTCATGCATTCTGGGTGTGATATGTGAGTGTGACTGAAGGAAGGAATGTTGACGATGGAAGATCGATTGTGTTTAATCATTCAGTCTGCCTTGGATATGGAATTAATGCCAGAGGTTTAACAGACCATAAACATGCTTCTCCGCTCATACGTGGAGAAACCACTCCCTCACAAACATCTGCGAACAAAACTGTCCACAACCTCGAGATCCCTTTTAGCCCTGAACTGATTTATGTCTCGTGTTCACTCTGTCACCAAACCTGTCCACTCCCAGCTCCTCATATCCCCAATCTCCATCTCTGTGTCAGTATTGTTGCTGAACCAACCATTGGCTGCACGTTGGTAAAATTCAGACTTAATGTTTCAAGCTCTCTTCTGACCACTTTTCCGATTAAAAATATTTCAATCACAAAATTGCTCTTGTCTCGGACGTTACTTCATGATTAAGACAATATATGAATGTAGGAATGTCGCTGGATGTAATTCAGAAGCAAAGCTTATTAAACGAAAGATATTGTTTCAAATAATGTGTTTCAAGTCCACTCCAGCTGATGACAGAACTTAAATAAAAATGATAAGAATTGGAATAAAAGTGAATTTCACGAAAAACAAACATAAAAGCAACATTTTGTCTGAAACCTTCATCTTTCACTGATCGCCTTCAGTAAAGAAATCTAATGTTTTTACCCGGTCTGGGTTAATTGTGACTTGAGACCCATGACAATGTGCTTAACTGTATATTGGCTTGTGGAATGGCCTCAGAATCAGGGCAATTAGTGATGGTAACTGACTACTGCCCTTGGAAGAGATGCCAACATCCCACGAATTAACCAAATGGAAGGTGAAATCAAATAAAGAAAGTAGCTGAAAATCTGAAATTATAGAAAGAAATGCAAAGAAACGAACAGAAAGTGCTGAGAAACTTGCCTGAACTGAAAGCAGCTGCAAAGGAGTGTGATTAACACCGTTGACAGGGAAGTCTGCTTTGAAGGGGAGGAGGAATCAATAGAGAAAGAGAGATAAAGAAGAAAAAGAGCAAACAAAAAGAATGACGATCAGCTGGTCTCGATATAAAATGTGAGATTCACCTCATTTATTTTTCGCCTTTCCCATCTTCCTGAATATCATGCCCTTGTAAATAAAGGTATCACCCGCTTTTCAAAAGTTCGCTTTTCGCCACTTCCCTCTCGGAATGACTTACATTAGGACATTGTTTCGCTAACCAAAAGAAATCCGAACAGGATTTTCACTTTTACGAAAAAAGCCGAAAATGTTCCCATATAAATCAGTGCTACTGCACTTTACACCATATCTGCTTGTGAACGGTTTTGTAGGAACACTCTACTTACAAATAGTGAGGGAAAACTGTGTATATCTAAGATCATGTTGAAAGCGATTTGCTTCCCTCTGTCTGTCCTTCCTAAGTGTGGTCATCTTCTTATATTCATTAATTAGGTCTGGGTATCTCTGACTGGGGTAGCATTATTCACTTTCCCAGCTGCCCTTGAGAAGACCTTGAGCCACTGCAGTCCACGTGTTTGATCTGATTTGGTTTCTTTTATTTTAGCTGGAAATGTGTTGCTGGAAAAGCGCAGCAGGTCAGGCAGCATCCAGGGAACAGGAGAATCGACGTTTCGGGCATAAGCCCTTCTTCAGGAATGAGGAAAGTTTGTCCAGCAGGCTAAGATAAAAGCTAGGGAGGAGGGACTTGGGGGAGGGGCGTCGGAAATGTGATAGGTGGAAAGATGTCAAGGTGAGGGTGATAGGTCAGACTGGGGTGGGGGCAGAGAGGTCGGGAAGAAGATCTCAGGTTAGGAAGGCGGTGCTGAATTTGATGGATTTGACTGAGACAGGGTGGGAGGAGGGGAAATGAGGAAACTGGTGAAATCCGAGTTCATCCCTTGTGGTTGGAGGGTTCCGAGCCGGAAGATGAGGCGTTCTTCCTCCAACCATCGTTTTGTTGTGGTCTGACGATGTAGGAGTCCAAAGACCTGAATATCCTTGGTGGAGTGGGAGGGGGAATTGAAATGTTGAGCTACAGGGTGGTTGGGTTGGTTGGTCCGGGTGTCCCAGAGGTGTTCTCTGAAACGCTCCGCAGTAGTTAAGAAGGCTAATATGAAGTTCTCATCCATCCTGGACATATTGGAGTGCCCGCCCACCCTCTGACGACCCCTTCTCCCGCCTCCAACACACCCCATCCACCTGTACACCCCGTGCTGGCCTCCTACCTGCCCTCGACCTCTTCATAGCCAACTGCTGCCGCGATATTAACCGCCACCTGAACTCCCCCACCCCACTCACCCACTCCAACCTCTCACCCTCGGAACGCGCAGCCCTCCACTCACTCCGTTGCAACCCCAACCTCACTATCAAACCAGCAGACAAGGGAGGCGCGGTAGTCGTTTGGCGCCCCGACCTCTTCACCGCTGAGGCCAAACGCCAGCTCGCAGATACCTCCTCCTACTGCCCCCTTGACCATGACCCCACCCCCCACCACCAAAACCATCATCTCCCAGACCGTCCATAACCTCATCACCTCGGGGGATCTCCCATCCACCGCCTCCAACCTCATAGTCCCACAACCCCGCACCTCCCGCTTCTACCTCCTGCCCAAAATCCACAAACCTGACTGCCCCGGCCGACCCATTGTCTCCGCCTGCTCCTGCCCCACCGAACTCATCTCCGCATACCTTGACACCGTCCTGTCCCCCTTAGTCCAAGAACTCCCCACCTACGTTCGGGACACCACCCATGCCCTCCACCTGCTCCATGATTTTCGCTTCCCCGGTCCCCAACGCCTTCTTTTCACCATGGACATCCAGTCCCTGTACACCTCCATCCCCCATCACGAAGGACTCAAAGCCCTCCGTTTCTTTCTTTCCCGCCGTACCGACCAGTACCCTTCCACTGACACACTCCTTCGACTGACTGAACTGGTCCTCACCCTGAACAACTTCTCTTTCCAATCCTCCCACTTCCTCCAAACGAAAGGAGTAGCCATGGGCACCTGCATGGGCCCCAGCTATGCCTGCCTCTTCGTAGGATATGTGGAACAATCCATCTTCCGCAACTACACTGGCCCCACCCCCCACCTTTTCCTCCGCTACATCGATGACTGTATCGGCGCCGCCTCGTGCTCCCACGAGGAAGTTGAACAGTTCATCCACTTCACCAACACCTTCCACCCCGACCTCAAATTCACCTGGACAGTCTCAGATTCCTCCCTCCCCTTCCTCGACCTTTCTATTTCTATCTCAGGCGACCGAATCAACACGGACATCTCCTACAAACCGACCGACTCCCACAGCTACCTGGACTACACCTCCTCCCATCCTGCCCGCTGTTAAAACGCCATCCCATTCTCCCAATTCCTTCGACTCCGCCGCATCTGCTCCCAGGAGGACCAGTTCCAAAAACGCACAACCCAGATGGCCTCCTTCCTCAAGGACCGCAATTTCCCCCCCGACGTGGTCGACGATGCCCTCCACCGCATCTCTTCCACTTCCCGCTCCTCCGCCCTTGAACCCCGCCCCTCCAACCGCCACCAGGACAGAACCCCACTGGTCCTCACCTACCACCCCACCAATCTCCATGTACAGCGCATCATCCGCCGTCATTTCCGCTACCTCCAAACGGACCCCACCACCAAGGATATATTTCCCTCCCCTCCCCTATCAGCATTCCGTAAAGACCACTCCCTCCGTGACTCCCTCGTCAGATCCACACCCCCCAACAACCCAACCTCCACTCCCGGCACATTCCACTGCAACCGCAGGAGGTGCAAGACTTGCGCCCACACCTCCGCCCTCACCTCCCTCCAAGGCCCCAAAGGAAACTTCCATATCCGCCACAGATTCACCTGCACTTCCACACATATCATCTATTGCATCCTCTGCACCCGATATGGCCTCCTCTATATTGGGGAGACAGGCCGGCTACTTGCAGAGCGTTTCAGAGAACACCTCTGGGACACCCGGACCAACCAACCCAACCACCCTGTAGCTCAACATTTCAATTCCCCCTCCCACTCCACCAAGGATATGCAGGTCTTTGGACTCCTCCATCGTCAGACCACAACAAAACGACAGTTGGAGGAAGAACGCTTCATCTTCCGGCTAGGAACCCTCCAACCACAAGGGATGAACTCGGATTTCACCAGTTTCCTCATTTCCCCTCCCCCCACCCTGTCTCAGTCAAATCCATCAAATTCAGCACCGCCTTCCTAACCTGCAATCTTCTTCCCGACCTCTCCGCCCCCACCCCAGTCTGACCTATCACCCTCACCTTGACCTCTTTCCACCTATCACATTTCCGACGCCCCTCCCCCAAGTCCCTCCTCCCTACCTTTTATCTTAGCCTGCTAGACAAACTTTCCTCATTCCTGAAGAAGGGCTTATGCCCGAAACGTCGATTCTCCTGTTCCCTGGATGCTGCCTGACCTGCTGCGCTTTTCCAGCAACACATTTCCAGCTCTGATCTCCAGCATCTGCAGACCTCACTTTCTCCTCAAAGATTTCGTTTATTTTAGTGAAATGTACAATGGATAGGTTTATTTTTATTGTAGTGCAGGCACAAGACCCTAAACAAGAAAACAGAGATCACAGGGTCCTTGGACAGAGTGAGGCATACAAGGTTACAGCTTCACAGGAGGTTGGCGAAGTAAGATCGACATTAGTAAGGTTAATATTATTTGAAAAGTGAGAGATGTCAATTTGTCAGTCTAATAATGGTAGGGAAGGAAGTGTCCCTGAGCATTCTGGTCCATGTTTTCAAGCCTCTGTGTCTCCTCCCTGTTGGAAGAGGTTGTAGGAGATTAGCACTGTTTTGGGAGAGTTCTTTGATGTTTCCAGACTGTGACAAGTACAAATAGACGAAAGGTTATCTTCCGTGATGGTCTGGACTGTGCAGACAACCGTCTGTAGTTTTTTATAGACCTAGGCAGAGCAGTTACCATGTCAGGTCATTATGCACCCGAATAGAATGCTTTGAGTTGCCAGTATGCAGAGCACTGGGAGACGGGCGGTTTTAAAATAGTTAGATGCAACAATTGGCTTTTAAATGGATGCTCACGTTCTGGTTGCTGTTTTGACAACAACTGAAATTTAACTGATAATTTTAAATTATATCCTCTATACCAGAACGTTGTGGAGTGTATTGTATTGCCAACATCGAACCAATGAGCCATCACCTGCTTCAAACTAATAGAGAAACCATCACCATCACAACAAAGGAGAAAGCGACAGAAACAAAGGGAAGGAGAGAGAGAACACAGCGAGGGAAACAGATGGACAGTCAGTCAAAGAGAGAAAGGAAACAAAACAAGGAAACAAACAGTCACATTTGCAGGGAGAAGGGAAGATAATAGGTTCAGGGAAAGAAACAGAAGACAGGAAAAAGGAAAACACAGGGAAATAGGCAGTGTGAGAGAAACAGTGAGAGGCAAAGTTCACAGGGAGCTGGGGATAGGTCAAGGGGAGCTTGGGAGAATGGGAGGAGCTGGGGGTGAGGACCGGAGAGATCTCGGCGTGAGCACTGGATGGAGCTGGGGGTCGGGATGTGAGGATTTATTTTGTCCTGTGCCAATATGTCCAGGAAGATCATGGTCAGAATGGATGTACTGAACGATGGCTGTAAAACATGTCTGAGAGGGTTATAGGTTACGCTGTACAGGGTGTGCGCTAAGCAAGATCAATATGAACAAAATCAGCATTATCTGAGATTAGAGAGTCCATTCATCAGTCTAATAACAGCTAGGAAGGAGCTGTTCCTGAACTTGCTGCTCTGTGTGTTCAAGTGTCTGTGTCTTTCAGCCTGATGGAAGTGGTTGTGAGATCTTTACAGGCATATGATGGGTCTTTGGTAATGTTAGAACAAAGAACATTCCGGTACAGGAATAGGCCATTCGGCGGTCCAAGCCTGCGCCGATTCAAATCCTGTATCTCAACCTGTCTCCTATCTTCTATAGGTCTGTATCCCCTGCTCCCTTCCCATTCATGTATATTTCCCGGAACATCTTAAATGGAGCACCAGTGGTCGGAGTTCTCCATTTTGAGAAACTCCCTTCCTTTACTACGCTCTGTCCCCTGTTGCCAAGCCAGTTCTTTATCCATGTAGCTAGCACACCCTGGACACCATGTGACTTCACTTTCCCCATAACCTGACCATAGGAAATCTTATCAAACGTCTTCCTGAAGTCCATGTACATGACATCTACAGCCCCGACCTCATCAACCAACTTTGGCCCTTCCTCAAATAATTCTATTAAGTTGGTAATTCATGACCTTCCCTATCATTGATAATACAATTTTCATCCAAATGAGAATAGATCCTATCCCTCAGTATCTTCTCTCGCAGCTTCCCTACCCCAAATATCAGGCTCATCGGTCTATAATTAACTGGATTATTCATGCTACACTTCTTAAACAAGGGTCTTTAGAAACTTTCCAGTCCTCCGGGACCTCAGTTGTGTTCAAGGATGTTACAATGATATCTGTTAAAGCCCTAGCTATTTCCTCTCTCCTTTCCCTCAGTAATCTTGGATAGACGTTGGTAGCCTTTCTGCAGCAACGAGCCGTGTAAATAGAGTCAATGGTTTGGAGATTGGAGTCCGTCATAGTCTGGGCTGTGAACACAATCTTCTGTAGTTTCTGATGGTCCTGGGAAGAGCGTGACCGTACCAGGCCATTACCCGGACAGTACGTTCACAATAGTGCATCTGTAGAAGTAGTGCATGCTAAATATCCTGAGCCAAGTGAAGAAGGAGAGACGTCTTTGAAGCATCTTGACTGTCACAACTATGTGACAGAGTAGGTTGCCAGTTATCATCAGTCTGAGGGACTTAACGCGCTGCAATGTCTCGACTGTTGATGCAGATAGTGGCTTGTTTCCCTCCTTTCGTTCTAAAGTCAATGATCAGTTCTTTACTTTTGCCGAATTTGAGAGGGAGGTTATTATCATCCCACCATGCCACCAAACCTACTATCTCCATTCTGTGTTCAGACTCATCGTTGTTTGATATCCCTACTGCTTTGGTGATGTCATCAGCAAACTTACAGTTGGCATTGTTTGGAATTTGGCAACACAGCCACGTGTGTACAGGAAGTACAGTAGGGGGCTGAGGACACAGTCGCGTGTGTACAGGGAGTACAGTAGGGTGCTGAAGACATAGAAGTGGGTGTACCGGGAGTACAGTAGGGCGCTGAGGGACGCAGTCGTGTGTATACAGGGAGTACAGTCGGGGGCTGAGGGCACATCTCTTGGTGCATATGAAGTACAGTCGGGGGTGAGGACACAGCCGTGCGTGTACAGGGAGAACAGTAGGGGGCTGTGGACACAGCCCTGCGTGTACAGGGAGTACAGTAGGGGGCTGAGGGCACAGCCGTGTGTGTACAGGGAGTACAATAGGGAGCTGAGGGCGCAGCTGTGTGTGTACAGGTAGTACAGTAGGGGGCTGAGGGAGACTGCCGTGTATGTACAGGGAATATAATAGGGGGCTGAGAGACACAGCCGTGTGTGTACAGGGAGTACAGTAGGGGGCTGAGGGACACAACCGTGTGCGTACAGGGAGTACAGTAGGGGGCTGAGGACACATCCTCCAGGAGCTCCAGTATTGGGTGTTATTGTGGCGGAGGTGCAGATACCTATCTTCACTAATTGTGGTCTGTGGGTCAGAAACTGGTGGATCCAGTTGAAGAGGGTGGAGCCGCGACTAAGGTCACGGAATTTTGAGATCTGGAGGGGATAATGATGTTTAAGGTGGAGCTGTCGTCAATGAGCAGGAGTCTGGTATAGGTGTCTTTGTTGTCCAGATGTCCTAGGGATATGTGCAGGGCTCGGGATACAGCATTTGTTATGGACCCGTTACATCAGTCGGCATAGTATCGGGGATCAAGTCAGGCTGGGAGATTGGAGGTGATATGGGCCCTAACCAGCCTTTCAAATCACTCCATGTTTATTGAGGTTAGAGCCATTGGGCGGTCATCATTAAGTCATTAAAGCATGAGCTTTTTCACTTACAAGGTGGATGTTATGATTTGGAGATGCTGGTGTTGGACTGGGGTGTACAAATTTAAAAATCATACAACACCGGGTTATAGTCCAACAGATTTAATTGGAAGCACAATGATGAAGGTTGATGTTGGTCTTTTTGAAGCAGGTTGGGATTTCAGCTTTTGGGAGGGAGAGTCTGAAATTGAATGTGAATACCTCTGCGAGTTGGTCCTCACAGGATCTGAGAGCTTAGCTGGGAACACGAATCAGGCCCGTCGCTTTCCTTGATTTGACCTGCGGGAAGACTGATCATGCCTGCAGCGGTGACAGCAGGCACAAGTACATCCGAGGCTGGCGGGGCAGGTTTCAGCCTGGCAGTCACACTGTTATTAATCATAGACATCCCCCCGCCGACCTCCCTCCATCGTCATCAATACACAGTGACATTGGTTGGTGTGAGCACCACTCAGTTAGTGTTGAGAAGGAGTGACATCAATAGACTGGGATTCTGCGCCATAATGAAGTAAACTCACAACAAAAGGGGGTAGGGTGTGCTTCTACTGAGAGTCAGTGGTGCAGGGACTGAAGACTTTACAGGTGTAATTCAAGTCAAGCCACTGCTTCAACCTGAATGGAGTCAAGCACCTTGACTGTTGTGCCTTGTAGATGGTGGACGGTTCTTAGGGAGCCAGGAACTATATTATATATGAACAAACTGAACAAAGGACTTGAGGGCAGTTTTTCTAAGTTTGCAGATGATATTGAGGAAGTGGGGAAGCTGCAGAAAGGCTTGAACAGTTTCGGACTGTGGGAAAACACGTGGCTGATGGAACACAATATGGGAACGTGTGAGAATATGCACTTTGTTAGGCGGAATAGAGGAGACACAATGTTCTAATAAGATCCATTAAATCTGAAGCACAAAAGTATTTTGAAGCAACTCGTCCTCTCTTATGGTTAACGTGCATGTTCACTTGGCAGTTAGGAAAGCAAAAGCAATGTTCACATTCATTTCAAGAGAGCAAGAATGCAAGACGGGAGATATACTGCTGAGAATGTAATGGGCTATGGACAGACGGCATTTGGCCAGTTGTGAGCTGTTTTGGATACTATCACTGGAGAAAGATCTGCTGGTGTTGGAGGTGATCCATCCTGGGGATGACGGCTTGTTATAAGAGCGGCAGTGTGTACTCAATGGAATTTAGAAGAATTGTGGGGCTTTGAGGGGGTCTGATTGAAACTAATGGATTACTGCAAAGGTTGATACAGTCAGTATGTAGAAGATATTTCCACTTTTCATAGAGACAATGACAAAATGGCACAGTATCAGAGTGAAAGAATGGGCTGAATCGCCTAAATCTATTGCTATACCTAATGCCCTTTCGGTCATCGGGTCTATTATTCAGTATAGACTTGTAAGTCTCTGACCTGCTGTTGTAATCCTTGTATTTGTTTGTTGATTTGACTTCACGTTCTGGGCAATGGTAACCCGTGTGATATGGACGGTGGGAGGATTCAGTGTCAAACAGTATTCCATCAATATTTTGAATATGAGCTGCTATCAGTGAGTCTAATCTGGCGGGAGTACATTCTCCCTACGATGAATGTCATTTTCTGTCTGGTACTTCGCGAAGGATTCGTCCTGTTACGCCAGTATTGTTCATTTAAACAAAACAGGTGCAATTTATCACAGCACTCAGCAACAATACGTCATCGAATACTGAACACACATCTGATAACAGAAAAGTCTAAAATGTTCAATATTAGAAGCACTGCTTTCCTGTTCGTGTTCAAATCAGATAACCTGTCCCAACGAGATACTCAGTTTGGAACTATTTTTTTAAAAAAGTTTTTTTATTGGATGTGGGCATCGCTGGATGTGCCCAGCATTTCTTGCCCGTCCTCAATTGCCCTTGAGAAGTTGGTGCTGAGCTGCCTTCTCGAACCGCTGCAAACTACCTGCTGTGCGGAGACCCACTATTGATTAAAGAGGGAATTCCAGGGTTTTCACGCAGCAACAGTGAAGGAAAGGCGATATATTTCCAAATCAGGATGTTGACTGGTTTGGAGGGGAATGTGAAGGTGGTGAGGTTCTCAAAAGTCTACTGCCCTTGCCATTCCAGATGGAAGTGTTTGTGAGATTGGAAGAGGTTGTCTGAGGATAATAGACAATAGACAATAGACAATAGGTGCAGGGATAGGCCATTCAGCCCTTCGAGCCTGCACTGCCATTCAATATGATCATGGATGATCATTCCTAATCAGTATCCTGTTTATGCCATCCACTATCTTTGAGAGCTCTATCCAACTCTTTCTTAAATGAATCCAGAGACTGGGCCTCCACTGCCTTCTGGGGCAGAGCATTCCACACAGCAACCACTGTCTGGGTGAAGAAGTTTATCCTGAGCTCTGTCCTAAATGGTCTACCTCGTATTTTTAAGCTGTGTCCTCTGGTTTGGCACTCACCCATCAGTGGAAACATGTTTCCTACTGACAGAGTGTCCAATCCTTTCATAATCTTATACGTCTCAATCAGATCGCCTCTCAGTCTTCGAAACTCAAGAGTATACAAGCCCAGTCGCTTCAGTCTTTCAGTGTAAGGTAATCCTGCCATTCCAGGAATTGACCTCGTGAATCTACGCTGCAATCCCTCAATAGCCAGAATGTCTTTTCTCAAATTTGGAGACCAGAACTGCACACAGTACTCCAGGTGTGCTCTCACTAGGGCCCTGTACAGCTGCAGAAACACCTCTTTGCTTCTATACTCAATTCATCTTGTTATGAAGGCCAGCATGCTATTAGCCTTCTTCACTACCTGCTGTACCTGCATGCTTGCCTTCATTGACTGGAGTACAAGAACACCCAGATCTCTCTGTACTGCCCCTTTACGTAAATTAATTCCATTGAGGTAGTAGTCTGTCTTCCTGTACTTGCCACCAAAGTGGATAACCATACATTTATCCACATTAAACTGCATCTGCCATGCATCTGCCCACTCACTTAACTTGTCCAGGTCACTCTGTAATCTCCTAACATCCTCGTCACATTTCACCCTGCCACCCAGCTTTGTATCATCAGCAAATTTGCTAATGTTATTGCTGATACCATCTTCTATATCATTAATATATATTGTAAAAAGCTGCGGTCCCAGCACGGATCCCTGCGGTACCTCACTGGTCACTGCCTGCCATTCCGAAATGGAGCCATTTATCACTACCCTTTGTTTCCTATTAGCCAACCAATTTTCAATCCAATCTAGTACTTTGCCCCCAATACCATGCGCCCTAGTTTTACTCACTAACCTCCTGTGTGGGACTTTATCAAAAGCTTTCTGAAAGTCCAGGTACACTACATCTACTGGATCTCCCTCGTCGAACTTCAGAGTTACATCCTCAAACAATTCCAGAAGATTAGTCAAGCATGACTTCCCCTTCATAAATCCATGCTGACTCTGTCCTATCCTGTTACTACTATCCAGATGTGCAGTCATTTCATCCTTTATAATAGACTCCATCATCTTTCCCACAACTGAGGTCAGACTAACTGGTCTATAATTTCCTGCTTTCTCTCACCCACCTTTCTTAAAAAGTGGTATAACATTAGCCATCCTCCAATCATCAGGAACCGACCCCGAATCTATTGAACTCTGGAAAATAATCACCATCGCATCCACGATTTCCCGAGCCACCTCCTTCAGTACTCTGGGATGCAGACCATCAGGCCCCGGAGACTTATCAAACTTCAGACCTAACAGTCTCTCCAACACCAAATCCTGGCAAATATAAATTCCCTTAAGTTCATGTCCTTCAGCCACTGTTACCTCAGGGAGATTGCTTGTGTCTTCCCCAGTGAACACAGATCTGAAGTACCCATTTAATTCCTCTGCCATTTCTTTGTTCTCCGTAATATATTCACCTTTTTCTGTCTTCAAGGGCCCAATTTTTGCCCTAACCATTTTTTTTGCCTTGCACATACCTATAAAAGCTTTTACTATCCTCCTTAATATTCTTGGCCAGTTTACCTTCGTACCTCATTTTTCCTCTGCGTATTTCCTTCTTAGTAATCCTCTGTTGCTCTTTAAAAGCTTCCCAGTCCTCAGTTTTCCCACTTATCTTAGCTACGTTATACTTTTTCTCTTTTAACTTTATATGTTTCTTTACTTCTCTCGTCAGCCACGGCCGCCCATGCCTCCTCCTGGGATCTTTCTTCCTTTTAGGAATGAACTGATCCGGAAACTTCTGCATTATACACAGAAATATCCGCCATTGTTCCTCCACGGTCATCCCTGCTAAGGTATTGCACCATTGAACTTTGGCCAGCTCCTCCCTCATAGCTCCATAGTTCCCTTTATTCAACAGAAGTACTGTCACTTCCGACTGTACCCTCTCCCTCTCAAATTGCAGATTGAAGCTTATTGCATTATAGTCACTACTTCCCAATGGCTCCTTCACTTTGAGGTCTCTGACCAATTCTGGTTCGTTACATAATAGCCACCAGAATTGCGTTCTCCCTGGTTGGCTCCAGCACCGGCTGCTCTAAGAATCAATCTCTGAGGTACTCCACAAAGTCACTTTCTTGAGGCCCAATACCATCCTGATTCTCCCAGTCTGCCTGCATGTTAAAATTCCCCATAACAACTGTAGTGACATCTTTGCGACAACCCAATTTCAGCTCCTGATTTAACTTACATCCGACATCCAGACTACTGTTTGAGGGCCTGTAGATGACTCCCAAGAGGGTAATTTTACCCTGAGTATTTCGAAGCTCTATCCACACTGACTCTACATCTCCTGACTCTCGGTCCCCCCGCGCAAGGGACTGAATATCGTCCCTTGCCAACAAGGCCACACCACCCCCTCTGCCCGTCAGTCTGTCCTTACGATAACACGTGAAGCCTTGAATATTCATTTCCCAGGCCCTGTCCACTTGAAGCCACGTCTCAGTTATCCCCACAATATCGTATCTGCCAATTTCCAAAAGACCCTCAAGCTCATCCATCTTATGTCTAATGCTTCGTGCATTCATGTACAGTATTTTTAATTTGTTACTGCTCTCACCCTTCCCATCAACCCTTATTTCATTCAACCTTACAGCATGATGCCTTTCCGAGTTTTCTGCCTCATTGATACAGTTATCTTTCTTGACTTCTCTTGTTCTAAATTTCCCTTCAATTTCCTTTTTAAACATCTAACTTTGTCCCCTCAGCCCCCCCCCCCCCCCCCCGCTACTTAATTTAAATGTAGCGGTGTTGCAGTAGAAAACGTGCCTGCCAGAATGCTGGTCCCTCACCTATTAAGGTGCAAGCCGTCTCTTGTAGAATTTATGCTTACCACAAAATATACTCCAGTGATCCAAGAACTTAAATCCTTGCTTCCTGTACCAGTTCCCCAACAACATGTTCAAGTCCATTATCTCCCTGTTTCTGGCCACACTAGCCCTGGGAACTGGAAGCAAACTGGAGATAACCACCTTGGACGTCCTGCTTTTCAGCCTTCTTCCTAGTTCTCAGAAGTCTCGCTGTAGTATGTTATCGATGTAGGATCTTTGGGGAATTTCTCCCTTGTGTCTTATAGATAGTACACACTGCTGCTCCTGAGTGACCATGGTGAAGGGAGTGAACGCTTGTGGATGTGGTGCAAATCAAATGGACTGTTTTGTCCTGGATGGTGTCAAGCTTCTTTAGTGTTGTTGGGGCTGCACTCATTCAGGCAAGTGACGATATTCCATCTCATTCCTGACTTGTGCCTTATAGATGATGGACAGGCTTTGGTTAGTCAGGAGGTGAGTTTCTCGTGCAGTATTCCGAGTCTCTGATCTGCTGTTATATTCATGTGGCGAGTCCAGTTGATTTTCTGGTCAATGATACGCCCAGGATATTGATAGTGGGGGTGTTTAATGATGATGCTGCTGCTGAATACAAAGTGGTTATATTGTTTCTTATAGATGACAGTCATTGTCTGAATTTATATGGCGCAAATGTTATTTGCCACTTGCCAGCGCAAGCCTGGATATTGTCCAGATATTGTTTCTTTGGGCATGGACTGCTTCCGTATCTGAGCATTTGCGAATGGTGCTGAACATTGTGCAGTCATCATCGAATATCCCCACTTCTGATCTAATGATGGAAGGAAGGTCATTGATGAAGCAGCTGAAGACGTTTGGACCGAGGGCATTATCCTAATGGACTACTGCAGAGATGTTCTGGAGCTGAGATGACTGACCTCCAACAACAATGACCATCTTCCTATCTGTCAGGTATGACTCCAATAATGGAGTGTTGGCCCGCGAAACCGTTTGTGCTTGGGGTCATTGGTGTCACATTTGGCAGAATGCAGCCTTGATGTCAAGGACTGGAATTCAGTCCTTTTTTCTATGTTTGAACCAAGGCTGTGACGAGTTCAGGAGCTGAGTGACCCTGGCAAAACCCAAACTGGGCGTCACTGAGCAGGTTATTTTTTGAGCAGCTGCTGCTTGATAGCACTGTTGATGACACCTTCCATCATTTTACTGATGATGGAGAGTAGACTGATTAGGCAGTATTTGGACGGGTAGAATTTGTCCTGCGTTTTATGTACAGAACATAGTTGAGCAGTTTTCCCCATTGTCGGTTTGTAAACATTCTGGTGCAGCTTGGCTAGGAGAGCGGGATGTTCTGGAGTACAAGTCTTCAGGGCTATTGCCCGCATGTTATGAGGGCCCATAGCCTTTGCAGTATCCAGTGCCTTCAACCGTTTCACGATATCAGTTAATCGAATTTGCTGAAGACTGCACGGGAGGAGGCTGAAATGGATCATCCACTCAAAACTTCTGACTGAAGATTGCAACGTCAGCCTTAAATTTTGCACTGATGTGCTGGGCTCTTCCATCATTGAGGTTCGGGATATTTGTGGAGTCTCCTCCTCAGGTGAGTTGTTTAATCGTCCGCCACCATTCACGAACGGATTAATTCTGATGCATTGGTTCTGTGATCGCTAAACTCTGTCTGTCCCTTGCTGTTTATGCTATCTGGCACACACGTATTTCGGTTTGGAAGCTTCAGCAGATGAACATTTTATCTTTATATATTCCTGGTTCTGCTCCTAGCATGCCCTCCTGCATTCTGCATTGAACCAGGGTTAATCCTCTGGATTGATGGTAATGGTTGAGTGGGGGACATGCTGGGCCGTGACATTACAGATTGAGCTGGAGTATAGTTCTGCTGCTATTGATGGTCCACAGTATCTTATGGACGCTCAATCTTGAGTTGCTAGATCTGCTAAAAGTCTGTGCCATTTAGCATGGAGATCGTGCCACACAACACAATAGAGTTTATGGAGACAATAGACTTTGTATCCACAAGGAGAGAGTGGTGGTCACTTTTACCGATACTGTCATGGACAGATACATCTGCAGTTGGTAGATTGGTAAGGATGAGGTCAGTATTTTTTTTACCCTCTCGTTCATTCCCTCATCACCTTCTGCAGACCTAATCTAGTAGCTATGTCCTGAGGAACCGACCAGCATGATCAGTAGTACTGCTGCCAAACCACCCTTGACAGTCGGCTTTGAAATCCCCCAGCCAGAATACACTTTGTGCCCTTGCCACAGTTAATGCTTTCTCCAAGTGTTGTTTAACGTGGAGGAGGACTGATTCAGCTGAGGAACGACGTTACGTGGTAATCAGTAAGAGACTCCTTTTCCATGTTTAATTTCTGTTATTTCCGTAAGGTATGATTCCGTAAAGAAGGCAGTTGTTCCAATGTTGGCACCAGACCTCAGATGTTAGTAAGGAAGACTTTGCAGGTTCTACAGTGATGTTTCTTATGTTGACTTTTCCGATGCCCATTTCGATGCCAGTTGGTCCATCCGGTTTCATTTGTTAAAAACTTTGTAGCGATTGGTACAACTAAATGACTCATTAGACCGTTTCAGACGGCGATTGGGAGTCAATGACATTGCTTTAGGTCTAGAGTTGCATGTCAGCCAGACCAGGTGAGGATGGAAGATTCCTTCATTGCAGGATATTGGTGAACCAGATGGATTTGTCTGACAATCGGCAATGATTTCAATCAGTAGATTCTTAATTCCAGGGATATTTTTACATTATTGAATTGAATTTCCACCGTCTGCAGTGGCGGGATTCAACCTGGATCCACAGAAATGGAGCTGATTTTTCTAGATTGATAATCTATTGGTAATACAATGAGGAGAAAGTGAGGACTGCAAATGCTGGAGATCAGAGCTGAAAATGTGTTGCTGGAAAAGCGCAGCAGGTCAGGCAGCATCCAAGGAACAGGAGAATCGACGATTCCTGAAGAAGGGCTTATGCCCGAAACGTCGATTCTCCTGTTCCTTGGATGCCTGTCTGACCTGCTGCGCTTTTCTGGTAATACAATGAGACCTACTTGGAACCACATGTTGTACTCAACTGCCATTTCTTGTGTTACCCTGTTTTTCATTCATTGTTTATGTTATTCTGGAATCTCATCCTTCATTAAATCCTGATTGAAGTTCACACTCATGAACGCCTTCTCAACTGCTCGGATTTCATTCAGTCTGTTTTATTTGAACAGTCATTTCAAGGCAGCTGTACACCAGAGAAGAGCAGGAAAAGATAACGGGTAGTTGTGCACTGTACCTGTCACCGGACCAGCAGGTCTGTCCAGGAAGTATTTATTGTGGGTCAGAGAACCTCAATTATTATGGCATGGAAGGAGGCCAGACAGCCCATCGTGGAGTCACAAGCTCTCCAACTGCACAATCGGAGAGAGAGACAGTGTTTGAAGAGAGATTGTGTGAAAGAGAAACAAACAGAGAGAAAGCAAGTGAAGGGCGATAAACTGAGAGAGGATAGAAGGGGGAGCGACTGACTGAGTGCAAGAAGAAGAGGTGGTAGATGAGAGTGAAGTTAGATAGATCAGAAGACTGCAATACGGTGGATAACAATGGAGAGACAGAAGTTAGACGCTTTATTTAGAAATTCCTCTGGACGGCAAGCCCTTTGTCTGGGCACCATACACTGTGAGCACTGTGCTGATACTGGCTGTCATTCCAAATTATTTATTTCCAACAATATCACAGAGCTGGGTTACTGACAGCTAAACAGAACCCATTTGGCCAATAGATTGGTTCCATGGAGAAGGCACAGTTTTTTTAAAAAATAGACTGTGCTAAGAGCAGCAGAAAACGATAACCACCACCCCGCCTCCACGACACCCCCACCCCCCCCCCCTCTCTGCCCACTGAGAAACGAGGCCATGGAATCTCAGTGAGAGGATTCACTGACAGAGGTGAAATCACGATTTAGCTGTGGGTCAAATAATGATTGATAAAGTTTGCATACCACTTTCCAAGTTATGTAATTCACATTTCAATTTATATAGCTCAATATCAGGAGTGTATTTTAACAACCTTATCTCTTTGTACTTTGCATATATTGGTGGGTGCAGAAAATCATTTTGTTTCTGTATTTTATATTGCATAAACGCATTTCATTAATATTGTGTCTGCTAATTCCTCATTGTAGATGTATTCTTGAATCTGTTCTTCATCTGAGTTACAAAGAGTAACATTCCAATTCTGATAACTGGGGAACATCACTGTCCCTCCAACCAGTCTAATCAGCCATGCCCCCCAGTCTTCTCCGTCTTCTGTCTTTTCCCTAATATCAAAATGCCAATGTAATTGAAGGCCATTCAATGACACTTCATGACAGTTCCTTAACATCGAGAACATCGTTAAAAATCACAAAACACCCGGTTATAGTCCAACAGGTTTAATTGGAAGCACACTAGCTTTCGGAGCAACGCTCCTTCATCCTCCTGATGAAGGAGCGTCGCTCCGAAAGCTAGTGTGCTTCCAATTAAACCTGTTGGACTATAACCGGGTGTTGTGTGATTTTTAACTTTGTACACCCCAGTCCAACACCGGAATCTCCAAATCATGTCTACTATCGATAACATCAACAGCATGACCCACAGCTGCCCTCTCTGATCGTGCAATAACAACTGAACTGTGTTTGCCATGTGCAATTCTCTGTTAACGTATCCATGCCGTTTGTTTGTTGCAACCCAAGTTTTTTTGGCATATTCTGCTGTCAGAGCATGGATGATAGATGTTTTCTGAATGTTTTACAAATACTGCAATGACTGGTCAGTGGTTACGGGATTCATTTCCGCATTTATGAACAGAGAAGCATGTTTATGTTCCGTTAAACTACTGGCATTACTTCCATATCCAAGGCTGACTGAATGATTACACACAATCAATCTGCCATCTTCAACATCCCTTTCTTCAGTCACACTCGCATATCACACCCAGAATGCATAAATGTTCAACGTTATTTTGAATTTTAATAAAGTAGCTTTGAATTCAAAGGGGTTAACTGGAGCTATTTGTTCAGCGTTTGTAATTATGTCAGTCTCCATGGATGGTATGCGTCTCTAGAGAGTTTCTGTCTGCTATCAATAAGGGAATGCTTTCGGTGTTTTATCCCATAGCGAGCGGGAGCATGTCGAACAGCAATAAGAGGGATTAGCAGCTTCAGAGAGAAGGGCACGAGAAATGGAAATCTGGGAACATTAGACTGGAATATTCCAACAATGGATCAGAATCTGGGAACATTAGGCTGGAATATTCCAACACTGGATCAGAATCTGGGAACATTAGACTGCAATGTTCCAACAATGGATAGGAGTTTATCCTATGGTCTTTACTGGCTTTCCCAGCCTTGGATTTCATTGGCATCGCGGATTGAAGATGTACTGATGGTTATTCAAGCTGGTTACTATCCTATCCTTGCTAGAGTTGGTGTTCCTGGTAAGTCACTCTGTCTGTTTAGTGAAATGGTCTAAACTGATTCGATGCTCATGATATGCAGATTTTGTAAAGGTGCAAGCCGACGTTTTCAGCTCCAATCAAATTTTCATTCGTTAGAAATTATAACTAGCAAACTATTATTTACAAATTACTCACCACACGCGAGGGTAAAACACACTGTTCTCAGCCTCTTTGATTCGTTTTCTCCATCTCCATATCCTCCCCACATACTAATCCTGTCCAGTACCACCATTAAGATATCCCAGTCTCCTCCTCATCCTCAGTCCAATTCCTGAATAAACCATCGTTTGTTCCTTTGTTAATTACAGATACATCTGTTTCAAGTCCCTTCTAACCACGTGACCATTACAAAATAATTGCACTTGAGATGTTTAACTTGTTCTCTGCACAAAATCTGAAAGATGGGCAGACAGTGTATGGTGGTCACGCCATTGGCTCGTATTCTAGAACCACAGAATGAAAATCTGTTGATATCGGCTTGCCTTCAGCCCATTAGAGAAGGCAGTTGGTCATCCTTCTCTGGTCAAGTCTCTGTTTAACTGCAAACCACGGCAATTTGTTTTACTATTTATTGTCCTGTGGAACAGCTGAAATAGCCACTCAGTTCAAGATCGGCATAACATGCTGGCCTGACCATGACTGCACACATCCCGTGAAGGCAGAACAAAAGGAAATGTAGCTCTCTTCCTCTGCCTGAATCCCATATTCTTCCGGTCCATTTCCATTTAGGTAGGTAGCCATTCACTGTTTTAGATGTATTCTTTCTGATTGAGTCTCTTCCAAGACTGAGTGATGTCCATCTCCATGGGCACCTCTGGTGCTGGCTTTATTGATGCTGACCTACAGATATAAGGATGTTTTTAAATTCTACATCAGTGGCAGTGCATTGTAAATTAATTGTTTTCTGTGTCACACGAAAGAAATGGAGCCAGCTAAGTGAGGGAATGGAATTATTGTGATCAAACCTGAGAGTGTTGTTGAGGCAGTATTTGGGGTATTGTGGACAGATTTTCTTTCCTTTATATGGAGTGATCTCCTTACCACAGGCAGTGTGAAGAGGAGTTCCACCAGATTAATCCCTGGGATGATGGCACCACGAGGAGTGAATGAAGGTTGATCTGTAGGGCTGTGAGAGAATAAGACGTGATTGCATTGAACCCTGAGAGGGATGGACAATCACTCCTTATATTCGAAACAGACAATGGGAAGGTGATAAACTCCATGACTGCTATTTCACTCAGGATGCATGATTCGGGATAGTTTAAGTGCCTGGGCGGACGTTACGCCCACACACCCCAACCTCTACTCCCCATTGAGAGAGACGGAGAGGTTCAAGTTTTGAATAAACTCTCCCCACATTAATACAGTGCAGTTGGTGTGTGATCCTGCACTGAATGTCATATTATCCACCACCCTGATAGCAGCCACAATACCTTCATTCTAAAACAGTTAACCATTCCCAACAGCTTCTGACCTTCATGAAGAACATGAATCTATCTTCTCGGAGATGCAAGGTACTTCCTTAAGGTTTAGACCAAAAGACTATAAGACTTTGGAGCATAAATTAGGACAGTTAGTCCATCGAGTTTGCTTCGTAATTCAACCATCTCTGATAGGTTTCTCAAACCCATTCTCCGACCTTCTCCCCATAACCCTTCATCCCCTGGTTAATCAAAAACTATCTATCTCCTTCTCAAATATACTCAATGACTTTCCCCGACAGCCTTCTGTTGCAATAAATTTCAAGGATTCACCATTCTATGGTTAAATAACTTTCTCCTTATCACTGTTCTAAAAAGTGTTCCCTTTCATCTAAGGCTGTGACCTCAGATTCTAATCCAACAGAAATATATTATCAACATCCACTCTCTCTAGGTCGTTCAGTATTCTGTCTATTACAAATACATTCCCTCTCATCCTTTCAAACTTTATCAAGTATAGACCCAGAGTACTCAAACATTCCTCATGCAATAAGCTTTTCATTCCTATGACCATGCTCGTGAAAATCTTATGAACACGCTCCAAGACCAGTACATCCTTCCTGAGGTATGGAGCTCAAAAATGAGCACAATGCTCCAAATGTGGTCTGACCAGAGCCGTATACATTTAGTTCTGATGTTCAATTCTTCTCGCAGTAAATGCTCCCAATCATAATTGCAATTGTCCTCCTAACTACTGCCTCAACCTGCAAGCTGTCCTTGAGAGTATCCTGCACCAGAACTCCCAAGTCCCTTTGCACTTCAGATTTCTGAATTTTCTCGCCATTTAGAAAATAGACCATGCCTCTATTCTTCGTGTCAAAGTTCATGACCTCACACTTTCGAACGATGGAATGCATCTGACTATCTCTTTACCTGTCCAAATCCTTGTTCAGCCTCTCCACTTCGTCAATACGACCCGTCAATCTGCCTGTCTTTGTATTGTCTGCAAACCTAGCCAGAGTGTCCTCAATTCCCTCCACTAGATTGTTAATGTAACAAGTAAAAAGTTATGATTCAATCACTGAGCATTCTGGATCACCACTTGTCACTGGCTGCCATCCTGAGAAGTAATCTTTTATCCCCAGTCTCTGCTTTCTGCCAGACAGACAAGCTTCTATCCATGCCACCACCTTGCCTCTAACACGACGGACCCATATCATACTCAGTAATCTCCTGTGTGACACCTTGTCAAAGACCTTCCTGAATTCCAGGTGGATAACATCCATTGTCTGTGCTTGTTCGAGCCTGCTCATTTCCTCTTCAAAGAATTCCAATAGATTTGTCAGGCATTAAATTCCCTTGATGAAATCATGCCGATTTTGCCCTATTTTACCAAACACTTTCACGTATTCAGAAATCTCATCTTTCACAATGGATTCAGGATCTTACCCACGACAGAGGTTAAACTATTCATGATGTTTTTTTTTTTGTCTTTTTCCTTATTCCCTTGTTAAAAAGGGGTGTCACTTCCAGTGCTCTAGGATCGTTCCCTACTCTAGTGATTGCTGAAAGATCTCCACGATTGCCTCCACTCCCTCTTCAGCTATCTCCCGTATAATACTGGGATGTAGTCCATCTGGTCAAGGTTATTTAACATCCTCGGGCCATTATATTTTTTTCTAGCATGTTCTCCATGGTGGGGGCCATTATACTCAGCTCTGGCCCCTCAGTCTCTTGAATGATTAAGGTATTACTTGTGCCTTCCACCATGAAAGTTGATGCAAAGTAATTATTCAGTTCCTTGGCCATTTTCTCGTTCCCCATTGCTATCTCTCCAGCATCCTTTCCCAACAGTCCAATGTTCACTTTTGCCGCTCTTTTGCACTTTTCACATCGAAAGAAACTGTTATAGTCTTCCTTTATATTACTGGATAGCTTACCCCCATATTTAATAATATCCCTCCTTATTTTATTTTGTTTGCCCTCTGTTTTGTCTTTGTCAGCTTTCCAATCCTCAGGTTTCCCACTGCGCTTTGCCACATTATATCATTTCTCTTTTGCTTTCATGCTATACCTGACTTCCCTCGTCAGCTATGGTTGTCCCGTACTCCCTATACAAGCCACTTTTCCCTTAGGATAAATCTCTGCTGTATCCTGAATTACTCCAAAAATCTCTTGCCATTGCCGTTGTACTGTCTTTCCTGCTGGGCCCGTCTCCCACTCAATTCTACACAGCTCCTCACTCTTGTCTGTGTATTTGCCTTTATTCAGCTGTAATACCGTTACTTCTGATTCTAACTTCTCCATCTGAAATTGCAGAGTAAATTCAATCATATTATGATCACAGTCAGGTTAAGCTCCCCTCATCTAGTCTGCCTGCACAAGCTGCTCCAAAAAGCCATCTGGTAAACATTCCACAAATTCCCTTTCTTGCCAACCACTATCAATCTGAATTCCCAGTCCATCTGTAAAGTAAAATCCCACATGACCCATGTAACTTTACCTTTCCTACAGATCTTTCTAGATCCTGGTGTATCTTACACCCTAGCTCCCTGTATATAACTCCAACTGCATTTTTTCACCTTTTTGATTCCTCAATTCTACCGACACAGATTCTACCTTATTTCATTTCTCATTGTTGATTATTGATTCAATTCCAGTCTTAATACTGAGACAACTCTATCTCTCTGCCCAACTGCCTATCTTTTCGACAGGATGAATATCCTTGAATATTCAGCTCCCAATCCTGATCCTCTTGCAGCGATGTCAAATAATGCCCACTATGGATGAGTTACAAGCTCATTTACGTTATTCAATATAGTGAACGCATTCCAATATAATAGTTCAGTCCTTTATTACCCGTCGCTCTTCTCATTGTCATTTGGACCCTGACCACTGGATCATTCCCCTCCCGCTCCAAGTTCTGCAACCCAAATGATATATCACAAACCCAAGCACCATGTAGGCAACACAACCTTCAGGACTTTTAATCCCGATCACGGAGAGCAGTATCTATGTTTTTTTAACTATACTATCCCAAATTATCCATCATTGGGCAGCATGGTGACACAGCAATGCTGCCTCACAGTGCTAGGGACTTGGGTTCATTTCCAATCTCTGGGCCCTGCCTGTGTGGACTTTGTACATTCTTCCTATGTCTGGATTGGGAACATTAACTCTTTTCTCTCTCCACAGTAAGTCCCTGTGTTTGCTTCAGATTTCTACCATCTACATTATTTTTGATTTTGTTCGATGGAGAAATGCAGCAAATGTGACAGGTTTTTTTGTAAAAGCAGCTGTGGTTCGCGGGTTCCTCTGGTGTTTAGGAATCTTGCCCGACCACTTGTCTGAGTGCAGTGTTCCAGGATGCCCATTCCATCTCTCTCAGTTCCCTCAGTCCATCATCACTACATGCAGCTTTTCCTTGTGCCACTCCTGGGACTTCGCCTACGCCATTGCCTGGCACTGGATACTCCCTTCGCAAGACTGTGCACGCAACGACACTGGGAACTTTCTGACCCGCTGGGGATGCTGTCTAACGACTCTGCCATTGAAAGGAATAGAATAACTAGAATCCAGTTGAATAGCAAAGCTGAGTAAACAGGCTGAATTACATCCATCTGCTCTGACATTTTCTAATCTTCTGTTTATCCTCGTCCATCTGCAACTAGATGGTCTATATGTATGCCTTGTCAAACAGGTTTGGTGGCGGCGATAGATATCAGGTCGGGTAGTCATTGGACTGATTCAGTGGTCTCACTTTCCTGACGTCACACTTAAGTTTTTATTATCAAGTCTATCCAGTTTAAAGAAAAGGCCTTGATGGAGTTGTGCTGAAAGGATATTTGAATTTTGGAGACATTAGAATATGTCACGTGCGAGTGAGGTTAGGAATAGGAAGGTGGCACAGTTAAATACACGATCAAACTGCTGGTCTTGGAGGAAGCACTTCCGATATGTGGATCATTGGGATTCCCGAGTCGGTAGGAAATACACAAAAAGAACGGAATGAACCTGAACTGGCAGCAATTTACGATATGTGGATTGTTGGGATTCATGGGTCAGTAGGATACACACATGAAGGACCGGATGCACATGAACTGATAACAATCTCCGATATGTGGATCATTGGGATTCCCGGGTTGGTAGGATATAGACAAGATGGACGGGATGGACTTGAACTGGCAGCAATCTCCTGGCAGACAGGTTTGCTTGTGTACTTTACGAGGGTTTAAACTAGTGTGTGGCGGCGGTGGGGGAGGGGTGTGTGGAACCACAGCAGTAGGTCCACAGGTACAGTGACTGAGGGGGAATGGGAGACTAGTCCCAGTACTGCTAAGAACAACCAAAACCAGAGGGTACTGAACACAGTGGCCTGCCAGTCTGAAGTGTGCTGATATTAATATGAGGAATCTGTTTGTTTGAACAGATATTTCGATGTCGCTGCATGTCAGAAAATAGGAAGAGATCATGGTTAATTGTCCACTGTGCCCTTCACTGGACCAGCTTATCTCTCCAGGCACCAAAACTTGTTACTGTGGGTCAGAGAACTTCAGAATTAATATAACACGGGGATCCAAGATGGCGGCGACCCAGCAAGTCTGAGTCTATAGTGCTCCTCCCAAGACTTGGGTAAAGTGGGTCACCCACCCCCACCACACTCACCAAATCATTTAAATTAGCTGTTTAATTTAATTAGTTGCTTAGTATTAAATTTAAACAATCTAATCTTTAGTAAAAATAACCAAAGGGAAGGGAGCCCGCAGCTCTCAGCAAGCAGGACCCCCTCCCCCACCCTCTCCAGCTGCAGCAGAGGCGTCCACAGCCGTCCCGGGGGACTTACCTACGGTGACAAGCCTTGTGGAAATCATCTCTAAACTCGACGCTTTCATTGAAGAAGCCGGAAGTCGCTGGGACTCACTCTCGGCTAAACAAAAGCACGACCGAGACATTAAAGAAATCGCCGAGTCGGAGGGACGGAGCTAAAGGCCGCGACCTCCGAAACTACAGCGCAATCGGCCGTGGAACAGATCCGGACTCTCGAACAGCGAGTCCGGACCTGAGAGAATCACATTGAAGAAATATTCGTTTGCTGGGTCTACCCGAACGGGAAGAGGAAGGCCAGCTTACAGCGTTTCTCGAGCAGTGGCTGCCACAGCTTTTAAATCTGGAAACTGGATCAGGCCAGGTAAGGTGAGAATGGGCCTACCGGGTCGCAATATGTGAGCCCAGCTCGAACCAGCGCCCACGCCCGATCCTGTTCCGGCTGCAGAGCTATAGGGAGAGGCAGATACTCCTAGAAGCTTCTAGAAATCTTGGAAAACATTCCCAAGCCATGATCTATAAAGGATCCAAGATCATGTTATTCCAGGACATTTCCCCAGCTCTGGTCCGAAAGGGGAAATCACTCGATGAGGCGAAGAATGTTTAAGGGACTTAAATATTCAGTACTCCTTACACAACCCAGCGACGCTACGCTTTAACCATGAAGGATCCGTGTATAACTTCATATCGCCAGAAAGGTCTAAGGAATTCTTGGACTCACTTAGATAAATTGTAAGAGATAATGGATGTTGGTTTGCCTTTCCTCCACTCCGGTTAATATCCCCCCATTTTTTTTCTTTTTTCTTACATTATTGTTTCATATTATCTTGGAGTGGGGAGAGGGATTTATTTACTTGTTCTCTATTTAACGATTTTTTTCTCCCCCGGGTTGTTTTTTTTCATTATTTCTATGTATGTATGTATGTGGGTATGTATGTGTGTGTATGTATGTTTAGTTAATGTTGGTGGGAGGAGATAGTTACCTTATTCTATTTCACCTCTGTCTCTAGGAGCCGGGTTGTTTTCCCTTGTTATTTTGTAATATTCTATTTAATTATTATTTGTTGAGGTTGTAATTTTATAGTTATATATGTTTATACATGGTATTAACATTACCAAATATATCCAGGTGTTGGTCTGTGTGTGTGTGTGTGAGGTGGGGCGTGGTAGGGTACTCACTGTTAACTCTAGCTTTGTGATATATCTGAATTCTCCTCATCCTATTGAGGAGCGCCTGGGTCAAGGGTGGGGCTTGGTTGGGAGAGGATACGATGGACCTTTGGAGAGGAAGTGACACCCCCTGGAACAAGGGGGAAACTCTTCATTTAAATACGTTTTATTTTTTTTTTATTATTTAGAAATAGTTTTTATTATATTGTTGTGAGTGTATCAGAGAACCATTTATTTCTGTGAATTTTGTATGCTCTATGTTCGGGATATTCTGGATAGGGTTTCCCCTCCCGAGGGGTCTCGGATTTGCCCGGATGATTATGGTTGATCAGTTGGTTAAGTGGTGCACCTGGAATGACAAGCGGAGTAATTCCCCAGTCAAAAGGAAGAAAATATTACCAAATCTTAAGAAAGAAAGAGTTGATATAGCTCTCCTACAGGAGACACACCTGTTGGATAAAGAACAGGGTGGATTTGATCAGGCCTTTTTTTTCTTCTTTTAGCTCAAAAAGCAGGGGAGCTGTTATTCTTGTTCGGAAGAATTTCCCTTTCAAATTCCTCAATCAGATAAAAGACGAATCTGGACGATATATTTTGATTAAAGCCCTTATAAATGGAGAGGAATATGGGATTTTAAATTTGTACTGCCCCCCGGCACACCCCATTAAATTTATAAAGGAAGCCTTTTCAAAATTGATGGTTCTTGGTGCCCATCATACAATTATAGGGGGAGACTTTAATTGTATGATGGATCCGGAAATAGATAGGATTCCCAAGAGTACTGCAGGAGTGTCTCCCAGATCTAGACAATTGGTGGATCTGTACAAAGAATTAGGATTAGTAGATGTATGGAGATGTCTTCATCCACAGGGCGGAGATTTTTCTTTTTACTCCAATCCACATAAATGTCATACCAGAATTGATATGTTTTTTGCCCCCTCGTTTTTTTTTTAAATTCCATATCATCCAGTAAAATAGGTAGTATAGCAATTTCCGACCACGCTGCTGTATATATGGAAATCAAGGCGAGGAACAACGGGACATCCCCTCCGCATTGGCGTATGGACACCTTCCTGATGAAAGATAGTAAATTTGTAAAGTACTTCTCTCAAGAATTTAAAACTTTTTTAGAAATTAATTTAGGTGCGACTAGCAACCCATTAATGATGTGGGAGACCATCAAAGCTTACGCATGAGTTTTGATCATCTCCTACTCAGGGACACAGAAAAAAATAAAGGGAGAACAACAGCATCTACACGAAGCTCGCTTAAAAGCAGCTGAAACAGCATACGCTTATAGACCTTATATTATCAAATTGCAAAGGATTACGGCCTTTAGGACAGCTCTAAACACCACGCTTACCCAAATGGCTAAGAAAGAAATATTATTTGCAGAACAAAGGTTATATGAATTTGGCGACAAACCGGGTGGATATTTAGCATTTCTTGCAAAGAAAAAAAGGCCCCTCAAACTATTACATCTATCAAGAAAAGTACGGGTATTTTGACTCATGATCATAAAAGGATTAATGCAATCTTTAGAAAATTTTATTCCTATTTATATAAATCGCAGGATTGTGAAGACAGGACGAGGAGGATGCAATCATTTTTTTTAAATTTGACCTTTCCGGGCCTAAATCCGGAACAGGTATTGATCTTAATTGCTCCCCGAACAGTCCAAGAAATACTTGACGCAATCAGACAACTTCAGAGCGGTAAGGCCCAGATGGTTTTCAAGCTGAATTCTATAAAGAATTTACAGGAATATTGGCGGGTCTACTTATGGACATGTATAACGGTGCATATAGTCAGGGCTGTATCCCGCCTTCGTTGAAAGAGGCAAATACTCTCTTATCCTTGAAAAAGGAAAGGATCCAGAAGATTGTACGTCATACAGACCAATATCCTTACTAAATGTAGATTTTAAAATCCTTTCTAAAACGTTAGCACTGAGACTAGAAAGGGTACTGCCACATATCATAAAGGAGGATCAGACGTGGTTTATTAAGGGTCGCAGATCATTCAATAATATTAGAAGGGTTTTGAATATGATTCAAGCCTGCTATCAGGGAAAGATACCAGGACTAGTAGTCTCATTAGACGCGGAAAAGGCATTCAATAGGGTTGAATGGTCCTATTTGTTTTACACATTGGAAAGCTTTGGCGTTGGAAAGGTGTTTACCAAATGGGTCTCAACATTGTATAGTGATCCCAAAGCAGTTGTGGTTACCAATGGATTAGGTTCGGATAGCTGCAGCGTGGATAGGGGCTGCCGTCAGGGATGTCTTCTCTCGCCATTGTTATTTATGCTAATAATTGAACCACGAGCAGATGCTATACGGGCTGGTCCTAATAGAACGGCCCCGAGGATTGGTACAGGTAAACATAAAATTACCCTTTATGCAGATGATGTTCTTCTATTTCTCAGTAATCCTCTGAGGTCCATACCTCTCTTAATCCGAGTTATTAATATATTTAGCGCATTCTCAGGCCATAAAATGAATTTCTCAAAATCGGAGGCTATACCAATGGGTGGCCTAGCTATGATACCCCACTTAGTGGACTGATCCCACTTTCCCTTTCGTTGGTCCCTGGAGAGTTTCTTATATTTAGGCATTTTTATTACCCCAGTATTTGGTCAGTTATACAAGGCTAACTTTGTGTATTTACTGGAAAGGATAAGGCAGGACCTCCAGCGATGGGGAGACCTTCCAATTTCCTGGCTAGGTAGAATAGCACTAATTAAAATGAATGTCCTGTCTGTTCTCCTATACCCTTTGAAAATGCTTCCGGTGATGCTGCCGAGGCTGGCACTATGTAAATTATATGGCTGGTTGGATACCTTTATCTGGAATCATAGACGGCCCCTCATTAAGCTGAAGAAGCTATAGCTTCCACAGGCAAGGGGAGGATTGGACTTCCCAGATTTTAGGAAATATCAGTTAAGTTCCCTATTAAGTTACATAGCTGATTGGGTCTTGTCTGACCTGCAATCAATCTGGCTTGACATCGAGGCTTCTCAAGTAAAATACCCATTTATTAACCTTTTATTTTCAGACAAGAGGAAAATCATTACAGATCACTGTAAAAACCCTATAATACTAAATACAATCAAGGCTTGGAATATAATCGGGCAAAATGAGGGCAACTCACATAAGACATCCCCCTATGTTCCGATAGTGGGAGCATGGGGAATTCACCCGGGGTTCACAGATGCCACTTTTAAACTCTGGAGACCCAGGGGTATCTCATGTCTAGGGGACCTATTTAAAGATGGGGTCCTGATTCTTTTGAACAGCTGTGTCAGAAATTAGGATTAACGAATGGAGCCCTCTTTTGATACTTCCAAATTCGAGATTATATACAGAAGAAGACTATGTTATTAGATAGAGAATATAGAGTACTACGACCAATGGGGGTATCTTCCGTCAGTACTATTTATCATTTACTACATGATGAAGTATCGGGAGATATGGACAATCTTCTTAAGACATGGGATCAGGATTTGGGACTAGAGATCTCTATAGAAATGTGGAATGACATTTGGGAAAACGCCAGAAGAATCACCATCTGCAACAGAACTCAGGCTACCCAGCTGAAGATACTTCATAGGGCCCATATAGCAGCGGATTGATTGGCAACATTTAAGGCAGGAGCATCTCCAATGTGTCCCAAATGTAAAATAGAGGTAGGCACTCTATAGCATTGCCTATGAACCTGTCATAAGATCCGTAGAAACTGGACTAAAGTAGCAAGTACCCTGAGAGAAATTTTAGGAACGGAAATTAAACTGGACCCTGTATCTCTCCTTTTGGGCTTTTCAAACTTACCCTCCCTGGATATGCACGGGAAGAGATTATTTTCTATTCTCTCTTTCTGTGCAAGGAAAAATATTTTGGTAAACTGGGTGGCTGAGGACCCCCCCCCCCCCCCCCCCCCCCCCCCCCCGGACATTTCATATTGGCACAGATTGATTATGGAACGTATTGCCCTTGACATCCTTACAAATATGGTGCACCGAAAGACCGAATTATTTCATAAAATATGGCAGCCATTCTTGAATTACATAAATACAAATATTTAGGCTATCCTAACAAGGACTTTTATTTAATTGAGATTACAAACCTGACTCGTCCGGGGCCCCTTGCGAGAGGAATCCCGCACGAATATGGGTTTTGTTACATTTGACGTTAACACATTCCGAGCATGTATCTCGCTACCCAATTTCTGTGTTACCATTGTTTTTTTTTTTCCTTTTTCTTATTTGAATAATGTAAGAGACTGAATTATACACTCGGGTTAGTTGTAGGTTAGATTAGCGTTTTTTTTTCTCGGTATTTTTCTTTTGTTGAATTTTGGTCATTATTTATTTAAGATTTAATTGTATATCAATGTTTGTACGTGAGAGTTTTGTTTATTTTTGTAAACTTGTAAAAATGTTAAATTTCTAATAAAAATATCTATTTAAAACGGGGATGATAAACTGAGGGATTAAACTGGGCAAACAGTTACAGATTGTGATTCAATACAATGCTCCTTCTGTCCAGCTGTGATCTACAGTACCACATGAATTCCCAGTTTTCAGCTGCGATATCTGCAATGCATTTCTTCTGTCTACCCCCAGTTCACACCGAGACCCATTCATCCATCACCCCTTCACCTACTCTGGTTTCTGATGTAGTAACACTTCCATTTTAATATTCTCATTCCTCTGAGTGTCTGCCCATGGTGTCACACCTCTTGTAATTTTTTTTCAAAACTCCTAAATATATTCCGTGAAGCAGTACCATGGCTCAGTGGTTAGTGCTGCTGCCTCACAGTGTTAGGGACCCAGGTTCGATTCCATCCTCTGGCGACTGTCTATGTGGAACTTGCACATTCTCCCTGTGGGTTTCTTCTGGGTGCTTTGGTTCCCTCCCACAAACCAAAAATGTGCAGATTAGGTGAATTGTAATGTTCAGGGATATGTAGGTTAGGTGCATTAGCCAGGGGTAAATATAAAATAGGAGAATGGGTCTGGTTGGTTTCCTCTTCAGAGGATCGGTATGGACTTGTTGGACTGAAGGGCCTGTTTCCACACTGCAACGACTCTAATTCTAACATTCATCTGAATGATTTCCCTTCCAGTCGTACCAATTTCGGTATTTAAATTGAATGTGTTTCCCTCTGTTTCGTTCCAAGGCTTTCATTAAGAACTCTGAAGCGTCAATGATTCCAGTCTTATGTAGTTTCAGAACCAAGTTATTTGTGCACCTTGTGTTATTTTTCACTTCCAAGTGCATGGCACTCCATGTGGGTCAGGACATTTGAGCAGCTTTGACACACATCTTTGAACATGTTCAAAACCAGAAATTTCTGGAGAAACTCAGCATGTACGGCAGCATCTGTGGAGACAGAGAAACAGAGATAGCTTTTCAAGTCCAGCGTGGCCCTTGTTCAGAACTGAAAAGGGCTCCTTATTGCCTTGGCAAAAGTGGACGAGGGACGATGGGAAACAGAGCATGTGGAATTGCAATGGCACAGAGGAATGAGCTTTTAATTGTGGTGAAAGAGGAACAGATGTAAAATGGGTGTAAATTAAAGTGTACACGGGAGAAATGGGTTGCCTCTATTGAGTGCAGAATAAACAGGATACAGACGAGATCATTGGGAGGCCAAGATCATTGTTAGGCCAGGAAGCAGAATGCATGAAAAATGGATAACAGCCATAATGGGATCAGACTGCGAATTTGGAATTGTATATTAACAACTACAGGCTGTAACACATTAAAGTGTAAAGTGAGATGTTGCTCGAGCTTGAATAGTGCTTCATTGGAACATTGCAGCAGCTCAGGACCGAAATGCTAGGATGGGAACAAGGCAGATTATTGAAATGGGAAGAAATGAGAGGGTCGGGGTTATTCCTACAGACAGAGTGAAAGTGTTCCTCAAAGCAGTCTCTGTTTGGTCTCCCCAATAAAGGAGACTGCATTGTGACAGGAGACCGGATTGAAAGAGTAAAAATAAAATACTACTTTACCTGGGAGATGTGATTGGGACCTTGGACAGTGAGGAGGGAAGAGGTGAATGGGCTCGTGTTGTAGCTTCTGTAATTGCATGGGAAGGTGTCATGGGGGTGTGGGGATGTGTTCGGGTTGATGGAGGGTATCACAGAGGGAATGGTCTCTGTGAAATGCTGACAGTGGACGCGAGTGGAAGATGTGTTTGATGTTGCTGTCCTGCTGGAGATGGTGGAAGTGGCGGAAGATGAGTCAGTGAATGGTGGTTCTAATGCAGTAGGAAGCGACGACAAGGGGAGGTCTTTCATTGTTCTGGGAAGGAGGGAATGGAGTGAGGGCAGAAGCGTGGGAGATAGGGCAGTCACATGAAGGCCCTGTCCACCGTAGTTAGGGGATTTCTGGTTTGAAGGAAAAGGAGGTCACGTCAGAGGAAGCTCTCTGGAATGTGGCATCATCAAACAGAAACAACAGAGATAGAGAAACTGGGAGAATGCAATAAGCCTACGCTGATCATGTGTTTAGCTACATGCAGAAGATCCCCCTGAATTATTTAAAAGAACCATGTATTTAAATTGAGGATTTCTGTCTCACATCTGGTTTGAAGCGAGATGTGGATATAGACTGAGGGGAAGGTCCGTGCTTATATGTCGGCAGACATTCAAGCAGATATCCCATAATGCTCAGCAATTATTGTTTGATTCAAAAAAAGGACTCCGTAAGAAGATGAAGTACCCATGGTTGACAAAGGTTGGCAAGGATACTATTGACGAGCATTCGTGTAGGGCCAGAATTAGGATGTTTATTCTCGTGACCAGAAGCAGATGCTGGGCATGACTTTAAGTTGTGCTTCCTGAATTATCCCCAGAAATCCCTGCCATTGCTGCTCCATCCTCTTCGCTGCTCCTCTCCCCTTCCTGATTCCAGGTTCTCTCTCTCAAATCACTGAGTACATTCTCTAACATTATGATGCCTCCCCACTTCACTTGAAGCTCTTTGATTGAGTCTACTTTCCCTGCACTAGCATCAAATTGTGTTTTGTGCTGCCATTTTGCCTCTAGTCTCAGTGTGGCTCGGCCTCACCATTCATGCTGCTTTACACCTCCCACTCACATTTCATTCTGGAAAGTTTCCTTCTTGGAGTAAACCTTATTGAAAACACCTCTCCCCCTTTCCACTGAATTCACACTGTGATCCAAATTTCAAAAGGTATACTCAGACTTCATCTCACCCTGCTAAAGGCAAACGCACGCTGTCCGTGTGGTCTAAGAATTCCCTTTCTCACATAGATCTGATCATAAATACGTTTTTACTGGAGAGATCATCACCCCCTTTAGACAAAGAAATTCAGGTGTTTGACTTCCTATTGATACTAGGAAGAGTTTCATGCTGCCTTAGTATTGTAACATGGAGAAAAACAAATCACACTATGAAGTTTTGCTCTGAGTGTTGTTTACCTGTCGTTTTGAATATTGTTTCAATTTTGCAGTGCTTACCTTTAAATGCTTGTTCTTGAAGTTATTATCAGATGGAGTGTAGGAGGTTGAGGGGTGGCATTATAGAAGTTTATAAAATCATGAGAGGCATGGATAGGGTGAATAGCCAAGGTGTTTTCCACAGGATAGGGAAGTCCAACCCTAGAGGATATTGCTTTAAGGTGAAACGCGGAAGATCAAAATGGGACAAAGCAGCTACGTTTTCACACAGAGGGGGATGTGTGTATGGAAAGAGCTGTCAGAGGAAGAATGGTAAATCCAAGTACAGCTATAACAATTAAAAGGCGTTTGTACAAACATCGGAATAGGAAACGTTTAGAGACACATGGACAAAATGCAATCAGGTGGGACTAGTTTACTTTGGAAAACCTGGCAAGCATGGTCAGGTTGGACCAAAGGGTCTGGTTGTGCGTGATATTACCGGATGAATCGTGAAAGCGAAGTCTGGGAGGAAAAGATATAATGTAAGCAAATTAGCAAGAAATATAAAAACAAGCATCACAAACTTTTCTGTGTACATAAACAATGTTCAAGATGACTGTGTGACCTTAGGTAGAAATGATGTCAGGAACGCATACTGAGTCCATTTGGAGAGTGTGAATGAGGAACTGGCTATAGGAAATAGGCAGATAATTTACACCAGTATTTTACATCATGCCTCACAGGGAAAGGCACTATAAGTATATCAATGATACAAACAAAACTGTAATAGGAGGGAAGTCCTTGAACCATCTCGAACAGAAGGAACAAGGTTTCTAACAATCAGATAAGAACAAAGGTAGACAGATCAGCAACAATTCTTAGTTGGTTTGAAAAGAAGTGGTCATAGTCTTGGGATCATTGCACCCTCTCTATCAGACATTATTTCTGTTGTTTGTTAATATAAGCAGTAAATGCAGTAGTTTTAATGCATTGTCATCAGATTCAGGTACATAGGTTTCTGACCCTGGCATGTTCTCCCACACGCATCACTGTACCATAGATCAGCTTCATGGTAATGTTAGACTGAGGGATTATCCCGGGGAAAATGTTACAGATTGCGGTTGAATGTAATTCTGGTTCTGTTGTTGCTGCTGCTGCTACTGCTTCTGCTATGATTTGCAGCATCACATGAATTCCCAGCCTGAGCTGCAATATCTGCAATACAATTCTGCTGCCAGTCCTCAGTTCACAACGGGACCCATTCACCCATCACCCCTGTACTCCATGACCTATCCTGACTCCTGATGTGGGAACGCTTTTTTAAAAATTCTCGTCCTGTTAGGGTCCCTTCATGATGTCATGCCTCCAATTTTGCGTTCCTCAAACGCATTTAACATTTTCTTCTGAATCTGAATCATTTCCCTTCCAGTAGTGCCATCATCTGTTGAAAGTGAATGTGTTTCTCTCCCTCACCATGATTCAGAACTCAGCTTTATGTAGTTTTAAAACAAATGAATTTGTGCACTTTGAGTTATTGTTCACTTCCCGGTGCATGGAACTGCATGTTGGACCGGGCGTTTGAGCACACATTTGACACACGTGTTTGAAACTTGTTCAAGAACACTAAACAGGTCTGGCAGCATCTGTGAAGTGAAAGTAGAGATAATCTTTCGGGTCCTGTGACTGTTCTTCAAAGCTATTGGTGTCTGCAACAATTTTTGTTTTTGTTTCCTATTTCCAGTATCCACTGGTCTTTGCTATATTGAAAAAAAGTTCTGTGACCTTTCGCTTTTGAACGAACTCAGTTGGTCTGGCAACGTCTGCAGAGACAACGAAACAATGTTAAACTTTCAAGTCCAGTGTAAAACTGCTTCAGAAAGGGTTGAAAAGTGAGCGTTTTACCACCTTGGTAGAGGTGGGAAAGAGTGTTTGGAGGCCCAGTGCAAAAGACAAATGTGCTTTAAATTGTGGTGAAAGAGACACAGATGTAAAATGGGTGAAAATTAATGTGCAAGTATTAGAAATGGATTTTCTTTCTGTTGAGTGCAAGATAAACAAGACACAATCATAGAGAGCCCAGGAGGGAAGGTTTACGATAAATGAAGAACAGCCATAATGGGGTCAAGTTGTGAATTTATGGAACTGAATATTAACCCCTACAAGCTGGAACGCACCAAAGTGTAAAGTGAAGTGTTACTCGAGCTTGGGTTGAACTTCATTGGAAAATTGCAGCTGTGTGCACTTTCTTAACATCCCTACAGTGTGGAAACAGGCCCTTTGGCCCAATATGTCCATGCTGACCATCTAAATTGTATCCGAACTAAACCCATTCTCTACACTATTACTATACTTTGGCCCATGACTGTTGCACCTAACCTCACATTCATGAACAGTATGTGCAATTTAGCATGGGCAATTCGCCGAACCTGCACATCTTTGAACTGTGGGAGGAAACCGGTGCACCCAGAGGAAATCCACGCAGACAATGTGCAATCCCCACACAGGCAGTCACCCGAGGATGTAATGGAACTCACGTCCTTGTTGCTGTGAAGCAGCACTGCAAACCACTGAGCCAGCGCACCTTCCAGGACTGAAATTGTATATGGCCACAAGGCTATAGGAGCTGAAAAGAAGACATTCAGTCCATCGAGTCTGCTCCACCATTCAATGATGACTGACAGATTTTCAACCCCATTTCCCTGCTATATCTCCGTAACCTTTGATCCCGTTGTCAATCAAAAACGTATCCATCTCTGTTTTAAATATACTCAACGATCTGGTTTCCACAGCCTTCGGTGGTAAGGATTTCCAGTTTCACCACTCTCTGCTTAAAGAAGTTTCATCTTGTCTCCGTTTGAAAGGGTCTTCCGTTTGCTCTTAGCTTGTGCCCTCAGGTCCTTGTCTCTCGTACCAGTGCAAATGTCCTCCCAATGTCCTCTCTGTCCATTCCATTCAGTATTCTGTGAGTTTCAATCAGATCCCTCCCCCAGCCTTCTAATCTCCATCGAATATAAACTAGAGCCCGCAAATGTTCCTCATGTGTTCAGCTTTTCATTTCTGGTGAACCTTCTCTCGAAATGCACCAAGTTGAATACGTCCTTCCTTAGGTATGAGGTACAAAATGCTGGCGATGTTGTCTGACCAGAGACGTAGAAAGCGTCATAATCCTTACCTTTATACTATAGTACTCTTGAGATGGATGAGAACTTCATATTAGCCTTCTTAACTACTTGCGGAGCATTTCAGAGAACACCTCTGGGACACCCGGACCAACCAACCCAACCACCCTGTAGCTCAACATTTCAATTCCCCCTCCCACTCCACCAAGGATATGCAGGTCTTTGGACTCCTCCATCGTCAGACCACAACAAAACGACGGTTGGAGGAAGAACGCCTCATCTTCCGGCTCGGAACCCTCCAACCACAAGGGATGAACTCGGATTTCACCAGTTACCTCATTTCCCCTCCCCCCACCCTGTCTCAGTCAAATCCATCGAATTCAGCACCGCCTTCCTAACCTGCAATCTTCTTCCCGACCTCTCCGCCCCCACCCCAGTCTGACCTATCACCCTCACCTTGACCTCTTTCCACCTATCACATTTCCGACGCCCCTACCCAAGTCCCTCCTCCCTACCTTTTATCTTAGCCTGCTGGACAAACTTTCCTCATTCCTGAAGAAGGGTTTATGCCCGAAACGTCGATTCTCCTGTTCCCTGGATGCTGCCTGACCTGCTGCGCTTTTCCAGCAACACATTTCCAGCTCTGATCTCCAGCATCTGCAGACCTCACTTTCTCCTTCTTAACTATTGACTCAACCTGAAAGTTTCTCTGAAGCGAAGGGACTTGGAATCTCAAGTCCCTTTACACTTCAGATTTCGGAATTTTCTTCCCATTTAGCAAATAGTCCATGCCTGCATTCTTCATAAAAAAATGCATGACCTCGCACTCTCCCACATCGTATTTCATCGGCCACTCCTTTTCACACTCACCTGAACTTTCGAAATATTTCTGCAGTCTCCCTGCCTCCTGAATAATACACGGTCCTCCACTATCTTTGCATCATCTGCAAATGTAGCCAGAATGCCCTCAGTTCTGCCATCCAGATCATTAACCTCTAAAGTGAAATGTTGTGGACCTAAAACTGACCCTTGTGGAACACTACTAGTCACCGGCTACTACGTTGAGAAGGACCATTTTATCTCCACTGTGCCTCCTGCCAGACAGCCAGCCTTTTATCCATGTTAGTACCTGGCCAATTTCACCACTGGCCCTTGTCTAACTCTGCAGCCTCCTGTGTGGTACATTATCAGATGCCTACTGCAAGTCCACATAGTTAACTCCCATTGGCTCTCCTTTATCTAACCTGCTTGTTACCTCTTCAAAGAATTCTCATTAGCTTCAGAGCAAGGTAGATTATTGTAATGGCGAACAATCAGAAGGTTGGGGTCATTCATACAGAGTGGAGATGTTCCTCAAAGCAGTTTCTGATTGGCCTGCTAATGTGAAGGAGACTGCATTGTGAGCAGCAAAGACAGGAGACTGGATTGAAAGATTACAAGCGAAATGCTGCTTCACTTGGAAGTTGGGTTGCGGCCTTGCACTGTGAGGAAGGATGAAGTCAATGGGCAAGTGTTGCAGCTTCTGTAATTGCATGGGAATGGGCCATGGGGGGAAGTGTGGAAGTGTTCGGGTGGTGGAGGGTGTCACAGAGGGAATGGTCCCTGTGAAATACTGACAGTGAACGGGAGGGGAAGATGTGTTTGATGGTGCTGTCCTGCTGGAGGTGGTGGAAGTGGCGGACGACGATTCTGTAAATGCAGATTCTCGTGCAGTAGGAAGTGAGGACAAGGGGAGATATGTCATTGTTCTGGGAAGGAGGGGACGGAGTGAGGGCATAAATGAGGGAGACGGGACAGTCACAGCTGAAGGCTCAGTCCATCAGAGTTAGAGGATTTCTTGTTTGAGAGAAAAGGTGGTCACGTAGGAAGCTTCCCACTGGAATGTGGCATCATCAAACAGAAATCACAGAGCCAGAGAAACTGGGAGAATGGAGTCACTCTCAGCTGATCATGTGCGCATCCACATACGGAGGTTCCCCCAAATGGTTGAAAAGAGCCAGGTATTTCAATTGCCGATTTATGTCTTATATTTGGTGTAAAACAGAATGTGAAACTAGACTCAGGTGAAGGTCAGTAGATGTGTGGGGGAGATATTTAAGCATATACTGCTTAATAACGCTCAGCAATGATGGTCTCTGGTCAACAAGAAGATGATGTGAAGATGTGAAGACGAACCACCCATGATGCACAAAGGCTGTGAAGGATACTAATCACTCACAAACTGAAGAATTCAGATTGGCGAGCACTAGCGTCGGCCACATTTGGGAAGTTTATCTTTGGAACCAGAAGCAGATTGTATAAAACAAAATACAAAGAAAAATATTCCAAAACTGGCAAGAAATATAAAAAATAACTAACCGCAAGAGTTTTCCCCTATCGAATAAAACACGTTTATGATGTGTGTGTGACCCTTGGAAGAAAGGCAGGAGTGTATATGTGGGACACCTGGAGGATGTGACTGGGGATTTGGTTTCAGAGAACAGGCAAAGAATTTAACACAGTAATTTACATCGTTCCTCACAGAGGAAGGCGCAAAATCGTTCAATAATATAAACAAAATTGTAGTCGGATGAAAGTTCTTGTATTGTCTCTAACAAAACGAACAAAGATTTCCTCAAACAGAAATTATCAAGGGTAAACAGGTCATTAGCAATAGTAAACTGGTCTTAATAGAAGTGGTTACAGAGTGTTTTGGTGGCACTGTGTGAAATATTCTATAACTCTCTGGATTACAGGAGTGTTCCAGCGAAACTGGAGACCCACATATATGGCACCTGTCTTCAAGAACAGACTTACTCTTCAAGTGTTTCGGTGCTCCCTTTGTCTGAACAGTGGAGCATATTTGGAAAGATTAATGGCCTCTTGATGCACTTTCATCCTGAGTGATTTAAAAAAAGTAAAACTCTGCTCCTTCCTCTGATGCCGAACATACTGGGATTTGCTAAAGTTGGGAATTATTTTGAAAATTATCTGGAACATTGTACAAATGACATCATCCAGAGATTTCTAGAAACAGCACTCATGAGAACATTTCATCACCATGTGGGGGTATTGCATAGGTGACAGTGAGAGAAGGTGCTGCATGCAGCAGTGAGAGTGATGGAGCCTTATTTGGTGGATAGGTGCTATTACAGATATACGGTGAGCGTGAGGGAGCAGAGAGAATACAGCCTCCCTTATCCTGACAGATAGTTATTGATGCTTGTCCTATATTGCTCGAAATTTCTTCAGACCGCAGATACTGCACTAAGTTGGATGGTGAGCTCAGACCATGCTCGGTGGGACTGGTGGTGCGGCCCCTCTGGGAAGAGAATGGTTCCGCTCTGTACTAGCTCATTCACCAGGATCTCCATGCCCCTGTAGACAAGCTGTGGTGAAATTTCCCCTTATCTGCCATGCTCGGGTAAACTGTGCAGGGCAGCTCCAAACTGAGAAAGCTCAACCGTATATCCATTGGCCTTTTCAAGATGACAGCAGTGCCAGGGATCACGGAATATCCATGGGCATACGGACGATGGCGAGTACCTCCAGCCATGATGGGTGAGAGAAACGGGTTGGCATTGAATGAGAGCGACACCATGGAGTGGGGTGGGTAGTTAATGAGGTGAGTTCAATAAGATAGCACCAGGAAACTAGCTCTGCCTCGTGCAGACATTCCCTCTGTCACACTCAATGAAAATGGCACTGAGACAAATTATTGTTAGCTTCAGCCCAATGAGGCGAAGACTCTACTGACTGTACTCCCATTTACAAATCTGCAGGACAAATGCTTATTCAAACCTCTCCATCATCTTAACTTACACCAATATCCTGTTCATCCATCATTCCTTGAAACAGTGCACTGTTGGACAGATAAGTAGTGGACTGGTGAGCTTTAACCAGTGTTCGATCCTGGACGGATTGCTGAGCAGTACACTAGTCTGGTCTATGCAATGCTTCATGCTGAGCAGGTATCTCGTCTGGGCGTATACGTGTCTGGGCTAGATCTGTGAGGTGGATTGAGTATCCGATATCATTCCTCCAGCTCAGCCCATTCCGCTGATAAATAGGGGGAGTTGTGTTTCAGACAGAATTTACTTGGTCAAAATATTCGACATGAAGCAAAACACAATTTATTCAAACACAAAAGACAACAAAAGGAAGACGAACTTGCAATAACGTAATTCTGTTGGAAAACCTAGCAGAATAATAGTTTATTTAACTATTATACAATAACTTTTCCAATATGGTATCATACAATAAGCACACAAATGTCAAAAAACAAATTCAGGAAACAGATTGTCTGACATGCAATTCTCCAATCCAGGAGGAAAGAACATCAAAAGACAGTTCCGAGAGAAATCACAGAGAGAGTGTGTAGCACCTGCGATAGTTTTCCTGCCTTCCAACCCTACTGAAACCCGAGCAATAACTGGCAAAAGGTTAAACTAAGAATCCTGGTTCTGTGAGAGTTTGACCATCACTCCACAGGAAGAGGCCGCAGCTTCAAGGACCACAAGGAAATGACTGTATCTGCACTGTCTATGGCACTGTAAGTGTCTCTGAAAAATGCCTCAACCCACCTCAGCCGTTTAATGCTCGACAGATAGATGTCAAAGTTGAACATAAATAAATAAAACGAAAAGATGCAGCAGGCCTGGTGATCAGACACAAATGGCCTCGGGAGGTCAGCAATTCCTACCCTGCCAAAACACAGTAGAATCTTCGAACTTCTGAAGAAAAGCATTATCTCTCTCCGTCACCTCTACATTTACAGCTGGAGATATGCCATTAGCCCAATAATCAGTGATATCAAAATCCCACCCACACCAAGTATTATTGTGATATGTCAGAGTTCCCGTGAAAGGGGTTAATTGAAACTGTTTGTTCAGTGACTGTGATTAATACCAGTCTCCCTGGGCCTAACTGGGTCACTGGAGGGTTTCCCTCTTCCATTATTAGGGGCTTTTTTCAACCTGTTACGCCATGTATCAGGGGCAGCGTCATCCTCAACAGAACTTGGATCAGCAGCTACAGAGAAAGAGAGAGAGACCTGAATGTGAGAACATTAGAATGTTCCAACAATGGATCAGAATCTGAGAAAATTAGACTGGAATATTCCAGCAATGGATCAGAATCTGAGATAATTAGACTGGAATGTTACAACAATGGACAGGAGTTTATCTTGGGGTCTTTATTATCTTTCACTGGATTGGGCATGGTTAGAATGGCGGATACGAGCCGGACTGATGATTATTCAAGCTGGGGACTATCCCATTTCGCTATTTTTGGTGTTCCTGGTAAGCTTATCTCTGTCAATTCTATAAATGATGCTGACTGTTATTGTTATTCTGGTTAATTATATTTTACAAATACATAAACTTTCAGTCACAAACGTCACATCCTTTTCATGTATTTCCAACCTACTTACTCGTAAACATCTGAGAAGGAAAAAGACTGTTTGGAACCTTGAGTCTCCTTTTTACTGTGAGCTGTTTTATGTCTCCATATTCTCTCTGTCATCAAACCTACTGACACCCACCAACATAATATCCCCAATCTCCAGCTCTGCCTGAGTTCTGTTGCTGACTTCGCCATCATCTACCCTTTAATTAACGACAGATTATGTGGCTCCAGTTCTCATCTGACTTCTCTGGCAGTTACAAAGAGTTTGATTACAAACTTGCTCTGTAGTTACTTCACAATAGGGACTCTGTATCAGAGTAATAACGTCACTGACCGTGTAACTCAAAGGCACAGGTTATGACTCGAGAAGCATTGTTTGAAATCTTACCAATGTTGATGACAAAATTTTAATTCCAGTGACAAAAATTGGAATGAAACCGAATTTCACTCATAGCAACCATAATCCATCAGAATTTCTTTTATTATTTTATAGGTAACCTTTGGTAAATAAACCTAACATTTTTGCCCTATTTGGACTAAGAGTCCCGTCAGACCCACAGCAATGTGGTTGGCTCCATATTTCCTTGAAAAAATGGTCGCATGGTCAAGGGCAATTAGGATGGACAACAAATGTTGCCCTTGCCAGTGATGCTGGCGTCCCGGAAAACAACAACATTAAAGGTGAAATAACCAAGGAAATGTCGATGATGGAGATCTGAAATACAATTCTCCACAGTCTGAAAGAATGTTGGAGAATCTCAGCAGGTATGGCAGTCTGTCGGGACTGAACGTTTCGAGTTCAGTGACCCTATCAAAACTGAATGCAACTGGGAAATAATATTATTATATCAGGGATGGTTGGAAGGGAGAGCGGGAGATTTGTGGTGAGTGGATCATGTGCAGCAAGAGAGAGACAAAGAGAGAGAGGGAGAGAAAAGAAAAGCAAGCAAAAGGATTGCTGATGATGGACTGGAAAGAAAATAGAATGGGAAGTTATTCTAACATTTCCCTTTTCACATATTCCTGAATATTATAGCTATTACCGGATGTTCGTGCTTCAGGTGAGTGACGTTCCCTCTATCTGTCGTCTCTGAGTGTGGTGATCAATTCCTTCAGCAATACTTATAGATGCTGAGATATCGAGAAACATAATGTTACATTGTCAACTGCTTCTTTGGAGAGAGAACTGTTACTGTGTGACTGTGTGGAGATGTAACAGCTTTCTCAGCCAGGAAGAGAAACTGAGGAGACCGAGGCATTTTCAACACTGAATGGACGCACTATGGGTGTGGAGAATTGACTTGCTGCTGTCATCTAGAAAGACAGTGGAGGCTCTGTGGATGGTGTTCTCAGGATTCTGATGTCAGCTACTTGGTTCATTCAGGGAGCCCTGAGGGTCTGTGGACCCCACTCTGAATACTGCATTTACTGTGTGGCTGGGTCCATGGGAAACAAATGGAGCTGAGACTCCAAAGAAGGGAAGCTGTGTGAACAGGGAGGAGCAGGGCACTGTACTATACTCTCTGGGATTTCCAGGAATATTTGTCTAAGCTGCACCCATTCAGGTGTAAAGTGTAAAACCAGCTTGTCTCAAAATTGAGGTGGTCATTGAGCTGTATCCCCTCCTTCATTACAACCTGCAGTCTCACACCAGGGACAGGATTGTGCTGACACTCACGATGAATTAAACTGGATTGATTCTGGAACTTTGCAGGCAGTATTGGGTAATATATCTACCATCTCCGAAGTGCAATTCTCCAATGTATTCACGAGCTGACTGAAATCATCTGCCAGCTGAGATGAATGCATTGGTTCCATCTCCACAGAGGAAGTTACAGAAACTAATTTCCAGAAATATTAGGGAACAGAGTGACTGGTAAAAATGGGAAACTGCTGGAAATCTGAATTACTGAAGAGTATGTTATTGAAAATCTAATTGAGTTGAAGTTTCATAAGTTGCTGCATCTGATGAGTTATATCCCAGAGTGATGGAGATGAGAACAGAGATAATGAAAGTATTACTAATTATTCTTCAAAGCTAGTTAGATTCTGGAAAGGACGCTGCAGACTGGGAAACAACTATTGTAAACTTAAATATTTCAAACAGGATGGAGAGGGAAAACAGAATACTAAATAGCTTGATGTCAGCTGTGAGAACAAAATATTGGAACGTTTTATAAGCAACGTGACAAATAGTTACTTGGAGAATAATGATATGATTTGGTACGTTCGGCCTAGATTCAGGAAAGGGAAATGATCTTTGATAAACCTGTTTGTGGAGATTACCCGTTGTGACATCGACAGTTGAGAACCAATGGGAGTGGAGTATTTGTATTTTTAGAAGACGCTTGACATGTTTGAGTACAGGAGAATGGGGAATGATAGAGTCCATGGGTAGGTAGGGGTGGAATGTATACCACATGGATTAAAAAATGGGTAATGGAGGTAGGAGAAGAGTAGTGTTTTTCTCTGGACTGAAGGATTGATGGGTGGCAGCAGGATCAGTGTTTGGACAATAGCTGTTCACAAGGTATAAAAATGATTCAGATGTGAACAACAAATACCATCATGTACATTTATATTTATTAAATGGTAGAGAGGTTGGCGAGTGCTTTTGTTGAAAAGGACCTGGATGTCTTTGGTCATACGTCACTGACAGAATTCATACGGGGCAGTAAGTAAATGATATGTTGCCCTTCGTGCAAAATTATTGAAGTACAAAAGTTAGACTATCTTTCCCACTGATCGCGATTTGTTGAGAGAGCATTTGGTGCATTGTGTAAAGGTTTGGTCTGCTTTATAAATAACGATCCTTTTGTCACTGAGAGAGTGCAAAGTAGTTTGACCAGACTAAACACTGGCATGATGTTACCATGAAAGAGAGCGTGCAGTAACTATGTGCTTAATCTGGAGCGCTGTGAGAGAATAAGAAGTTGAAGCTTGATGGGTCTGGCCAGAAACTCATTAGGTCCCAAACAGCTGAATGGGGTGAAAATGTCATATTTTTCATTGGATGTTTGATTCATGACATTTACATGCATCTGCAGAGCCGCCATGTCGATTGACAGCGAGGTACAGGCTCTGATTGAACTCTAAACACTTGAATGCACAGTTACTGTGTGACATTGCATTGAATGTCACCTTGTACACAATCCTGACAGCAGCCATATTACCTTCATTCTGAAACAGTTAGTTATTTCCCAACGGCTTCTGACCTCCACGGAGACTATGGGTCTGCCTTCTTGGAGATGGAAGAAAACTTGGAGAATGGCTAAAAAATGTTGGCTGCATTCCACCTGCCAGAAAACCATGTTAAACACACACATCTGTACCATGAGTAATTAAGCCATGTGGATCAATTTGGAGCAGTCTGTCTGTGCAGCCCCTGCTCCATTTGTGATGTTGGAGCATCTCTGACACTTTCCTGTTCCTGCGTTAGTGGCTTGACAAGCTGAATAACCTCTTCCTGTTCCTTTGTAAGTGACTCCGGGTGTGAAATGGTTCTTTCTGTTTTGTATGTGACATGTGGAAGGAGCAGACTCCCACCTTCCTGTGCAACAGGCAACAGGGACTGAATGGGCTATCCCTCTTCTTGCCCAGTAGTTTTGATGGGATGAATGGCTTCCCACATTCTTGTGAAACCAGATTAAGGTGCTGAATGAACTCCTCCTTTTACTGTGGAAATGTGCTGTGCTGTTACATAAATGTTACCCAGTCATTAACAGCACGATCTTGAATGTTGTCCAGGTCTTACTGCACATGGTCACAGACTGTTTCAAGAGCTGAAGAGGGACAACTTATTCTGAAAATTTTGTAAACTTCAGTGAATGCCCCCTCTTCTACTGGCAGGGTAGCTCAGTAGCTAACACTGTTGCCTCACAGCACCAAGATCCCAGGATCGATTCCGGCCGTAGGCAACTGTCTGTGTGGAGTTTGCACATTCCCCACTAGTCTGCAGAGTTTCCCCGAGTGCTCCGGTTTCCTCCTACAGTCCGAAGATATGCAGGCCAGGTGAATTGGCAATCCTAAATTGTCCATTATGTTAGTCAGAGGGAATTGTGTCTAGGTGGGTTACACTTTGGAGGGTCGGTGTGGGCTGGCTGTGCCGAAGGGCCTGTTGCCACACTGTAAGGAATCCAATCTGCTCAGTTTAGACTCAATGGGCTGAATAGCCTCCTTCCACACTGGTGGGATTCTATGATGACAAATGGAGATGCCTGGGCTGAAGAAGCGACGCTGAGGATCTCCTGCAGATGTTTCCCACGGCTGAGATGATTGATTCCCACCAATGATAACCATCTTCCCTTGTGCCATAATTCGTCATAATTAATTCTCATTGAGTGCGATCTTGTTCAGGCTCCTTGATGTCATCCTCAGTCAAATACTGCCTTGAGTTCAGGGCCAGTCTCTCTTACCTGAGCCCCTGCGTTGCCTCTTTTGTTCATATCAATAGGTCATGGTGTAGAAGCAGAGAACATTATCTTCAAACAGAGGGTCGTGAATGTCAGGATTTTTCTTACGCAGAGAGTTGGGGGAGTTAAATCACTGAAAGAGACCAGTGGTGACCCGCAGAGATCAGTCCTGGGACCTCTGCTCTTTGTTACCTTTATAGATGACTTGGATATGGGTGTTGAAGAGTGGGCTAGTAAGCCTGCCGATGACACAAAGGTGATTGGAGTGGTACACAATGTGGAGGGCTATTGTAGGTTGCAACGGAACATGGACAGGATGCAGAGTTGGGCTGAGAAGCGGCAGATGGAGTTCCAACTGAAGTAATTCAACTTGCAAGCTCGAAAGTCAATGTAGAATACATGGTTAAAGGGAGGATTCTTGGCAGTGAGGAGGAACAGGGTGATCTTGGGGTCCGTGTCCACAGATCCCTCAAAGTTGCTACCCAAGTTGATCAGGTTGTTAAGAAGGCGTATGGTGTGTTGGCTATCAGTTGCAAGGGGATTGAGTTTAAGAGCCACGAGGTTATGCTGCAGCTCGATAGAGCCCTGCTCTGACTGCACAGGTAATATTGTGTTCAGTTCTGGTCTCCTCATTTTCGGAAGGATAAGAAGCTTTCGATAGGGTAAAGAGGATATTTACCAGGATGCTGCCTGGACCGAAGGACATGTCTTATGAAGAAACCGTGAGGGAGCGAGGGCTTTTCGCACTGGAGGAAAAATAGATGAGAGGTAACTTGATAGGGGTGTACAAGATAATGAGAGGCATAGAGAGAGTGAATAGCCAGAAACATTTTCCCAGAAATATCTGTCACGAGGTGGCATAATTTTAAGGTAATTGGAAGAAGGTTTAGGGGAGATATCAGAGGTAGATTCTTTACACAGAGAGTGGTGGTTGTGTCGAATGCACTGCCAGTGGTGGTAGTAGAGTCAAATGCGTGAGGGAAACTTAAGAGACTCTTGGAAAGGCACATGAAACAAAGTTAATGGAAGCATAAAGGTGAGTCTGATCTTAAAGTTGGACAAACGGTGCAACATCGAAGGCTGAAGGTCCTAACTGCATGCATTCATGGAAAACCCTGAGCTCAAAAACTGCATGAATTCATGTAAAACGCCGATATCTCACCTTTTAGATTAGAATCAATCTAAAAATCATGGCGTAGGCAGAGAACACAGGGGGGCAACACTTTCAACATATTGTCGAGCTATCATCATTGTTAACAGTTAACCTGAGATTACAACTTTTTAAAGAAAAGTTTTCTGTTTTACATATGAAAGAAATGAAACTATCATGGTATTCTAACAGATGAAAGGCTTAACAGACAATCAATTTTTCAATGTATAATTTTCAATGTATAAATCACGCTGTAAATTTCTGCTATAAATTCTGTGTTAGGATTCAGCCCTCTACTATCGCCTGATGAAGGAGCATCGCTCCGAAAGCTAGTGTGCTTCCAATTAAACCTGTTGGACTATAACCTGGTGTTAGGTGATTTTTAACTTTGTAAACCCCAGTCCCAACACCGGCATCTCCAAATCAGTCCTGTTCTTTGTTCTGTGTTTTATGGGAGTGCTCAAGAAGACTTGGACATTAAGGAAGATTTGAGACTTGGAGCAGGTCAGCCTTGATCTTAGTGAAGGCCAAGACAGGCTTGGGATGGGAATGACCTGCCCCTGCTCCTGATGTTCTCCCATTCTGTTATTGGAAAGTTAGTTGGTGTTATTTTACTGGAAGGTCTTTTATGTAATGTTGCAATCAGGGAGACCAGCTGATTTTATGAGCCATTGCTCGATGAGATTTGATATTCACAGTGAATCTGGGTCTCAAACATGATCAACAAATGAAGCACAAGTTACAGAGAGGGGGAGCTCTGTAAAAAGAGATGAGCGACCTCTTTCATACCCAAACTGGGCCTTCCAATTACATTTTCCAAATGTCCCAAACCGTGTGGGACAGTTTTGAGGGACGAAATGGTCTCCTCTGTTTCTGTGCACCATGCTATAACAGTAAGAGGACTCCAACTGCTCCTGTCTAGCAGGATAGAGGGGTTGAATGGAACACAGAAACATGGGACTGAGGAGCAGGAGTGGGTCATTACAGAAGTTGAGCCTTCTCCACCAAGCATTAAGATTGTGGCTGATCAGATTGTGGTCTCAGCCTCATCTTCCTGTCTGTCCCCCTTTGTCCGTGATTGACTTCTCTGTCAAATCTTTAACTAACTCAGCTGTGAATACTTGTAATCAGAGAGGCACCACAAACTTCTGGCGAAGAGAATTCCCATTCGAATGGCCCTTTTAGAATTTTTCCTCATATCGCTGTGAGAATAAGAGAGCCAGACAGAGTGGAAACAGATCGTTTTGTCCAAATTGTCCACGCCAATCAAGCATCTTAATCAGATCTCGTCCCACTTGCCACATCCCCCTGAACCATTCCTACTTATGTACCTTTTACAGATACCAGATATACCAGATACAGTTTAAACGTGTGATTGTACCCACTTTCACCACTTCCTCTGACAGTACACCCACCAGCCTCTGTATAAAAAAGTTTCACCTTAGGTCCCTTCTAAATCTTTGCCCTGTCATCTTTACCCTATGCCATCTAGTTCTGGGAAAAAGTTCTTGCCCATTCAGACTATCCATGCCTCTCAGGACTTTTCTAAACCTCTATTATGTCACCATTCAGCCTCTGACAGGCCAGGGGAAAAAGCCCCATCCTGTTCATCATCTCCCTGTAGCTCAAACCCTCAGGTTCCAGAAAATCTTGTAAACCTTTTATGAAGCCTTTCAAGCTTAACAACATCCATCCTTTAGCAGAGTCAACTGACATGTATGCAGTATTCTTAAAGTGGCCTCACATACGTCCTGTACAAGCGCAACACGCTATCCCAACTCCTGTACTCAATGTTCTGACCGATTAAGGCAAGCATGCCAACCACGTTCCTCAGCACTCTACCGACCTAAACTCCACTTTCAACGAACTATGAATCTTCGCCCGTAGGTCTCTTTGTTCAGCAACATTCCCCAGGGCACTATCCCGCTTTAACTTACCAAAATGCAAAACCTCACAAATATATAATTAAACTCCATCTGCCAGTTCTTGGTTTATTGATGGTCAAGGATCCCTTTTCTATTTTGAGATGATCTTCTTCACTGTCCACTGCACCAATTTGGTGATGTTATCTGTAAACTTACTAACCATGCCTCCGATAATCGCATCAAAGTTGTTTATAGCCATGATGAAAAGTAGTGAGCTCAGCACTGATTCTTCAGCACACCGCTGGCCACAGGTCTTCAGTCTGGAAAACATTCTATAACCTTCAATACAATTTTGTATCCAATTGGTTAGCTTTTCCTAGATTACATATAACCTAATTTTAGTAATCTGTCTACGATGGGGAACCTTATTAAATGCCTTGCTCAAGTCTGTGTAAACAATGTACACCACAGTGTCTTCTTCAATCTTCTTTGCCACCTCTTCATAATACTCAATCGCATTAATTAGACATGATTTCCATCACACAAACCCATATTGACTACCCCTAATCACTCCTTGTCTTTCTAGATACATGTAAATCCTATCCCTCAGAATCCCATCCAACGAACCCCTCGACACTGACGTTGGCTGATTGAGTCGATAATTCCATGTGTTTTTTTTTGGCTTATTGCTCCCTTTTCTAGCCCCAAGCTTCCAGTGGCCACAAAAAAAAATACAACTAGGTTGGTGATGTGGCCAAATGATATAGTTTTCAGAGTGTGTCAGGGTCAGTGTTAGGAACAAGTCAGGCACATTTCTTTAATCTACTTAACCAACACGTTTATGACAAAACAAAGTTGCTCAAACTATGATGGAAAGAGGAATGACGAGAAGATATTGCAAATACGTACATTGATATTTCCCTTTGAAAAATACTGAGAAACACACACACACACACACACACACATGCACATACATACACAGGCACACACACACACACACACATGCACACACACATGCACACACAGACACACACACGTATTGTCGATAACAAACTGAAAAGCAAAATATCTGCAAAGTTAACTTGAAAGAACATTGTCCAAAAATGATTCGAACTCATGACCAAAGGAAACATGAGAGTTTGATCCAAATGCTGTTCTATTTGTAGAGTCATCAAGTCCTACAGCATGGAGAGAGGCAGAGAGGCCCTTTGGCCCAAACTCGTCCATGCTGACCCAAATATCCAACCACACTAACCTCATTTCCCAGCACTTGGCCCATAGCATTCTCGTCCTTTCCTGTCCATGTACTTGCCCAAATGCCGATTAAATATCGTTAATACAAATGCTTCAACCACTTCCCTTGGTAGCTCATTCCCTTTGTGTACTACTCTCTGTGTCCAGCAGTTTCCACCAGTTTCCTTTCATTCCTTCCCCTCTCACCTTAAACTAATGCCCTCTCCTCCTCGATTCCCCAACTCTAGGAATAAAAAAAACTGGATCCATTTTCCCAATCCATGTAAACTTCTATAAGATCCCTCTCAGTCTTCTATTCTCTAAAGAAAAAAGTCCTCCCTTGTCCAACTTCTCCCTATAATTCATACTGTTGAGTTCTGGCAACATTTTTGTAAATTCTCTCTGCACACATTCCAAATTAAAAATATCCTTCCGATCGCAATGTGACTAAAACTGAACACAAGTGCAGCCTCACTAACTTCCTGAATAACTTCAACATAACTTCCCTTCTGCTTGCCTCCATGCCCTGACCGATGCTTGCTAGTGTGGCAAAAATCTTCATCACTACCATGTCTAAATATGACCCCACTTTCAGAGAACGGTGGACATAAACTCTGTTCAACTACACTCCTTAAAGTCCTACCAAGCATCATGAACCTCCGACCTTGATCTAACGTTGCCAATATATTCCTCAGCCCACTTCTACAGTTTGATCGAGGCCCTGCTGCAATTGCTGCAATTTCTGATATACTTCCTCACTGTCCGTGATACCACCTATTTTTGTGTCCCAAGTTTCGTAATCATGCCTTGTAATTCGATTTTTAGATTACATTACAGTGTGGAAACAGGCCCTTCGGCCCAACAAGTCCACACCGACCCGCCAAAGTGTAACCCATCAATACCCCTACATTTACCCCTTACCTAACACTACGGGCAATTTAGCATGGCCAATTCACCTGGCCTGCACATCTTTGGACTGTGGGAGGAAACCGGAGCACCCGGAGGAAACCCACGCAGACTCGGGAAGAATGTGCAAACTCCACACAGTCAGTCGCCTGAGGTGGGAATTGAACCCGGGTCTCTGGCGCTGTGCCACCTTGCCGCCCATGAATACTCGCCAGAATATCATTCTTACAGATAACAAACAGCAATGGGCCCAGCAAAGACCCCTGAGGCACTTCAGTGTCACAGGCCTCCAGTCCGAGAGCATCCTTCCACTAGTACCCATTGCTTACTACCATGAAGGCAATTGTGTGTCCAATTTTCCAGCTCCCTCTGGATTCTATGCGATTCTAACCTTCCAGACCAGCCTATCAATGGTAACCTTGCCAAAGACCGTTCTGAAAACTATACAGACTACATCTACCGCCCTCCCCTTATCAACATTCCTGGTCATTTCATCAATGAATTCAAACAAATTTGAGAGGCATGATCTCCCACTCACAAAGCCATGCAATCTTTCCAGTCTAAAAACAACTATTAATAATAATTATTAAAATGAATAATAACAAACTAATAAATAATAATAAGATGACATTTTTAATGGATAATAAATCATCCATGGTATGTGATATTGGAATGTGCATCATGGGTGAAGGGCAGAATAGATTTTGTCCCTGTGTCATTGAACTGTGTTGAAAAAAGCAAGGGTGGCATGGTGGTTCAGTGTATAGTACTGCTGCCTCATAGTGTCATGGATCCGGATTTGTTTCCAGCTTCGGGTGACTCTCTGTGTGGAGTTTGCACATTCTCACTGTGATTGTGTGGGTTTCCTCTGGGTGCACCATTTTCCTTCCACAATTCAAACATGTATAGGTCAGGTGAATTGGCCATGCTAAGTTACCCATAGTGCTGTGTGTAAATACTGGTGTGATCTTGTTGGGCCAAATAGCCTGTTTCCATACTGAATCTTGTCAAAAAAAACTATTTCTATACAAACCTTATCTTTACAAATGCATGTGTATCACATCCCTCAGAGACTTCTCAAGTAACCTACCGACCACAGATGTTAGGTTTCCTAATCTATAGATGCCAGATTTTTCTTTGATTCCCTTCTTGAATAATGGCACAACATTTGCTAATCTCCAATATTCTGGAACTTAAACAGTAGCTGACGATGATGCAAAAATACCAGCCAGGGTCCCCGTAGTTTCTTCTGTAGTCTCTTGCAGTGTTCTTGGATGCACCTGTTTAGGACCAGGAGATTTATTCACCTTTATACATTCTAATGCATTCAACACGTCTTCTCCTGTGATATTGACTCACCCCAAGATAACGCTACTACCTTTGTTAACCTCCCTAGTCTTCATGTTTTTCTCCACGGTAAAGGCAGACGAGAAATATTCATTAAGAATCTCGCAAATCTCCTACGGTTCTCGGCATGCATGTCCACTTTGGACTTTGAGGGGTCATATTCTCATTTAGTTATTCTTTTTACTTTAATATACTTAAAGAAACTCTTTGAATTCACCCTAATCTTCTCAGCCAAAACAATCGTGTGACCCCCTTTCGCACTCCTGATTTCCTCCTTAATAAAGTACTGTATTCCCTGTACACCTCCAGGTATTCCCTCGATTCCAGCTGCCTGGACCTGAGCCACGCCCCCTTTTTTGCTGGTCAAAGCTTCAATATTTTCTGACATCGGAGGTTCCCTTTTCCGACCAACCTTGCCTTTTACCCTCACAGGAACATATAGACCTTGAACTGCAGACATGTCACTTTTAAAGGCCTCCCACTTGCTGGAGGTCCCTTCGCCTCCAACAAACGCCTCCAACCAACTCCTCCAAGCTCCTGTCTAATTCCACCAAAATTCACCTTGCCCCAAGTTTGAACTTGAACATGTGGAGCAGGTTTGTCCTTCTCCATAACTATTTAAAAATTAATAGAGCTATGGTCACTGGTCCCAGAGTGCTCCCCCACTGTCACCTCAGTCACCTGTCCTGCCCTAGAACTTAGAGTAGGTCAAGTTTCGTTCCGTCCTTAATTCTATGTCATATTAGGAAAATTAAAATCTCCTACTAATGCAATCCTATTGGCCCTACAACTCTCCCCAGTCTGTCTCCATATTTTTGTTCCCCTAATTCCTCATTTATTATTTGGGGGCCTATAGTACAATCCAAATACTATCAGCATTCCCTTCTTATTTCTTAGCTCCCCAGACAATCCTCACAGGATGATCCATCAGTTATTTTATCTCTGATTACTGCTGTGATATTCGCCTTAATCAAAAATGAAACTCCTGGTCCCCTCTTTCCACCATCTCTGTCCCGCATAAAGCACCTGTACCCTGGTACATTAAGCTGCCAGTGCTGTCCCTCTCTTAGCCATGTTTCAGTAATGGCTATAATATCCCAGTCCCACCGACCGATCAATGCCCTGAGTTCATCGGCCTTACCTGTCAGCCATTTTGCATTGAAACAGTTGCAATTTAATCGAACATTCATTCTTTGCTCCCTGTCGTTGTCTAGCCTGACTTGTCTCTTCATTTTACTGTTTCTGATTACTGTATCTCCTTCCAGACTCGCACCTGCCTCCATGCTGTTGAGCATCCCACCCCTCCCCAACCCCAGCCAATCTAGTTGAAACCCTCTTGCAGCAGTTGCAAATCTGCCTGCTAGGATATTGGTCCCATTCCAGTTCAGGTACAACCCGTCCTTCCTGAACACGTCACCTTGCCCCACAAAAGATCCCAGTGATCCAAAAATCTCTGCCCCCTGCACCAATTCTTTAGCCACCCCTTCATCTGCCATATTCTCCTATTCTTACACTCACTAGCACGGAGCAGTGGAAGTAAACTGAATATTACCACTGTCATGGTCCTTTATTTTATCCTTTTCCCTAACTCTCTACAATCACTATGTCGGATGTCATCACGATTTCTACCTGTGTCACTGTTCTTTGTACCAATGTGCAAAATGACTTCTGGCTGCTTCCTGCCGCGCCCCCCACCCCCACCCGCACCACTGGTGAGAACTTTCTGCCGCCGCTCTCAGACAACCAGGACCCTGGCATGTGGGAGGCTACACACCATTCTGGATTCCCATTTGCAACCACAGAATCTCCTATCTGTTCCCCTCACTATCGAGTCGGATAATTACTTCAGTTTTTATTCTGCTTGCACAACCTTCTGGCAATGGGATTTCTTCATGAAACAGTTGAATTTGGCTGAATTGTTTTGCATCAGGCAATGGGGAGATTCCAATGAATCCTCATCAGGAATTTCCCATTAGTGGGAAAGACGACTGGGCTTTTTTTTCACTCCCACTCATTGCTGCGATGAGCGACAGGGAAACAGAAATGGAGCAAGAGAATGTTCCTCGAAAGAAAGGCTACATTTTCCATCTGTAAGTTAAATCAGTAACGTTATCAGTCCCACACTGGATTCTGTGAGCTCTTCTTGAACATTGTCTGAACTGTATGACTCCATCGCATTCTCGACTCCAGGTCAGTGCGTTATTGTAGAATCAATTTATTAATAATAAATGGTCATACTTGTTTTGACAATGTGTTAATATGTGCTTGCATAATGTAACAATAAGCGTTTCATGTCTTCACAATATCTGTGTTAAAATGAATATTCTTAAATATATACAGTAATTGCTGGAAAATTGCTCCGCCTGTCTGTCAGCATGTAGGAAGAGAATTCACAGTTCAATGTTTCTGTCCAATGACCTTTCCTTTAAACCTGATTTATTCTTAAAGTATTTCCCCAGTTTTATTCTCCCAAACAAGAAGAAATATCCAACCACACTCTTCTCAAGATCCTATATGGTCAATAAATCAACCCTCATTTTCAGGCCGAACTGTTAATTCTTCATAACGTAATGCCTACATCCCAAGAATGAGTAAAGAGAAACATCTTTGAGACGTTTCGAAACCAATTTTGTTTTTTTTTTATTTTCAGTTTAGACAGTTATAACTACACATAATACAACAGATGTAATCTCAGCAATGCCCTGTACTGATGCAGACAACATCGCTAAGATCATACCCAACATCCCTTGCACGAAACAGAATCACATTTACATTCCAAATCACTTTCTTCATCTTCAGGTTAATTTGATGTGATTCATGTACTAAGACACACAAATCCCTCTGGAACACTGAGTTCTGCATTCTCCTTGCATTTAAATAAATTTCTGCTGTTTCGTCTTTTCCCCAAAACAGAAAATTTCCATCACATATATATTGTACAGCTTTTTTATCTGCTGAAGCTTTGCTCACAGCCATCCTCTGTCTGTATGCCATTGCTTGATGCTGTGCCCTCCCCAGTCTATGTCCCATTGCAGACGTTCTGCACTCCCACTGTCTGTATCCCATTGCAGACGCTCTGCCCTCCCCAATCTGTATCACATTGCAGACGCTCTGCCCTCCCCTGTCTGTATCCCATTGTAGATGCGCTGCCCTCGCTCTGCCCTCCGCTGTTTGTATCACATTGCAGACGCTCTGCCCTCCCCCTGTCTGTATCCCATTGCAGACGCTCTGCCCTCCCCCTGTCTGTATCACATTGCAGACGCGCTGCCCTCCCCCTGTCTGTATCCCATTGCAGACGCTCTGCCCTCCTCCTGTCCGTATCCCATTGCAGACGCTCTGCCCTCCCCCCGTCTGTATTCCATTACAGACGCACTGCCTTCAGCCGTCTGTATCACATTGTAGATGCTCTCCCCTCCCTTGTCTATATCCCACTGCAGACGCTCTGCCCTCACCCCCTCCGTTTGTATCCAATTGCAGATGCTTTGCCTTCCCCTCGCTATATCCCATTGCAGACACTCTGCCCTTCCTCTGTCTGGATCCCATTGCAGATGCTCTGCCCTCCCCGTCTGTACCTCACTGCAGACGCTATGCCTCCCCTGCCTGTATTCAATTGCAGATGCACGTGCCTCAGCCGTTTATATCCCATTGTAGATGCTCTCCCCTCCCTTGTCTGTATCCCATTGCAGACGCTCTGCCCTCCCCATCTGTATCCCATTGCAGACGCTCTGCCCTCCCCGTCTGTATCCCACTGCAGACGCTCTGCCCTCACCCATCAGTATCCCATTGCAGACACTCTTCCCTCCCCTTGCCTGTATTCCATTGCAGGCGTGCATCCCTTCCCCAGTCTATCTCCCTTTCAGAGGCTCTGCCCTTCCCCTGTCTGTATCCCATTGTAGACGCATTGCCCTCCCCCTGTATGTATCCCATTGAAGACGCTCTGCCCGCCTCCTGTCCCTATCCCATTGCATACCCTATGCCCTCTCCCTGTCTGTATCTCATTGCAGGCGCTCTGCCCTCCCCTGTCAGTATCCCATTGCAGACGCTCTGCCCTCCTCCTGTCCCTATCCCATTGCAGACGCTATGTCCTCCCTTGTCTGTATCCCATTGTAGACGCCCTGCCATCCCCGTCAGTACCATTGCAGACGCTCTGCTCTCCCCCTGTCTGCATCCCACTGCAGACAGTATTCCCTCCACTGTCTGTATCCCATTGCAGATGCTCTGCGCTCCCCTCTGTATTATTCCATTGCAGACGCTGTGCCGTCCCCTGTCTGTATCCATTGCAGGCGCTATGTCGCCATTTGACATCTTATTGAATGACTATCCTGGTGCATGATCAAACTGAGCTCCGTCTCCTTCATCCGGTTCATTAGAATAGATTGCAACTTGTTGATGACCTCATACAGATCCCTGAAGAATTCCACTCGTTGCAGCTTTCCAAACACAAAATGAGAAATGATCTCTACTCTGCATTTCCTGTCAGCTACCCAGGACATCCCTGCTTCTGCATAACAGCCTGGGATGGTTATATGGCGTCCCCCTGTGCTTTGTAATTTACCGAGTACTTCATTCTGTTTGGTGCGGCCTGTTTGGTTCAGCTCATTTTGCCGCAGACCCATTTAGGCGCAGAACTATTTCAGCGCAGCTCATATTTATTCCTTTTCAGACTTAGATAAAAGCATTAATTAAAGCAATAAAAATAAAAATAATGTTTATTCGCTTTAGTAAAAATATTGAAAAGACACTTTTGAGTAAGTACAACATTGACTCAGAGTTTTATTTCAGAGCTAAAATGATAATTGGCCTTGCATTTATTCCGATTGCAAAAAATTATGCAACTATTCAACATTTGTCTGATGCGCTTCCAGATTAATTGCAACCGCTGCTGGACTGGTTCGAGGATAACAATGCAGGTAGAAGATTACACAGAGGAAATGGTCGGCGTTCACTGCTTCTACCATTTGGAATGAGGAATTTATATGAAAGAACTTTAAACAATGAGGACAAAATAAACAATAATGCAGAAGCTGCCACAGGAGATGACAATGCGAACTTGATGTGGAACATCCAGTTATTTGGAAATATATTGACAGTTTACGAAAAGTTCAGACAGGAGGGGACATTTGCTATGAGCATTTGATAACAGGGCACGATATTCCGTTGAAATTAAAGAAGCAGATGCTTGAATACAAACACTCGTAAGAAGATTTAGTGAGAGAAATGATGTCGAGTATTTACTAGGGATTGCCCATAATTTGGAATGAACGTCATGTTTTAGATATTTCGTAATGAACTTATATCATTTATTTTTTTTCTTTTTAACGTTTTTACTGAAGAGAATAAACATTATTTGTATTTTTAGTCTTTCATTAATGCTTTTAACTAAGCCTGAAAAGTGAGAGAGATGAGATTGGAAATACCAGCGAGTTTAAATTGAGAATTGCTCTTTACTGAACATTGCTGCTTACTTGGTTGGTGGGACGTCGATGTTTCAGAATCTCCACACAAGGTGTCCTGGTCCTCTCTGGCTCTTTCCAGGATCTTCCCCACATCTCGAGGTAGAGGGTGAGGGAACGGATATCGGGCACTCTAAAACCCGGCTTGGCCCTTTATGTCATATTCCAGGATGTTTCTCTGGAATGGGAGAAGAGAACGGACGTAGTGAGGGTGGGAGTGGGTGTCCCTGCTGTCAATGCTGGTATAGGGGAAGGGGAGAAGTGTGAGATGTCCAGAGGGAGTCTGACCACAGTGTTGTATCCATGCAGTGGTATTAGTGTGCGGCGCTATTGCGTCAGTGACAGAAAAAGTGGGGGAAGAAAGTTGCTGAAGTCAACAGTGAGTGTGGTCGTGCTTGAGCCTTATTTGAAGATAAAGTGTGAGCCTTGTTCGGAGGTATGTGTTACAAAAGATATACAGCGAGTGCGAGGGAGCAGAAGAATATGGTAACACTTATCCTGGCAAAGTGGGAGGAAAGAATATTGATGCTTGTCCTGTATTGCTGACCAATTCTTCAGATCATCTCAGCGTTGAGGTGAGTCTCCCGGAAAGTCTTGTCCAAGTCTATCGCTAATAACGCCACAGACCCTTTCCCTCACTTCCCACAGAATCAGTTTGGGTGGATCTTACAAATAGCAAGATGAAGCAAACATTAGTGTGTTACATATCAAAACTAAATCTGTCACGTAAATACTTTACAACATATGCTATGGAAATTAGGTATGCAAGTATATGCAAGGGGGATCAATGACACAGTGATATTATCGCTGGGCTCTTAATCCAGAGACCCAGGTAATATTCTGGGGACATGAATTCAAATCCTGCCATGGCGGATGGTGGAGTTTGAATTCAATATGTATCTGGAATCAAGCGTTTATGATGACCAGGAATCCATTGTCGATTGTTGGAAAAACTCATCTGGTTCACTGATGTCCTTGAGTGAAGGATACTGCTGTCGTTACCTGGTGTGACCTGCATGTGACTCCAGACTCAAGACAACGCTGCTGACTCTTAACTGCCCTCTGGCATGGGCAATAAATGCTGGTAATCCAGCGACGCCCTCATCCTATGAATGAGTAACAAATAATCGTGGTGCTGCAGTAACAATAGATGGTCTCAAATTGCACTGAAACTGCAGTGACTACTAATACTGTGAAGAAAAAACTTCCGTAAGTGTGTATTGGGTAGGTTGAACAGTACGTTGTGAACCAAACTGGAGAGCAGGTTATTTCAGATTTGGTGTTGCTTTGTCAGGAGGATTAACTAATAGCCTTGCTCTGAAGCAGCTTTTGAGGAATAGTGACATCAATATGTTGCATTTTTACACGGGCGTCTGAATACAGTATCGAATGTATGAACATTCTGGTCAAACACCATTGAAGCCCGGAGGCTAGAGGGTCAAGTACACTCCACTGAATTGGGGAAGTATAATATAACATTCAATGGGAGAAGCAATGATTGTGAGAGTCAAAGAGTCCGACAGCCCGGAGCAAGGCCCTTCAGTCCAAACTGTTCCATTCCAAACATAATGTCCATTCACATTAATCCAATTTCCCTGCCCTTGCCCCATGTCCTTCTTTTTCTTTCCTATCCGTGTATTTGTCCAAATGCATTTTAAATTTTGTGAATTTAACCACTTCTGCTGGCATCTCATTCCATGTGCATACCACTCTGTGTGTAAAAGAAGTTGCCCCTCAGGTCCCATATAACTCTTTCCCCTCGGATCTTAAATTGATGCCCTCTCGTCGGTGGGTTGCTCAATCCTGTGGGAAAAAAAAAACTGAGTGCATTCACTCTATCCATGCTTCCCATGATCTTATACACTGCTATCAGATCCCCCTTAGTCTCATACACTCTAAAGTAAAAACTCCTATCTTGCCCAACCCCTCACTGTATCCCAGACCATTGAGTCCGGGCAACATCCTTCTATATTTGTTCTGCACTATTTCCAGTTTAATAATATCCTTCCTATCGCAAAGTGAACAACACTGAACATAACACTACCAGTATTGCCTCACCAGCGTCCTGTATAACTGCAACATAACTCCCGAATTTCGATACTCATTACTCTGACTGATGAAGGTCAGCGTGCCAAATGCCATTTTTCACTGCCCTATCTCCCTGCGACTCCACTTTCAGAGAACCTTGAACCAGAATTCCAAAGTCACTTTGTCTCAATACACTCCTTAAGACCCTGCCATTCACCATGAAACTCCCATCTTGATTTGACTTTCTAAAATGTAAGAACTGACACCTATCTGTATTAAACTCCACTTGCTATTTCTCGGCAAACTTCCTCACCTAATTAAGGCACTGCTGTAATTTCTGAAATTTCTGATAATCTTCCTCACTGTCCACGATACTGACTATTTTAGTGCCATCTTGAAACTTATAATTCATGCCTGTACATTCACATCTAAATCATAGGTGTGTGTAATATGTAAATATATATACAATATACATGTATAAAACAAACAGTAATCGTCCCAGAACCGATCCCTGAGACATTCCACTCATCACAGGCCTTCAGTCCAACAAGCATCCTTCCACTATAACTCTATGTTTCCTACCCTCAAGCAAATTTTGCATCTGATTTGCAAGCTCCCCCTCAATTCCATATGATCTAAGCTTCCAGAGCAGCCTACCATGTGGAACCTTACCGAAGGCCTTACTGAAATCCATATACTCTACGTATACCACCATGCCCTTGTCAAAGTTACTGGTCATTTCGCCATAGCACGCTCACAAATCTTTGAACCATGATCCACCATGCACAAGGACGTGCTGACTGCACATAATCACACCCAGCCTTTCCAAATGCATGTATATCGTCCTCTCAAGAAACCTGTCTACTAGAGATGTCAGGTTTACTGGTCTATAGGTCCCAGGTTTTTTTATTGTAGTTCTTCTTGAATAAGGTCACAGCATTCACTACCTTCCAGTCCTCCGGGACCTCATCCTTTGGCTACTGATGATACAAAAGTACCAACCAGGGCCCCCACTATTACTTCTCTGTCCTCCTGCAGTGTTTCTGAATATATCTGGTCAGGACCAGGAGATTTATAGAATTACTGCATAGTCTGAAAGATATGTCTACTTATTTCAGGTGAAAACACGAAAGAGTGGGAAAGTGACCTAATGATGATTAACATAACAAATTAAAGAATATATTAATCACAGGATGTGACTTCAGAAAAATTCCAGACATTGTGCAATCCTAAGAATTCTCAAAAAATTGCAATCCAGAAAAGGGAAGTCCATGAAACTGATCGGGAAATCAAAAAGCGAACATTCATGCAAGCAAAAAGACTGCAAAAATATATGATCTATATTTTAAAAAAAAAACATAGTCAAATGTGGAAATTTGCAATCGGGAGAGACGAGTTTATGGTGCATAACAGGGAAATGGCAAAGCAAATGACCAGTTACTTTACGTTGGTCTTAATGGAGTAAGATCCAGAAAATCACCCAGAAATACGAAGTGATCGTTTAGGACTTGTGGAAGTAAAGACATAAAGTCAATTCATATCAGTAACAAGGCAATATTGAACATGCAGCTGGATTGAGCATTGCGAAGCTTGACAAACCAGATGTACTTCGTACCAAACTCTTCAGAAATAAATCACAAACAGAAGTATTGATTGCATTGTCGATGACTGCGTTCTATTTTCCCGTACATTCTGCAGAGTCTGGAAGCTGGTGTAGATAAATGTACATTAGTAAACGTAATCCAAGCACTATAGACGCATAGTAGTGATCCAAGCATCTACAAAGGGAAAAAGAGATAGTGTGGAGAATTGCTGACAAATTCATTTGACATTTGTCGGGAAACTGTTGGAATCTATTATATAGGATGTGATATTGGATATTTAGACATTAACAGCAAACTTTGAGAGACTCAATATGCATTTCTGAAAGGGAAATCATACTTGACAAACTTTGGAATTGTTTGATTTTGATTCTTACAGCATAGATAATGGGGATCCATAAGAATTGAAATATCTTAAATTATCAGAAGGCTTTCTATAAGAACTCACACAGTGAGTTCGAAAATGAAATGATGTGAAGGGTATTTGAAAGAATATATGTAAGTGGAAACTTAAAGTTTGGTTTGCCTTCCTTTAAGGGAGTCAGAATATAGATGTAAAGGCATGTTGAAGCAGTTTCACAGAGTGTTGGTGACACTGTACCTGGAGTATTGAGAACAGTTTTGGTGACCAAATCTGAGAAAGAATATACTGACCACAGAGGAAGTGTAATGGACAATATCCAGATAAATCCCTCAGATGGCGAGATTGCGTGATGAGGAAACTCGGCCGGTGTTCTGTAAAGTTTCAACGAATCAGCGGTGGGTCACTGTGAACTTTATAAAACTCACAAAACATACGACAAGTTGGAAATTAACAGGAAATTTATCAGGCTGTCTGATCCACCTTCAAAGCAAATTAAGGCAGGATAAGCGACAGACCATTTAAGACTGCAATAAAGAGGAAATTCTGCGCGTGGAGGGGACTGCCTAACACAGGGGCAAGGCAGGGCAAGATTACAGAGAATCCGCAGATAACCTACAAGTGTGTCAAGCGGAACAGAATAACCACTGAACACGGAAGACTCAGCGACTTGCCAAGTTGCATCTAAATCAACTTTAGTAGCAGGAGAAAGAGGGGAGTGATAGAAGGCTATTTTTGTGATTGGAGGCTAGTGTACCGCGGGCATCAGTGCTGGGTCCCTTATTATTTGTGATTCGGAGGTGCTAGTGTTGGGCTGGGTGGACAAATCTAAAAATAGCATAACACCAGACAATAGTCTAACAGGTTTATTCAGTAGCACTAGCTTTCGAAACGCTGCTTCTTCATCAAAGTGCACAAACACGTGATGTAACTGATGTTGAGAGATCTTTAACCTTATTATTTGTGGTATTCATAAATGATGCAGCTGTGAATATGGACGAGGGGTGGGTGTGTAATAAATAAGTTTGTATTTGATACAAAGATTGGTCGGGTGGTTGGTAGTGAGGAGGAAGGCTTTATGTTACAGGTACATACTGATAGAATGGTCAAATGGGTGGATCAATGGCAGATGGAATGTAACCCTGATAACTATGAGGTAATGCACTTTGGAAGAAGGAACCAGTCAGGGGAGTACTCAATGAATGGCAGCACACGAGAAAGCTCAGAGGGTCTTCTCCACACATCGCTGAATGTGACTGCACAGATTAATACACAATCTTGGAAAGGCTGGGGGAATGTAAACATAGCCTTTATTAATCGAGCCATAGATTATAAGAACTATGCAGAACATTGGTGAGGGCAAGATGGAATACTGTGCGTAGTTCTGGGAACATCATTACAGGAAGGATGTGATGGTAGTGGAGGGGGTGCAGAGATGTTCCCAGCGATGGAGCATATCAGCTATGGAGAGAGGCTAGCTAACCTCAAGTTGTTTAGTTTGGAGGAGAGAAGGCTGCGAGGTCTGTGATTCAGAAAGACAGGATTACGAGGTACATGGACAGGGAGGATAAACAGCAGTTGTTGCTGTTACTCAAAGGGCCACACTTTAAAAGTGAAGGATTTGCGGTTTAGTGAAGATTTGAGAATTGTTTTTCAACCAGAGCGTGTTGGGGTCTGGAATGCACTTCTTGAGAGTGGGGTTGTCATGGTAACCTCAAACCATTAGAAACGACATAGTTGTGCACTTCAAATGCTTTAAGATTCACGGCTAAGGTCTTGTGTCGGAAAGTGGGCCGAATGTAGACTGTGCTGTATTTCTGGTAGTACAGAGTCTGTGCTTCTGTGATTGTATGGCTGTGGAAGGTCAATCATTGAGTAGCTTAAGGTAGGAATTGATGGGTTTCTGAAGATTATCTTAACAAAGTTTATAAGAGAGAACTTGTAATATTTTCTGGAAATATGTCAATGGCAAAATTAAGAGAAAAAAGTTGCAGATTTCTTACAGTCTGATACCAAATAATTGAGGACCGGAAAATAGCTGAACTATGGAGCAAATAGTTTAATTATGCCTTCACAGAAGAAAACAAAACAAAAAAGAAAGCTTCCTAGCAATACCAGGGAACTTTAGTCTTGTGAAGAAAAAGGAATAGAATGAAAATAGCAACTAAACAGTTTAGAGAAAGTATTGGATTGAAATTAATGGGTATAGACAAAGTCAACAGAGAATTATGAAACGGGAATCATATTTGAGAAAGTCGCTTTTAGTAAAATTATGTAGGAGGTATCAATGCCATGCGAGGAGATTATCAGAAAGATTTTTGATAAAGCCCCAAGCCTATTGTGCAAATTCGAATCCTATGGGTCTCGGGCTAATATATGGTCATAGATTTAGAATGGGAGAGCTGGCAGGAAACAGTGAGTAGGAATAAAAGAATGTTTTATTTTTAAATGGAAGGCTTGGAGGATATTGTAAGGATCATGTCTTGGGCTCCAGCTATTCCCAATACACATCATATCTTTGGGTGAGGGGCGCAAATGCAATATTCCCAAGTCTGCTGACAGCACAAACGATGTCAGCCTGTGAGTGGATGAGGAGGATATAAAAATGTTCCAAGGTGATTGAGACAGGTGGAGTGACTGGGCAAATATGTGGGAGGTGGAGAGTAATGGGGAGATGAGATGTTATGTACTTTGATGTGAACAATGCACTGGCAGCCTCTCATTTGAAAAAGGAGTGGTTGAAAAATGTTGCACTATAAATGAACTTAAGCTGCATTTTTGTTAATTTCTGCGTAGCCCTCCGAGTCCATGTGTGGCATTGGGTTCTGAAGCCAGAGATCAATACTGGGAATGGTATTGGCACGCTGACCATTGTATGTAGGCCCAGCACGAAGGGAACTGTAACTTTGAAAGGAATCTGGATCGCCATGTACACCAATCACTTAAAGCAATATTGCAGGAGCAGAAAGCAGGAAGGAAGATAAATGCTGTATTCACCTTCATTTCAGGGGCATTTGAGTACAGGAGTGAATGTATCTTACTGCAGCTGTACAGGGCCTTGGTGAGACCCCATCTCGAACATTGTGCAGTATTGTGTGCAGCTTTGGTCTCTTTTCCAAACAGACGACCAACCTGACATTGTGGGAGAGCAGCAAAGGATGTTTCGACTGATTTCTGGGATGACAGACTTGTTGTGGGATCAGAGTTTGGGGCAACTGGACCAGTATTCAATGGGGTTTAGGAAAATGAATGGAAATCTCAGTGAAATATATAACACTCTGACAGGGCGAGACAGATTAGAAGCAGGGATGGTAATTCCCCTGGCTGGGATGTCTAAAACAAAGGGCCACAATATTAGATACAGACAGGCCACTTTGCATTGAGATGAGAATAAATGTCTGCACTCGGAGACTGGCGAACGAGTGGTACTCTCTCCCAGATCAGGCTGTGGAAGTCAAGGGGCTGATTATAAATAAGGATTTCTGGAAACTACAGGGATAGGGAGAGAGCAGGAGTATGGTGTGAAGATAGAAAATCAGCTATCATTCCAGGTTGTTCTCCAATAATGCAATAACTGTGTTCCTGTGCAACGATTGGTTGTACAAAATCGTGCAATATTAATAATGGGGTCTATGGAAAAAGAGAGTAAGTGGCGAACCCCCCAAAATATCAGTAAAAACCAAAAATTAAATTTGATCTAACACACAATAGGAAAGTCGAAATAAATCTTTAAATTACATGTTGTAATGGAACAGTGCTGTAAATGTAACGCTTTCACACTACAGTCCCTCACTGGAGCACTGTATCTTTCACCACAATCTTCACCAGAAAGCGCGCGGGGGCTGACTGACCATCTGATGCCGATGCCGAATTCCAGTTCTCCCCAAGATTCTCCCCACAGTTTGAAATAAAGTGTTTTCTAAATATAGACTACAATTCCCAGTTTCAGGCTCAGTTTCAAGGCCTGCAGAGCCGATTGCATTCCTGTTTTTGCTGAACACATTGATTGTACCTTTTGTAGAGAAAGGGTTTCTGAGGCAGGATTTGCTGTTCAGCTGGTGCCAGGCAAGGAATCGCGTCACAGTGAACGCCAGTTCACTTTATAGAAAAAGTTTAATGAATCGCATTGCAGCCAAATTGTATTTAATCAACACGCATTATCAGTGAACTGTCTGTACATTGAATGGAGGCGCAAACCTGATGGGCTGAATGCACGACAGCAGTTCTCATTTTATGTTTCACAATGTTTAAACATATTAAGGGATATGAATATTGTATGGGGAAAACTGCGTTGAGGAGATGTTCGGCCATTAACTAGAATAAGGAAAGCTCAATGCGTTGTATGACGTATTCCTTTCCCGATGCTTCTGTGCAGTGTGTGGGAAAGCTCTGTAGATGTTGTCACAAGCTCTCAGCTGTTAGGAAGGAAGTCTCTGCAGGGTCGTCAGGATTGTGTTTCCTATTCCCTTTTCTGACAACGAGGCTGGTGACGGGTGTTCTCTCCGGCTTTATCGTTTAAGACCTCGGCGCAGTTTGATACAATTGAGGAGAAAGTGAGGTCTGCAGATGCTGGAGATCAGAGCTGGAAATGTTTTGCTGGAAAAGTGCAGCAGGTCAGGCAGCATCCAGGGAACAGGAGAATCGACGCTTCGGACATAAGCCATTCTTCAGGAATTGAGTGCTTTGCTTGCTCATTTCAGAGACCATTGAAGAGTGTATCACACGTCTGCGTGTCTGGAGTCACTTTTAGGCCAGACCAGGAAAGCACGGGAGATTCACTTCCTGAAAGTACACTGGGGAAGGAGATCGACGTCTATAATCGACATTGAACACACGATCAGTATTACTGACACCAGGTATTAGATCTCGATATTTTAGTAATTGTTTTTAAATTGCACCAGTTTCCAGAGAATTATCCTGGTCTGGATTAGCAATCCAATGTCAATTCCACAACAGCACCATCTCCACATGCGGGCCTATCGGAAACCACACTGAACCAATTATTTCTGTGCTGTTTGACAGCTCTACCAAAAATAACCCCATCCAATATGACTATCGTGATGGGACTGAGGGGTGGTAATTGTTCCGATTGTAATTATTCCCTTCTTAGGGGATGGGACATAGTTGAGTAATTACCCACATTAGGAGAAAGTGAGAACTGCAGTTGCTAATTACCCACATTGCCAGGGAGTTGTCAGAGTTGGAGCTGGAAAGAAACAGCTTCCTCAGGTACACGGCTTGTTTTGTAGCAAAAGTCCTCAGTCCTATTGCAGGAATGGTGTCAGGGCCAAATGCCTTTGTCGTATCTACAGTGTCCAGCTGTTGCAGTGAATTGAATTGGTTGAAGACGGGCATCTGTAATTCTGAAGGTATCACAGTGAGGGTGAGGTGGGTAATCGACTCAACACTTCTGGCTGAGGATGGTGCAGATACTGTATATTTTACATGGATGCACAGGGCTGTACCATTATTTAGGATGGGGATATTTGTGGAGTCCTCTCCTCCAGTAAGTTGTTTAATGATCCATCGACTTTTACGCATGGATTTAACAGGACGAGAGAGCTTATATCTGATTTGTTAGTCTTAAGATCATCTCTCTCTGTATCAGATGTTGGTCCTGCTGTTCTCGTGCAACCAGTCAAGTGCGGTAGCTTTAATGGATTGTCATCAGGTTTAGGTACACGTGATTCCGACCCGACCATGTTCACCCACACTCGTCACTGATCCATGGATTGGCTTGATGGAAATGGTAGATGGATGGACTATCCTGGGGGAAAAGTTACAGATTGTCATTGAAATCTACAGCATCAGATGATAACCCAGTTTTAGCAGCAGTATCTACAATTCAATTCTACTGACTGACACCCCCCCCCCCAAGTTCACACCGAGACCCATTCACCCATCAGCCCTGTATGCAGTGACATACTCTGGTTTCTGACGCGGAAATACTTCCATTTTCATATTCTCATTCTGCTGGAAGTCTTTCCTTTGTGTCACGCTTCCAATTTGTTACATAAACAATATCCATTTAAGGTACTAATCTGAATCTTTTCCTTTCAGTAATGTCATCTTCTGTATTTGAAGTGAATGTGTTTCCTTCTGTTTTTCTCCCTGACCATGATTCAGAGTTTTGCAGCATCAGTGGTGCCAGCCTTATGCAGTTTCAGAGTCAAGGAACTTGTCACCATGCGTTACTGTTCAGCTCCCAGTGTATGACGCTCCATGTTGGACAGGGTTTTTGGGCATCTTTAACAATATGTCGTTGTTCATAAACAGAAATTGCTGAAGAAATTGCTAAAGATGTTGCAGAATTTTCTGGACTGAATGCAAAGTTAAACTTTCAGGTCCAGTGAACCTTCTATAAAGGTTTTTTATTTTTATTTCCAGTATCCATTATTATTGATTTAATTGAAAACTTGTTTTGCGCCTATTGATTTCTGGAGAAACTCAGCAGGTCTTTCAACATCTGCAGAGAAAGAGAAACAGAGTTAGCGTTTCCAGTCCAGTGTGACAATTCTTCAAAACTGAATACAATTGCAAAATGGCCTTTTAATCACTTGGCAGATGTGGAGGATGGGTGGCAGGGAAAAGAGGGTGTGGCAAAAGAAAAACGGACTTTTAGCAATGGTGAACGAAAATATTCTGTATAACGGCTCGAATTTAAGGTGTGAATGGGTGAAAGGGGTTCTCTCTATTGAATGCAAGATAAAAAAGACACAACCACAAAAAGTTATACGGAGGCCAGGAGGGAGAATGTTGATCATCTGGTATTATATAGATCTGGCCACAGATACGTTTTCACTGTCGTGATCATTACCCCCTTTAGATAAAGGAATTCAGATGCTTGACTTCTTATTGGCACTAGTAAGCGTTTCATGCTGTCTTAGTATTGTAATAGAGAGAAAAAGGAAATCACAGTATGAAGTTTGGGCTGAGTATTGTTTACCTGTCATGTTTACTATAGTTTCAAATTTGCAGTGCTTACCTTTAAACCCTTGTTCTTGAAGTTAGCATCAAATGGAGTGTAGGATGTTGAGGAGTGACATTATAGAAACTTATAAAATCATGAAAGGTATGGATAGGGTGAATAGCCAAGGTCTTTTCCACAGGATAGGGGAATCCAAACATAGAGTGAATAGGTTTAAGGTGAAAGAGGTAGATTTAAAAGGGACTAAGGGGCAGCGTTTTTACACAGAGGGCGGTGTGGGTATGGAATGAGCTTCCAGAGAAAGAGTGGGAGGTGCAAGGACAGCTGCAACATTTAAAACCTATTTGACAAACATATGAATGGGTAACATTTAGAAGCACATGGACTTAATGAAAACAGATAGGACAAGTATAGTTTGGAAAACCTGGCAAGCATGGGCATTTAGAAAAGCTTCACGCAGAGTCAAGGTAGTTTTGTGAAAGGGAAATGATATTTTGCCCTGTAATATCATGCAAAGTATTTCAGGAGATGCCTGAAAATGTAACAACGGACTTGATAAAGGGGATCTGGTGGACACGAGGCTTTCCAGAGATTTTCCACAAGGTATTACAAAACAAAAGTTTTTACACAAAACAGAAGCTCCAGGACGTCGGATACTGTATTAACATGGGATGATGGTTAGTTAACACAGAAATCGGAGAGTCGGGATTAATGGATCTTTATGGTAAAGGTGTATCTGCTGGAATTTCCAAGTACATTTCCAAAACTACACCTAACCATCGGAGTGGCCTCGATCTGCCCCTGTTCCGCAGGTCTGAGGCCTGAATGGAACATCAGAACATAGGGCTGAGGGACAGAAGTGGGCCATTCGGCCCTTTCACACTACTCCACCGGTATATAAGGTCATGGCTCATCTCATTGTGATCCCAGCTGCACTTTTCTTTCCATACACCATTATCCCTGATTCACCATGCTAAATTGTCCATAGTGCCCAGGGATGTGTAGGTTAGATAGGTTAGTCATGGGAAATGCAGGGTTACATGGATAGAGTAGGGGGGCAGGTCCGGGGGGATACTGTTACGAGGGTCAATGTGGACTTCATAGACGGAATGTCTTCCTTCCACACTGTAGAGTTTCTATAAAAACAACAAGAAGTTTGGACGATACAAACACCCAGTGGTGTATCTATCTGATCACTCTCCTCTAGGTTTTGTATGTTTCAATAAGATCCCCTCTCATTCCAAGAGTAGCCCGTTAAAGCCTCCATAATATAAGACCATCATTCCTGGAATACATGAAGTGAAACATCTCCGAACTGCTTCCAATTTAATTATATCCTTTCTCAGGTAAGGAGACAAAAATAATCTCTCACACAGATGAAGTTATTTTTTGTTTTCTCAATGGTGAGAGTATTTGGAACTCTCTTCCCTGCAGAGCATTGGAGGTAGAGATATCGAATATGTTTGAGGCACAGACAGAAGGTTCATAAAGAATAACGGAGTCAAGGATTATCGGGGAATTGCAGGAATGAGCAGTGTTGGGGAAATGCTGACAGTGGTAAAAAAAAACATCACACTGCTCCAGCACATCCAAGAATATAATGCAAAATGAAATGATAATATCAATAAAATTTTAAGGGGAAATCCAAGATGGTGGCGATCTGGAAGGTCTGCTTTGATGGACACTGCATCACAGCACGGGCAAAGTGGTTCCCTAACTCACTCCATCCCAGCCATTTATTTAAAATGCTTAGTTTTTGAATGTTTTGAGAGTTGGCAGTTGTAGTAGCCTTAGTTTGTGTAATTTTTAAGCTCTATGAGACATTGTTTATTAATGATCAGTAATTCGAGTTCTTCCTCTCTCGAGTTCAAATGTTGCTACAGTGTGTTCTGGGTAATGATGTGCTTAAATGGTCTACCTGTTGCATTAAGGTGAGCCATTTGCCAGAAGAGAGGAAAAAATTACTTTCTAGTATTAAAAGGAGAAGGTGGATGTTGTCCTATTGCAGGAGATGCACCTTGAGGACAAGGAACATTTGACATCACAGCAGGTCGAGCTTGGTCGGGTTTATTTCTCGTCTTTTAATATTATGCGAGGGGAGAAGCCATAATGGATAAAAAGAATCTTCCATTTAACCCACTAGATTGTATTTGACACTCACGGGAGGCTCATAATACCCTAAGCCTTGAACTACAGTAAAACATATAGTATTTTGAATGTTTATTGCTGCCCCCCACCCCCAACTCCCAGTGTACCCTCTTACATTCCTGGCAGATGCATTTTCCAAATTCAGTTATCGTGCATCGTGGCACATTATTGTATACGTTTTCAAGTCTTATGGACTCCACGGTGGACAGAATGTCCAAAGGTGCCCCAATACCCTCGTTATAATGTAAGCAATTAGTGGATATCTGTGCAGAACGAGAGCTGGTGGATGTCTGGTGGCAGATCCACATCACAAGTAGGGATTTTATTTTCTTCTTTAACCGGCATAATTGCCACACGAGGGTTGATATCTTCCCCATTCCTGCAACAATCTTAGATTCGGTGGCATCCTGCACAATTGGAAATATTACCATTTCTGACCATGAAGCAGTATACTTATTGATTAAGATGAAGCGCAATATAATAGATTCGAGACACTAGCGAATGCATCTCTTTATTCTTAAGAATAGTTGGTTAATTGAGTAGTTAGATTAGATTACTTACAGTGTAGAAACAGGCCCTTTGGCCCAAAACGTCCACACCAACCCACCCGCTGACATTGACCCCTTCACCTAACACTACAGGCAATTTAGCATAGCCAATTTACCTAACCTGCACATTTTTGGACTGTGGGAGAAAATCCATGCAGACACAGGAGAATGTGTAAACTCCACACAGACAGTCACCTGAGGCAGGAATTGAACCCGGGTCTCTGGCGCTGTGAGGCAGCAGTGCTAACAATTGTGCCAATGTGCTGACCACTGCAATGAATACTGATCTTTCTTTGCCATTAATTCAGATTCAACCAATAACGCATCCATTCTATGGGAAATTGCTAAGGCTTATGCCAAGGGAATAATTATTCCTTATGATGTAGCAGAAAGGGGAGCAGGAATGTTGGTTTGAGGCAAAGCTGAGGGCAGCCGACAGTGGATACTGTGATTGTCCCTCAGTGGCTAAGCTGCAGAGGATTACAACGCTTCGGTCTACAGTGAATTCCACGCTCACACAGACAGCCAAGAAGGAACTTAGTTTTGAAAAACAAAGGCTGTTTGAACATGGTGATAAGCCAGGCAGGTATTTATTCTATCTTGCCAGGAAAACGATCGCCCCTCTTAAGCCATTACCTCAATTAGGGAAGGTACTGGCATCCTTACCTTCAATTCCAAAAAAGATTAATGTCTCCTGTCCCAGATTTTTCACCGAATTATTTCAGACTGAACATTGTGAGGATAGATGGATTTTAATGGAGTCATGTTTCAAGAACCTGGGTCTTCCAGGAGTAACCCCTGAATAAGTGTTGTGCCTTAATGGACCATTGTCAGCGCAGGAGGGTGTGAAGCAGCTTCAGAATGTAAAGGCGGATGTTCCTGATGGATTTCCTCGTGCATTTTATACATAATGTATAAACCTATTGTCAGGGCTGATGTTTAGCACGTTCTGTCACTCATACAGTCACGAACCCCTCCCTCCATATCTCTCTGATGCCGAAGGAGGAAGACCCTGAAGGATTGTGCTTCTTACACGCCAATCTCACATTTAAATGTTGATTTCAAAATCCTGTCTGGGACCCGTGCATGAAAGCTGGAAACTTTGCTGCCTTCCGTTGCCAAAGAGGACCAAACAGGCTTGAAAAAGGGACGCAGATCTTCCTACAATGTAAAGAGGTTACTCAATATGATCCAAGAGTGTCAACAACAATCTGTCCAGGGATTACTGATCTCTTTAGATGAGAGAAGGTATTTGATTGGGTTGAGTGGCCGGATCACTTCTGTACATTAGAACGGTTTGGTCTACGCAAAGTTTTTATCAAGTGGTTGAGGGTCCTTTACCGTGAGCCTCTAGTTGCGGTTCTCACTAATGGTGTGCCAACCAGTAATATTAATATTTCTCAGGCAGCCGACCAGGTTGACACCTTTCACCATTGTTGTTTACGTTGGTGATTGAGCCACTGGCGGAGGCCATCTGTAGGGATACCAACATATCTGCCCCAGAAGTGGGATAGAAGTCACGTAAGATTATATTGTATGCAGATGAGGGTCTTAATTTCTTATGTCAAATTCCGCAATTTCGGTAGATCATGTGATGCAATGCATTAATTCGCTTGGTGCCTTTCTGGGCGATAAGATTAATTTTACAAAGTTGGAGGCCATGCCTATGGGAGGTCTCAGGGAAATACCTGATACTGAGGGCAAATCCTGGTTTCCTTTTAAATGGCCACGGGGTGGTTTCCCTATTTCAGTATATTCATTGCATTTGTCTTTGATCATTTATTTATATCCATTTGTTTGACAAAATTACATAATTCGGATAGCTGAGATGAAAATGAATGTCCTTCCTCATTTCCTACACCTTGTGTGAATGCTTTCTTTGATGTTTCCCAGAGAGCAGAGTCATGTGGGCGGCACAGTGGTTAGCACTGCTGCCTCACAACGCCAGTGACCCGGGTTCACTTCCCACCTCAGGCGACTGACTGCGTGGACTTTGCACATTCTCCGGGTGCTCCGCTTTCCTTCCACAGTCCAAAAATGTGCAGGTTAGGTGAATGGGCCATGCTAAATTGCCTGTAATGTTAGGTGTAGGGGTAAATATAGGGGAGTGGGTGGTGGGTCGGTGTGGACTCGTTGAGCTGAAGGACCTGTTTCCACACTGTAAGGAAGCTAATCTAAGATGTTTCTAAGAAACATAATGGCTGGTTTAGCTCTTTTATTTGGCACCATAAGCGATTCTTTATCAAGCTAACAAAATTGCAACTGCCCCACGGATTGTGAGAAGTTGATTTCCCCGATTAAAAACAATCAATTCAGTTTTTTTTTCATCGTATGTGAGTGCCTGGGCCGCTGATGTCTCGGCATCAACATGGCATTGAGCCCTCTCAGACAAAGTGAACCCGTCTTAGTCTGTTATTCTTACATAAAATGACAACATTTGTGGAGTATTGTCATAATCTAATGATGATCAATACGGTCAAAAGTTGAAGGACAATGCGTCAGATCGAGGGCAACACAGCCATAACCATATTTCTTACCCCTATAATTGGTATACCGTGTTGTCAACCGGGGATGATGGATTCCAGATTTAAACTGTGGGCAGCGAGGGGGGTACCTTGCTTGGGTGATTTAGAATTAGTAGAATCCCTACCGTGTGGAAACAGGTCCTTGGGCCCAGCAAGTCCACTTTGACCCTCTGAAGAGTAACCCACCCAAACCCATTCCCCTACCATCCTATATTTACCCTGACTTATGGCCCAACTTACAGATTCTTGAACACTATGAGCGATTTAGCAATGGCCAATTCATCTAACCTGCACATCTTTGTGACTGGGGAAGGAAACCAACGCAGACACAGTTGAGAATATACTAACTCCACACAACCAGTCACCCAAGGCTGGAACCAAACCCGTGACCCTGGTGCTGTGGTTAGCAGTACAAACCACTGAGCCACCATGTCTTACTTGAGGGAGAAACAATGATATCATTTGGTCAAATAACTCGTAAGTATGGACTACTTAGCAGAGACTTCTGTTTTTTTTTCCAGATTAGAGATTTGATTAAAAAAGACTTTTAACAGACACTTATAGATCCGATAAAGATAAGTGGGTTCTTTTTGCTACTAATACCCTCTCTGTCAGCATCCTTTATCATGAGTTGGATAGTGTCCCCTCACACAAGACTGTGCAGCGTCGTGACATCTGTGCGAGAGAGTTGGGGGTTTAGATCTCTTCGGAGAAATGGGAGGATATTTGTGAAAATGCTCGAAGGATTTTGATATGTAATAGCACATATTCCATGCAGTTGAAAAATCTTCATAGGGTCTGTCTGACACCAGAGTTTCTCTCAAAATTCAAAGTGGGATTATCTTCAGTATGTACTAAATGCAGAATGACTACAGGCACTCTTGCTCATTGCATGTGGTCCTGCTGCAAGCTTCGTATATATTGGAGCACTGTGTTAGTTGTAGTAGAGTGGGTCTTGGGGACAGAATTGGAGATGGACCCGGTTTCTCTTTTCCTGGGCCTTACACAGATGCACATGGGGAAAAAATCCTTACTTTCTGTGCTAGGAAAAATGTTGTGTTGGATGTCTGAAAACTCCTCGGGTCTTTTGGGTCTTTGTAAGCTCCTCATGGAAAATATCCCTTTGGACTTTCTCACCAGAATGGTGCACCAGAAAACAGAGATTAGTATAAGTCATAGAGTCATGGAGATATAAAGCATGGAAACTGACCCTTCGCTCCAATCCATCCTTGCCGACCACATGTCCCAAACCAATCTAGTCCTACCTGCCAGCACCTGACCCATAACCTTCCAAACCCTACCTATTCCTTTACCCATCCAAATGCCTCTTAAATGTTGCACTTGTATCAGCCTCTCCCACTTCACCTGGCAGCTCATTCACCTGGTACCACCCTCTGTGTGAAATAGTTACCCCGTAGGTCTCTTTTATATCTTTCCCCTCTCACTCTAAACCTATGCTCTCTCGTTCTGGACTCCCCGACCCCAGGGAGTCCAGGCCAGTGTGCCAACAGCCTTCTTCACTGTCCTGTGTATCTGTGAATCAAATTTCAGACAACCGTGCACCTGATCTCCAACGTCCTTTTGTTCCACTACACTCCTTAAGGCCCTCTCATTCTTGATTAAACTCCTACCTAGATTTGACTTTCCAAAATGCAAGATGTCGCACTTATCTATATTAAATTCCATTTGCTATTTCTCAGCCCACATTCCTAGCTGATCAAGGTCCTGCTGCAATTTCTGATAACGTTCCTCACTGTAAACGTTGCCTCCTATTTTAGTGTCACCTGCAAACTTACGAACTTTGCGTTGTTCACCCTGGTCCAAATCATTGATATAGATGGCAAACAGCAATGGGCACAACACCGACCCCTGAGACACTCCACTAGTCACAGGCCTCCAGTCCAACAAGCATACCTACACCATAGCCATTTGCTTCATAACGTCAAGCCAATTGTGTCGCCAATTTGCCAGTTTACCTTGGAGTCCATGCGATCTAAGCTTCTAGAGCGGCCCACCATGTGGAATCTTATCAAACGCCTTACTGAAATCCATATAGATTATGTCTACCACCCTGCCCTCGTCAAACCTCCTGGTCACTTCCTCAAAACACTCTATCAAAATTTGTAAGGCATGATCTCCACGCACAAAGCTATGCTGACTGTTCCAAATCAACCTCTGTCTTTCCAAATGCATGCATATCTTATATCTCCAAACCTTCTTAAGTGGTTTCCGGAAACAGATGTGAAGCTTACTGGTCTATATTTCCCAGGCTTTTCTTTGCAGCCCTTCTGAATAAGTGCACAACATTTGCTACTGCCCAGTCTTCCGGGTCCTTGGCCCCTGAACTGTCTTATCTCGCCTCGTGCAGTGCTCTTAGATATATCTGATCAGGACCAAGAGATTTATCTGACTTTGTGCATTCTAATGTGTCCAACAGCACCTCCACTGTGATATGGACTGTGCCAAGATATGACAATTAACCTCCCAAAGGTCATAGGTCTTCGTATCTTTCTTCATGGTAAATACAGAAGAGAAATTGAGGACCTCAACGATCTCTTGAGGTTTTACACATGCGTGTCTATTTTGGATTTTAAGACGTCCTATTTTCTCTCTCTAGTAATGTTATAGTGGTTGCATTCTTTACTATACTGAATTTGGATTCACCCTAATCTGCTCAGCCAAGGCTATCTCATATCCCACTTTCGCCCTGCTGATTTCCTTCTTCAGTAAACTCCTGTATCCCTGTGTTACTCCAGGGATTCCCTTGATCCCAGCTGCCTGTACCTGAGTGATGTCTCCTTTTTTTGTTGATCAGAACCTCAATACCTCTTGTCATCCAGGGTTCTCTCTTCCAGCCTCACTTTCCCTTCACCCTTACATGAACATATAGACCTTGAACTCGAGCTATCTCACTTTTGAAGCCCTCCCACTTGCCCGGGATCCTTTTACCTGGAAATAAACTACTCCATCAACTCCTGCAATCCTCTGACTAAGTCCAACAAAATACGCCTTGCCCCAATTTAGAACTTGAATCTGTGGACCACTTTTGTCCCTACCACAACTATTATAAAATTAATACAGTTCTAGTCACTATTCCCAGAATGCTCCCCCACTTTACCTCCATCACCTATCCTACCCTATTTCCCAACAGTAGGTCGAGTTTTTCCCATCCCGAGTAGGATCATCTACATGCTGCACGTGGAAGCTTTCCTGAACACGCTTAACAAATTACGTTCTATCTAAGTTCTTAACACTCTGGAAGTTCCAGTCTATGTTAGGATAATTAAAATCACCTATTATGACAACCCTATTGCTCCTGCAAGTCTCGCCAGTCTCCCTGAATATTTGTTTCTCTAATTCCTATTGATTATTTGAAGACTTATAGTGCAACCACTATAACATTACCACCCCCCCCTTACTTCTTTGCACCATTCACAAAACCTCATTGGATATTATCTCAGTTATACGTGCCTTAATCAGAACTATTGGCATTTAAATTGTTCCTATTTACATCTCTTCCTCGCAGTGACTTGCACATTCGCAGCATCCCTTTTCAAGGCACAGTGGAGATATAGAGCAGTAAATGGATGGGAGCTGTACATCCTGCCACTTCCAGCATTGGTTACATGTTTCTCCACACTGGGCAGTGATCTAACACAGTGTTACCGAACAAAGCAACAGCCTGGGTTTATATATGGATAAACCAGTGCGGACTGCACAGCTCTACATGCTGGACATTTAGCCCAGGATTATAGACCCAGCATTGGTGTGGGCTGCACAGTGTTTCACTCTGTACATTGTTGGCTTGCATACAGCTGTACACGAGCCGGATCTACAAAGTGCTCCATCCTGAATATGTAATGGATGGGTTGGTTATGTGAGTTGGGTTGCGAATGTGAGAGTACTAGACATCTGGCAATGCCTTTATTTTGTGTTTTACTTCTTGTGATTGGACTCTTCAAATCTTGACTCATCCGGTTAGACCCATCCCTCTGGATGAGTCATGGCGACTGTTGTTACAGTATCTGGGTCTGCAACATGACCAACAAACGGTGTACAGGCTGCAGAGAGGACAGTCTCCGTAAAATAGAATGATGGAATCACCGTCAGATCAGCCGTAGTCTTAATGAATGTTGTGGAAGAATTGAATGGACCACTAATGCAATTTATTCATTAACAAATTCCTGTTTGTTCCAAGCAAACGTCCCTTCTCTCCTAATGCCCCATACTGGTGGGGAGTGAGTCACCTCCTGCTGTCCTTGTGTAACAGGATCCTGGGGCCTCACTAACCTCCAGATTTCCCTGTGCCCCAGTTTCGAGCACTGAGTGACTCCCTCCTGTCCCTGTGTCACAGTCTCAAGCAGTTGAATAACACCCTCCTGTTTCTGTGTCCCAATCTTGAGCAACTGAATGACTGCCTCCTGATCCAAGGTTTGCGAAAGTAGATGACCTGCTCCTGCTACTGACTAACAGGCTCCAATAGCTCTGTGCTCACCTGCTGCTCCTGTGGAATGGAATTGAGGGGCTGAATGGCCTCTTCACATTCCTTACAGCTTCTCTAGACTAAAAGCCTTTCTCCTGTTTCTGTAAAACACTATCAAAATCTGAATGATGTACTTTTGTATTTTACTCTCAGCAATTGAGCAAACAAGCTGACTGACAGAATTCAGAAGCTGAATAGCCTCCTCCTGTTCCTGTGTTATACACTCAAAAGGCAATAGAGTTTCAGAGAAGTACAGCACGGAAAAAGACCTTTCAGTCTGATCGTCCATACCGACCAAATATCCTAAATAAATCTCGTCCCCCTTGCCAGCACTTGGCCCATTTCCCTATAAACACTTCCCATGCATGTATCCGTCCAAATTCCTTTTAAATGGTGTAACTTTACCTGCCTCCAATACCTCTTTTGGCTGTTCAATCCATACACGCAGCAGTCTCTGTGTGAAAATGTCTCTATTTAAATCTTTCCCCTCTCATCTTAAATCTTTGTCTTCTAATTTTGGACTTGCCAATCCTGGGGAAAAGACATTGACTATGCCCCTCATGATTTTATAATACTCTTTAAGTTCCCCCCTCAGCCTCAACACTTGAAAATAGTCCCAGCCTATTCAAATTCTCCCTGTAACTCTAACCCTCCAACACCTGCAACATTATTTTAAGTCTCTTCTGCACCCTTTCAAGTTTGACAACACCTTTCCGACAGCAGGGAGACCAGAATTAAAGGCAATATTACAAAAGTAGCCAAACAAATGTCCTGTACAGATGCAACATGTCATGCAAATGTTTAGACTCAAAGCACTCACCAAAAAAGGAAAGATCACCAAGTGCCTTCTTCACTGCGCTGTCTACCTGTGATGGCACTTTCAACGAACGGAGAACCTGCACCACATGGTGACACTGTAGCTCAGTGACTAGTACTGCTGCTTCAAAGCGCAGCGATCTGGGTTTAATTCCATCCTTGAATGACTGCCTGTGTGGTGTTTGCACATTCTCCCCGTGTCTGTGTGATTTTCCTCCGGATGTTATGTTTTCCTCTGACAGTATAAAGATATACAGATAAGGATAGATTGGCCATGCTCAATTGTGTATAGTACCCAGGGATGTGTAGGCGAGGTGGATTAGCCATGGGAAACGCAGGCTCAGAGGGATAGGGTAGGAGTTTGTCCAATGGAATACTGTTTAGAGGGACGGTGTGGCCTCGATGGGCCGAATAACCTGTTTCCTCACTGTAGGGATTCGATAATTTCGATGGAGTTCTCCTTGATTGGCAGCTTCCGACAGGACCCTACCTACATGTCTTGCCTTGATTTGTCTTGCCAAAATGCTACACCTCACATTTAACTAAAATAAATCCCAAGTGCCACTCCTTGGTTCACCTAAGCAAGGTCCCATTATAGTCTGAGAGATCATTCTTCACTGTCGACTACACCAACAAATTAAGTATTATCTGCAAACTTACTGACTGTACTTCATATACTCAAATGCAAATAATTTGTATAAGTGACTAAAAGCAGTGGACCCACTATTGGTCTATTTGGCACGCCACTTGTCACATGTCTCCACGTTTAATGAACAAATGTCCACTGTCACGCCCTCTCTCCAATATCCAAGAAAATTTGGGATCTAAATGGCGAACTCTCCCTGGATTCCAGGCAGTCTGACGTTGCTAACCAGTCTACCATGTAGAACATTTTGGTTTTCTTACTGAATTCCATAAAGACAACATCCACTGTCCTGCCTTCATCAATCATCTTCATCACTTATTCAAAAAATTCCACCGAGTCAGTAGGATGTGATCTCCAATGTACAAAGCCCTCTTCAGTCCTTGACCTTCCAAATGCATATACTTCCTTTCCCTCAAATTCCCCTCCAACAATTGAGTCACCAATGACGTCAGGCTCACCAATCTATCGTTACCTGGTTTTTCCTTACTTTCTTAAATAATGACCCTATGTTAGCAGTCCTCTAGTCTTTTGACACCTCACCTGTTAAAATCAATGATACAAATATATAAGCAAAATGCAGAGCAATTTCTTTCATAACTTCCCACAAACATCTGGGATACAACTGATCAGGTCCTAGGGATTTGTTCACCTTTATATGTTTTAAAATGTCCAACACCTCCTTGTAATATAGGCATTTTTCAAGATATCACTATGTATGTCTTCATTCTCTCGCTCTTGTAATCTCCTCCACATTAAATACTGAGGAGAAAAACTTGTTTCGCATCCCTCCAATCTCCTGTGGTTCTACACATAAAGTAGCCTTACTGATCTTTAAGGAGCCCTATTCTCTCCCTAGTTAATCTTTTGCCATTAAAGGATTTGTAGAGTTTCTTCAATGCCTTGTTAATCCTATTTCCAAAGCCATCTCATGTCCACATTTTTCTGGCCCGATTTCCCCGTTAACTATACACTTATTGCCCTTATACACCTCTCGGGACTCACTTGATAACAACTCTGTTTACCTTACATATGCCTCCTTCCTTACCTTGACCAGAGGATCAATATATCTAGCCATCCAGCACTCCATGCACCCACCAGACTTGCCCCTCTCACTAATAGGAACACGTTGGCTCTGGACTCTCTGAAACCAAGTTTTCATGGCCTTGCATTTTCCAACCATCTCTTTACCTGCGAATAGGGTATCCCAATCAGCCTTTCACAGGGCTCGCCTAACACTTTCAAAATTTGCCTTATTCAAGGTTAGAACTTTAATGTTAACATCAGGTCTTTCCTATTCCAAAACTAATTTAAAATTAATGTATATGTGTTACAGACTTGAAAGTTAAATAAACACTTCCTGCCCCTCTGTAACAGGCTCGAGAGGCTGAATGGGCTCCTCGTGGCCCTCTGTAATATACTGGAAAGGCAGAATGGCCTCCTCCTGTCCTTATATAACAGATCCGAGACATTAAATGACACAGCAACCCGTGGATTGCGAGCAGCCGTTAAAGTGTATCTGATGGAGGTCCATCCCTTCTCAGTTACAGAAACACAAACAACACAATGTACTCCAGGTGCCTTCTCAGTAATACTTCATACAGCTGCAGCGAGGCGTCTCTTTGTTTTGAATGATTCTGTTGGCAAAATGTACCAATATTCTAAATTTCCACCTTTTCAAGTAGCAACAGGCTAATATGGGCTAAATGGTCTTCTCTTATCCCTCTGTAAGAGGCCCATAGGGACAGAATTGCTTCGGCCTGTTGCTGAGCAGCAATCTCAATGGTCCGTCTCAAGGTTATGAAAGGATTTGGTAGCAGGGCACTTAAAATCAGGAGTAGCCTCACACTGGTAAATAATATCATACTTTGTGTTAAGGTATCTAGAAACTTGCCCACTCGACATTTTTTTATGCAGCCGATCTATTGTTTTATAACTGCCTCCTTTCATAAACAGAGTGGAATATATATAGACCCCTGCAGTGTTCTGTTAATACTCTCATATACAAGTTACAAAAAGATTATAAAGATTTATGGTCTATCCCTCAGCAATCCTACCCATTCCATCCAAACCCAGTAAATGTTCCCTTTTATACTGATATGAAAAGTGATGTGTGGAACTGGTTAACTGAGCTGTTTGTTCAGTCATGATTTGGAGATGCCAGTGTTGGACTGGGGGTGTATAAAGTTAAAAATCACACAACACCAGGTTATAGTCCAACAGGTTTAATTGGAAGCACACGTGCTTTCGGAGCGACGCTCCTTCATCAGGTGATAGTGGAGGACACAATTCTAAGGCACAGAATTTATAGCAAAAATTTACAGTGTGATGTAACTGAAATTATCCATTGAAAAATACCTTGATTGTCTGTTCAGTCTTTCATCTGCTCGAATACCATGATCGTTTCACTTATTTCTTGTGTAAATCACAAAACCTTTTTTTTAAAAAAAGTTGCATTTTCAGGTTAACTGTAACATTGACTGTTACCGAGATAAAATGTTGAAAGTGTTAGCCCCCTGTGTTCTCTTGTCTATGCCATGATGTTTAGATTGATTCTAATCTGAAAAGTGAGAATATAGTTTTACATGAATTCCTGCAGTTTTTGAGCTCAGAGTTTTACATGAATTTATGCAATTTTTGAGCAAAGTACAATGTAACTCTGCAAGTACAAATACACCCCACAAAACGTATGTGTGCATGAAGGTTCGTCTGTTTGTGTATGTGTGTTTTTCTGGGTTGAGGGTCGTGAGTGTGAGAGGGAGTGTATATGTATGTGTTGTGATGTAGTGTCTTAAGTCTGTGAGGGGGTGCATATGTGAGTGTGGCAGTCTGTGTGCGTGTCTGGGTGGGTGCTGTGAGTGTCTGTAAGAGAGAGTGTAAATGTGTGTGCATGAGTGTAGCGTGGTCTAAGTCTCTGAGCGGATGCCTGTGTGAGTTTGGGTGTCTGTAAGGGTGTGTGGGACTGTCTGTGTGCGTGTCTGTGTATATGTGTGCCCGTGTGTATGTGTGTGTATAGGAGTGCCTGTGTATGCATGCGTGTAGTGGTGTCTGTGCCTGTGTCTGTGTGTGTATTGTGCAATGGTGGTCACCTGTAATGTGACATGACCCCAAGATCCCGGTTGAGGCCCTCCCTCTGGGTACCGAAATTAGCTGTCAGCCTCTGCTCGGCCACTTTTCGCTGCTGCCTGTCCTGAAGTCCGCCTTGGAGGATGGTCACCAGGAAGCCCGAGGTCTTCAACTGGGAGGGAACACTCCTGTCTGTTGATTGTTGTGTGGTGCCCATTCATCCGTTGTCGTAGCCTTTGCTCGGTTTCCCAGTGTTTGTTCAGTGACTGTGATTAATGCCAATCTGCATTGATTCTAATTATCCCAGTGGAGGGTTTTAAGGATAAATGGGCGTCGTTCAATGTGTTATCCCATAACATGAGCGGGAGCATCACCGACAGCACTGATAGGGATCAGCAGATCCAGAAAGAGGGGGAGGAGAGATCAGAATCTGAAAACATTAGACTGGAATGTTCAAAAATGGATCAGATGAATGAATCAATGGATGAATCATTGGACTGGCATGTTCCAACAATAGATAGGAGTTTATCCAATTATATTTGGTATCTTTCTGCATTTTATTGGTGGTCATTATCATTGCGGATCAATTACGCTCTTCTGATTGTTCAATATTTTTATTATCCTTTCCTAGGTATGTTTGGCGTTCCTGGTAAGTGTCACTGTCAAGTTTTATTTTTCTCTACAAACTAGTTATGACTGTATTACTGGTCTTTCATATAGTCTACACTTCTTGTCGCTATTATTGTTCCTGCTGAAACTCTCAATCCAGATATTCACTCGACAGAATACTACTAACTACATCAATGAACGTGTTAAATTACTGTCTCCCTCTCTGCTCTGGCAGTGTTACTCATGGGTCTCTATGTTGACCTACTCAGCTCCAGCGTAGAACTATAACTTATTGTATCATGGCCTTTGTTATTTAAATATTAACAGCATGGAGGTCACTCTGTACTGTTCTGGTTACAAACTTCACTTCCTTCCACTGTTTCCATCCCATCCCTGGCCAATATCTGCAGCTGAAGCAGACAAGTCACAACTGTGTGTGATCCCTTTGACTATGAGCTCATTCTTCACGCCATTCCCTGGCCTTTTCTAACTGGAAATACTCACCACTCCAGAATATATCGCACTGGTTTATTCCATCTGCTGTTTGAATCTTGAGCTATGAAATACAGTCTTAATGAAGCCAATAATCTGCTGCTGCCGCTCCCAGCTTGAAACCTGCCAAAGCAAATCTGCTTCGAACTCACGCCAAACTCCCATCCATCTGTCATTCATGTGCATGCCGATGTATATTGCTATTGTGACTGGCAATGCCTTTATTTTAACATTCTCAAACATTTTACCTCATCTGTCCATGAAACTTCTCTCGTTCCCTTTCTGTTGATTAACAAAAAGCCTGCCAGTTGTTCGTATTTGAAATAGTTTCCTCCGTGTGCGTTCCTTCTCAAAAAATGAGTTTCGCATTCAACCACGCCAATCGCGCACACGCACACATGCACTCTCTCTCAGTTTCTGATGAGCACACACACACACGCAGCAAAACTTCCCATTGTAGGCGGTAACCTGATGTGAGTATGGTTAGCATATGATAGTAAAGTTTGCAATACTCACTATGCTGGGCAGATAGTGCAGTTTACTGAGCAACATACTAGCATGGTCTGCACAGCTCTCCATGCTGGGCTGTCATCTTGTCCCAGTTTATGTTGTTTGTGATGTTCTGTGAAGCAGATTGAGAATTTGATGTAACAAACCATTCCAGCTGATCTGACAATGTCTTTATTCAATGTTCTCATTCTTGTAATTTTACTCTCGAAGTTCTCACTTCTCCAGTTCGTCCCACTGCCCTGTCTGATTCCCCATATTTCCATAATATCTTTTCCATTAATTAACTGTCTGTTTCTATCTTTTATGTGAATCTTTATGTCCCTCTGTGTCTTTCCCTGGGCTTAGCTTTTGGCTCCCTAGTGTATCAAGTGCTGGCATTGCGTAGTTCAGAAAGATTGAAATGGTGTGTTTCAGGCTGTTGTTCACTTCGCGATATGTCCCATGTGATGGTCCATGGACAGGGGTGTTTTAGAAGTTATGAGACACATCCTTGTAGCTTGGTCTGTACCTGAATTTGTCCCTCTGCGGTCACCTTGCGATCAGTAACACGAGGCAGTCCCTTAAGTAAAGGAACAGGCATCTAAATTGTGTGACAATGCTGTCACTTTTTTTTTAAAAAAGATGATTTTCTCCTTTTTAAAATAAGAGACCTTAAAGGCCAAACTGCCTACTGAAAACGGCTCAAGTAAATAACTTACGACGCTTTTAGAGTTTATAATAAATAGCAGTAACAACGGCCTCGTAACTTATCCCCAGCTGCTACTCTCTCTGAAAACTGACTTGATGCTGTTTCCTCCTGAATTGGAGAACTGTATGAAGTATGTATGTCTGAATGTTCCTTTTTACCAAGGGGTGTGTTTATGGAATGTTAGTATATTGGAACTGTTCATTTGTAGAAGGTATTATATACCAATTATTCTAAATTTCTCTTCATTGTGTATGGATTTTCATTAGAGTGTTTAAATATATTGTGTTTTGCTTAATGGTGGGTGGGTTTGACTAGTAGCATTACATCTGGAACACCCAATTCACATCTACCTTTAAAATAAGAAAAGGGTGGCATCCAAGTTACCCTCTTAAACTGGTTTGAGGCAGTCTAGTTGGTCGATAGCAAACTGGGGACTCTTGTCTGGTTCTAAATCGATAACACCAAATTGGGTTTAGAATTCCAATCCCTACAGTCTGCAAACAGGCCATTCGACCCAACAAGTCCACACCGACCCTCCGAGGAGTAACCTACCCAGACCCATTCCTCTACCCTAATATTTACCCCGAAAAGGATCCTAACCCACATACATCCCTGAAAACTATGAACAATTTAGCATGGCCTGTTCACCTGACATGCACATCTTTGGATTGTGTGAGGAAACCAGAGAATCCAGAATAAGCTCATGCAGACACTGGAGATTATGCACCGGGAGACTATTCGGTTCAAAGGTCGCATATGGTAGTTGTTAGTGTCTTTTGTTCCGGATGTTGAGTTCGGTTGTTTTGTGAACAAAGATTCTTTTAGCCACTAAGAGTTCTCTGGGTGTGGAAGAAGTAAACTTGGGGGTTTTACAAAAGGTAATGAAGGCAAAGCTGTAGGAATTGACAGACAAGCTGGAGTTGGGTTTGCTTTTGTCTGTGAGAAAATGAGAGATAATTACAGCTATAGTTCCAGAATTACATTGGAACCGCCATCAGACGCTTTCTAAATGGCTAGAATTCAATTTCAAATGAGTAACTTTGAACATGAGAAGGAATTGAAACAGTTTGAATTATGATGAAAAGTAGAAATAAAAGAAAAGGAAATGAAGAAGAAAGAGAGGAAAGGAGAGAAGAAAAGCAAAGAGTTCCAACTTAAACAGTTAGCAATTAGAGAGGAAGGTTGACATAGAAGGCGGAGATCAAGGTAGATGGTAGGCTGGATGAGGAGGATTGTGAGGTTGAGCAACCCTGTAGTAGCCAATGGCCTGATGAGGTTCTGTTTAAATGCACCCAGGCATTATCTAAATTTGATGAGAAGGATGGGGAAGCCTTTTGAATTTCATTTGAGAAAGTGGCTAAACTAATGCAGTGGCCAGTGACCATGTGGATTTAGTTGATCCAAACAAAGCTGATAGGTATTTGCATCCCTATCGGAGGAGGTATCTGGGGAGTATGGGGTGGTGAAGAAAGCCATCTGAAGTGCATATGAGCCTGTGCTAGAAGCCGACAGACAGCGTTTCAGGAATCTAGAAAACGGTCCCTGGTTAAACTCACATTGAGTTTGAAAGGATAAAACAAAGTAATTTTGAACAGTGGGTATTAAAACAGAGCAAAGCTATGACACTGTTAGAGAGATTCTTATGTTGGAGAAGTTCAATAATTCACTTCCTGCAGTCGTGAGAACACGTGTGGAAGAGCAGTTACAATGGCAAGATGAGACGCTGAAATGGCTGATGATGATGATTTGGTTCAGAAATCAAAGTTTGGTTTCTGTGAGTCATGGAGAAGAATGCGCGAGATCCTAAAATATATACCTGTGAAAGTAAGCTTTCCTGGCATAGGCCAGGAGTAGCAGGGTTATAGCATTAAGAGGTACAGAAGCATGTAATTCTTTTATGCTGAGACATGAGGAGCTATGTCATTCAGAAGAACTTTTGGAGAGATGAGAAGTGCTCCATAATGTAACGTGTGGTTGGAGTGTCCGTTGGAAACATCAATAGATTTATTCCACAATGGGAAGGAAGCCTTGAGCTTCGTGTTAGCGTTACAACGTTTCAGTATTTAAGTTGCGAATAACATACATGAGCCAAATTTTTATCACTGATCATGAACCCTTGTAATTTTGGAGAAGTTTAGGGAAGGAAAGACCAGTCTGTTTCGATTGAGCTTATTATTACTGCCATTCAATTTCAAATTATACAGGAGACAAGGTGAGAATACCGACATTTTGACACGTTGTGGAGACTTGGATGAAGAAAGACAAAGGCATTCTGTGGCAGGAGTAAAATGATTGAAATCGAATCTAGTTGAGAACATTTGTATGCTCAAAGTCAATGTTATATATATATATATATATATATATATACATGCATTACAGACTACCAACAGAGGAAGTCTCGGAGGTCTCAAATTAATCTACGGTTGTATATTGATCGATTATTTTATTAAAGGTGGAGTCGTGAGGATACTATCACTGTAAAAAGGTTATTTTCTCTTGGATTTTTTTAAATAGAGGTTTTAAATGCAGAGGTGCAGAACTGTTGTCTGAAAACAGTTAAAGCAAATAACTGAGAAAGCCTTCAGGTTTCATTAAAGTGGTGGTAACAATGGAAGGGCAGTGGCCAGCTCTCCCAGACCAGCTTTCCTCATTTTGTTTTTAGCTGCAGCATTCAGAAGCTGCTGGGGATCCCAGAAGGGTTGCAAGTTTCAATACATGATCCCCAGCTGCTTTTCTCTCTGAGATCTTTGTTGATGTTGTTTTCCCCTGGATTGGAAAACTGCTGTAAGGATCTGTATTTGAGTATATCTTTGTACCAAGCGGTGTAAACCAAGAAGGTATGGTATCTATTGTTTGTGTAAGTGTTCCAACATATAAGCTATCCCAAAATTTTATTTTCATTGATTGTATTTTAACTAAGCATTTGAAAAGATTATATTTTGCTCAGTGTCGAGTGGTTTGACCAGTCACAATATATCTGTAAGGCACACTTCACATCTATATTCAAAATAAGGAAAGGTTTGGAGCTAAACGACATTCCTAAAATATTTTGGGGGGATCTGGACTGGTCCACAACGCTTGGACCGAGGGGTTTCTGACTGGCTCCTGTAATTGAATAGTTAGTGGAGGTGCTGGGGATGGTTTGCTGGAAGTTGTGCTGTGAGCTTCTTCAGACATTCAGGGAGACCTGAGGATTTGGTGACCCAACTCTGGATGGAGCATGGGGAATGTAGTTACAGCATATGGGTGTGTAACACGAACAACAAATGGAGCAGAAGCTGCAGAGAGGGGAAGCTCTGAAACCACGGAGTGAGTGTGTGTGCGGGGAAAGGGATCTACTATATCCATCCCGGGTTTTCCAGGAACAGCTTCCCAAGCTCCACTTAACCAAGGAGCAGAGTGTGAGGGGCCCTGACTGAACAAGGAGCTGGTCATAGAATGGTGTCACCTCCTTCAACACGACCTGCAGCTTCACACCAGGGGGAGGATGATGCTGCCAGTGGCTGTGAGGGTCACTGTTTCATTCAGCTTCTATGATCCATAACTTTCCAGGCAGGACTTGGTGACATATCTATCATTTCCCAGTATCTCAAAATCAATGCCACCATTCGGTGAAGGAGGATATATATGGTGGATGAGGTATATAGATTGTTTCTCCCTGAACAGACATGGCATCTGCAGGGTATCCATGTCAATGGGGAGAGGTAGAGGAACTGAAGGTGTTTTCTCTCTCTATTAATGTTACAGTGTGCCCATCACAGTGCATCATATTGGTGAATACCCACTGTCCTGGCAGCAGTCATGGCCTCTTCATTCAGAAGCAGTCAGCCATTCCCATCGTCATCAGGTCTCCACGTAGAAAGAAATGAATATATCTTGGATAAAGGCCGTCCCCTTGATGCACGTTTCAAAACACCGTCCCCACCACCAATCAACCACATCAAAGTATTCCATGTGTTCGGAGAGCAATGGGGTCACTTGGAGTGTCTGGGAGCTGACGATCAGGGATGGAGCAAAACCTCCCATGTCTGAACGGATCTGAGTGAACCCCCCCAGTACACATTATTATTAAGTCCTGTAATCTCTCTCCATTTCAGTAACATATTGCTTTCCATTAGTACTGTAAATGAAATGACAGGTTATATCATGTTAAATTCCACCTGCCAAACTATTATCTATTATCGTTACCCCTCTGAATCTATTTGCAGACTTTCCACCCTCTCTTGGTAATTTAATCTCTTGCTTACCACAGCGACATCACCAAACTCAGCATCTGTATATCTGTTCAATTTCTCTTCATAAGACAAACACTTCAAATATAGAATCAATCTAATGAAGCTCTTCTGAATTGCCTCCAATGGAAATAGCTCATTCTGCAGGACACCCAAATTTACTCCAGTTGCATCCTCACTAATGCCTTGCATAGCTACACCAACACTCCCTACCTTTCTACTCTATCCTTTTATAAATCACCACTGAAATTATGCTTGCATTTCTCATTACTAGCAGTACCCGCATGCAGGTTTCCTATGATATGCAAGCAGACACCCAGATCCCTCTGCACCTAAGCACTTTGAACTTTCTCTCCATTTAGATAATAATTTGTCTTTCTATTACACTGGCCAACTTGAATAGCTCCATATTTATTCACTTTAATTTTCCTTGCCAAATGTTGGCCCATTCACCCAACCTATCCATATAGTTTTAAAATCTCTTGCATCATCATTCAGAAGTAATTTCCCACCAATGTTAGTGTCATCTGAAAATGTGGCATCGTATTTTCTATCCTGTCAACCGAGTACAGTAATAACATCGATAGGGAATGGTTGAGGCATGAGTACTGAAATCAATGGCACCCCATAAATTGCATTTGCCAAAAGAAAATGATGCATTTATTCCATTTGACTACATTTTGTTGGATAACCAATCCTCCATCCAAGCGAACTAATTACTCCTAGACCCATGTTGTCTCATCTTACCACTTACTCTTTGGAGAAGCGACATATCCGATGCCTGCAGGAAGACCAGATATGTTCTGTCTCCAGAATTCCCACGATCCGCCTTGTTTGTGACATCTTCAAATAACTCAAGCAAATAATTGAAACACGATTTAGCCTTCTTAAAACCATGTTGACTCTGACGAATTGTGGTTTAAGTTTGCAAATGTCCTGAACAATGGATTCTAATAATTTGCCTTAAATTACAATAGTTTATTGTTGCACTTTAGTCCCTAACCCTTTCGAAAACCTTTACGTTTTTTTTTTAATTCCTGGTTAATGTGCACAAGGCTTTAAGAGCTCTGCTCCAATTGCTGTGTCACTGAATGGAGTCATCATCCTGCTGGTGTACAATATCGATGGGCTGACGTCTTTCTGGTGTTCCCATGTTGTCAGCTCCAAGGCCAGAATAGCCTCATCCTGTTGATGCTTTAGAGGATTGGGAGATAATGGAATCTTCCTGTTGCTGTGTAACATTTTGAGGGGCTGATGGGTCTTCTCATACTTCGCCAAAACAGGTGGGTATATTGAACGGTCTCCTCATGTATCCCGGAGATAGGACCAAGGGATTGATTGGTCTTCTCTTGTTCCCATACAACAGACACGTGTCTAAATTACCTCTTCCTTTCTCATGAAAGAAGTCTCAGATAGTTTTTATCCTCATCCAATTCCCTTGCAATAGGCTCGGCGGGTCTGAATGGCCTCCTGTTATCCCAGTGTAACAATCTCCAGTCAATGTGTGACCTCTTCCAGTTCCGAAGTTACAGACTTGAGGAGGCTGAATGGACTGATCCTGTTGCTGTTTAACAGGATACTGGTGCAGCATAGGCTCGAGTGGATGATTGGCCTCCTTCTGTAAGTCTATATCAGGCTCCAGGCTGAATAACCTCATCCTGTTTTGGTGTAACAGGTTAGAAGGCCTGAATATCCTCCTGTAGTACCTGTGTAACAGGCTGGAGAACGGAATGGATTCCTCCACTATCTGTGTAATTCACTTCACATGTTGAATCCTTCTGTCATCTATGTTCAAATAAGATCATCTTCAATTTTTGTAGACTCCAATGACTAATGGGTCAACCTGATCATCCTTCCATTATAAGTTAGCACCTTCAATGCAGGAATGAGTTGAGGGAACCATCTCTGAGCTGGGTCCAATTTAAAACATCAGTTCTTCATTGAAGAGATTAAATCTGTACACACTACTCCAGATGTGATCTCACTAAGACCCCGTACAGCAGCAGCAACACTTTACCAGCCTGCTTTAAGGTTCCCACCCAGCTTAGAGCTGTCTCAGCTCTCTGGGAGAATACAGAGCATTGTTGGAAGATCATTGCCCTTCTCTACTCCATCAGCATAACGGGAGATATGTAGAAATTAAAGTTTGAGAAGATCATAAACGATGTGGTGAGATGATCTCTACCATTCATCTCCCCAGAGCCCACGTCGCTCACATTCCAATGTATCCTGTGGGCGGTACGGTGGCACAGTGGTTAGCACTGCTGCCTCACAGCGCCCGAGACCCGGGTTCAATTCCTGCCTCAGGCGACTGACTGTGTGGAGTTTGCACGGTCTCCCCGTGTCTGCGTGGGTTTTCTCCGGGTGCTTCGGTTTCCTGCCACAGTCACAAAGATGTGCAGGTCAGGTGAATTGGCCATACTAAATTGCCCGTAGTGTGAGGTAAGGGGTAAATGTAGGGGTATTGGTGGGTTACACTTTGGCGGGTCGGTGTGGACTTGTTGGGCCGAAGGGCCTGCTTCCACACTGTAATCTAATCTAGTAAAGTGGAGCACAAAAACAGCAAGGAGGAGCAAACATTGATGGGAGTTATATATCAAAGTGAAAGCTGCAATAAAAATGCTGGACATGTTATAAAACAGGAAATGAGATTTACACATTGGTGGCTACTGCAGTAAAAATGTAATGTTTACATTATATCTAAACTGTGTTAACCCAATTGAATGCTGATGCTGTGAAAAATGGATCTCATGAGCACGTGTGAGATGGTTTGCGTTAACATTATGTCGAACACTGAGCTCAAGATCAGGTTATTTAGGAATTGGTGCTGAGTGATCAGAAGAGCTAATTGAAACTGGAAAGGACCTTTTGGGAACAGTGACCACAATGTATTGGTTTTCTTTTATGCTGTTTGAGTACACGACAGATTTTGTTTTATTTGAAGTAACCGTTATAAATCTGAGTCATGCAAGCCATCAAGGTGTGAGGAGAAAATAGGGACGACAGATGCTGGAGATCAGAGTCGAAGAGTGTGGTGCTGGAAAAGCACAGTCAGGCAGCATACTAAGAGTAGATAAATCGATGTTTCGGGCTGAAGCTCTTCATCAGGAAAGAAGCTTATGGGCCAAGGGGGATGAGAGATAAATGAGAAGGGGGTGCGACGGGGGAGGTATTTGGGATTGCGATAGATAGATGAAGGTGAGGATGAAAGTGATAGGTGATTAAGGGAGAGAGAACGTCTCATCTGCTGCAACCATTAAACCCAAGTGGTCTTCTCTACATTGGCGAGGCAGGAGGTGAACTTGTGGATCATTCCAGCGAACATCTCTGGGACAGCCACACTGAACAACTCCATCGCCTTTTGGCTGAGAACTTTAAATGGAGAAAGTGAGGTCTGCAGATGCTGGAGATCAAAGTTGAAACTTTATTGCTGGAACAGCACAGCAGGTCAGGCAGCATCCAGGGAACAGGAGATTCGACGTTTCGGGCACAGGCCCTTCTTCAGGAATGAGCAAGGGCCCTGAAGAAGGGCCTGTGCCCGAAACGTCGAATCTCCTGTTCCCTGGATGCTGCCTGACCTGCTGTGCTGTTCCAGCAATAAAGTTTCAACAGAGAACTTTAAATCCCCTTCCCACTCTGCCAAGGACATGAGGGCACTGGGCCTGCTCAATCGCCAAGCCCAAGCCACCAGAAGCCTGGAGGAAGAAAATCTCATCTTCTGTCTTGGAACCTTCCAACCACAGGGGCTCATAGTGGATTTCTCTATTTCCCCTAATCCCACATTATCCTACTCAAAACTTCCAAATTAGCACCGCTCTTTTGAATGTTCCTATGTGTCCACCTTCCTTCCTATCAATCTGCTCCACCCTCCTCTCCGACTATAACATTGAACCCCACCTTCATCTTCCTATTAGATAAAAGGAGGCAGCTTAGAAAAATGCCAAGTGTTGCAGTGAGCCAGTGGATTCAGAGAAATGTAGGACCCAGCAAAGGATGATCAAGAAACTGAGAAAACAATCAAAATGAGAAAAAGCATGCAAACGAAAGAAAACCATAAAGACTGCTAAAAGGCATCTATCAATGTATGAAAACAAAATAAAAACAAGGTCAAATGTGGAACAGTGGATGTGCGTTCAGGATAATTTATTGCAGAGAACAGAGAAATTGCAGGAAAAAGAAACAGTTTCTTTGCGTCTATCTTCATGGAAGAATGTCCAGAAATTCTTCCAGAAATGCCAAGTGACCATGAGACTTGTGTAATTAATGTCTAAGATCATTCTTATTAATGTTGAGGTTATCTTTGAAAAGAAAGCTGGATTGAATATTTATAAATCTGACAGACTAGATGCACATCATACAAGAATTTCAGAGGAAGCAGCAATAGACATGTTGATTGCATCGAGGATTTTCACTTTATTTTCCGACACATTCCCGAAAGTCATTTAGCCAATCTGGATAAGGCAAAGGTTATAAATATACAATAGTTTAAGAAAGTACGAATTTGGAGAATGGTGAACTGCAGACCAATTATCTTGTCATCGGCAGTCAGGTATCTGTTGGACTCGATTACAAAGAACATGCTACTAGATATTTAAAAGGTAATAACATAACTGGGGAGTGTGAGAATGTACCGATGAAAGGAAAACCAGAAGTGGCAAACATTGTTTTGGAATAGTTTGAAGATGATTCTTGTGGACATAGGCAATGAAGAACCAATGTATAACGGATAGTTGGATATTCAGGAGCTTTTTTTAAAGAACTCACACAGCAAGTTCATAATGAAAATTAAAGTGAGAGGTATTGGGAAGAACATATGCAAATGGTAAAGTAAAAATTAAGTTTACATTCATGTGAATGTAATTGGAAGATAGAGGATGTCGTGCACCAGTTGCATCGAGCGTTGGTGAGACTAAACGTAGAATATTGTGTATCGTTCGGAGTCCCAATCTAAGAAAGAATATATTGACGACAGAGGAACTTTAAAAGGTATTATCCAGATTAATCCGTTAAATGGCAAAATTGTCTGATGGGGAACCTCAGCCTGTAATCTCGAGTTTCAAACATGAGAGTTGATTGTAGTGAATCTTAGAAACATCGAAAGAACTGAATAACAGAGGGACATGAAGAAGTACAAGTAGGCGAGATCTGGGAGAATCCCACGATATTATACACGGACAAGTAGAAGAGAATAATCAGCAAACAGTTAGAGTCCATTAGAAACCAAAGGGGCAATCTGTGTGCCAAGCCGGAGAACATTGATGGATTGTTACATGAGACCTTCACATCTATTTTACTTGGGAGAAGGAGGAGGCAGGTACAGAATTCAAGAAGATGGACTAGGAAGCTCTTGAACAGATTGATTAAAAATACGAGCAGTGATTTGAGGTTTGTTCTGTACAAATTTGGACCAATTTCCATATCTGAATGAGTTGTATCACAGGCGGCTGTAGGGGTCAAAGGAGGAAAGACACTGACTGAATATTCTAATTAGAATCTGACCATAGGGGAGGTACCAGAGAACTAGAGAACTGCTAATACAATTCCACTTCACAGTGAGGGTGGGCGAGATAGACCAGGGAACTATAGACGAGCGAGTATTAGATTAGATTACAGTGTGGAAACAGGCCCTTCGGCCCAACAAGTCCACACCGAGCCGCCGAAGCGAAACCCACCCATACCCCTAACCTAACACTACGGGCAATTTAGCATGGCCAATTCACCTGCACATCTTTGTGACTGTGGGAGGAAACCGGAGCACCCGGAGGAAACCCACGCAGACACGGGGAGAACGTGCAAACTCCGGGAATTGAACCCGGGTCTCTGGCGCTGTGAGGCAGCAGTGCTAACCACTGTGCCACCGTGCCGCCCAGATCACTGTTAAGGAAACTACTCGATAAAATAGGGAGGGAGAAAATCGAACTCCAATCAGAGATGCAAGGTTTGATCAGGGATAAGTATCATGACTTTATCAGGAGGAAGTCACATCCAATGGATTTGATTGAATTAGTTTGAGGAGGTAGATTATTTAGTTTTGTAGGAAGGCCTTTGACAAATTTCCACCTGGGAAACTGAAAAATAAAGTAAAATCTCACAATATGATGGATAACTTGGCAAGTTACAACGAAAATTGTCTTAGTAGCAGGCGACAGAGGGTGGTGGGAGAAGGCTGTTTGTGTGACTGGAGACCAGTGTCCCCTGGTGTACCACAGAGATCAGTGCTGTGTCCCTTATTGTTTGTGTTATTCATAACAAAATATAGATCTGAATGTGGAGGGGGGCGAGGTGGAGAGTGGGGAAGGTGTGATAAGTAAGTGTATGTTTGACATAAAGATTGGCTGAGTGGTTAGCAGTGAGGGGGAAGGCCTTAAGTTTACAGGAAGATCCAGATGGAATGATCAGATGGGCAGATCAATGGCAGATGGAATGTAACCCTGATAAATATGAGGTGATGCACTTTGGGAGATGGAACCAGGCAGGGGAGGACTCAATGAATGGCAGCACACTGGGAAGCTCAGATTGTGCTTCTCCACACATCCCTGAATGTGACTGGACAGGTTAATGCTTAAAAATGTGTTGCTGGAAAAGCGCAGTAGGTCAGGCAGCATCGAAGAAACAGGAAAATCAATGTTTCGGGCAGATTCCTGAAGAAGGCTTATGCCCGAAACGTTGATTCTGCTGCTTCTTTGATGCTGCCTGACCTGCTGCGCTTTTCCAGCAACACATTTTAAGCTCTGATCTCCAGCATCTGCATTCCTCACTTTCTCCTGGACAGGTTAATGGACTAGTTAAGAATTGGACCTTGGGTGTAGCGTTTTCTAATCAGGGTGTAGATTATAAGAGCAATACAGGGCTTTGGTTCGGCCAAAATGGAGTACTGTATGTAGTTCTGGGAACCACATTCCAGGAAGGATGTGATTGTACTGGAGAGGGTGCAGAGGTGATTCACCAGGATGTTCCCTGGAATGGATCATATCAGCTATGGAGAGAGGCTGGATAAGCTTGGGTTGTTTACTCTGGAGCAGCGAAAGCTGAGGAGTCAGTGATTCAGAAGGATAAGATTATAAGCGACACGGACAGGGTGGATTGGCAGCAGCTGTTCCTTTCAGTGAGAGGGTCAAGTACAAAGGAGCACACTTTTAAAGTGTGGGCGGCACGGTGGCACAGTGGTTAGCATGGCTGCCTCATAGCACCAGAGACCCGGGTTCAATTCCCGCCTCAGGCGACTGACTGTGTGGAGTTTGCACATTTTCCCCGTGGCTGTGTGGGCTTCCTCCCATAGTCTAATGATGTGCAGGTCAGGTGAATTGGCCATGCTAAATTGCCCATAGTGTTAGGTTAGGGGTATAGGTGGGTTGCGCTTCGGCGGGTCGGTGTGGACTTGTTGGGCCGAAGGGCCTGTTTCCACACTGTAATGTAATCTAAAGTGAAGAGTTTGAGGTTCAGAGATGATTTAAACATTTTTTCACCTTGAGGTCTGGGGTTCGGGGATTACTTCCTGAGAGGGGAATGATCAACTCACAATTGTTAAAAAGTACTTGGACGAGCAATTGAAGTGTCATAACATTCCACGCTATGGGCCTGCTGTAGGAAAGTGGAACTAGTATAGATCGTGCTGTATTTCTGTTGGCACAGAGTCTATCTCCCTGTGAGTATATGATGTGGAAGGTCAATTATTGAGCAGTTTAAGGCAGGAATTGATGGATTTCTGCAGAGTTATATTCATAAGGGTTATCAGAGTGAACTGTGTTAGCCTGGTAAATTATGTCAATGTGAGAAATATGAGAAAACAAGTGCAATTTCCTTACAGATTGAAACCAGAGAATGGAGAATGGGGAACAGGGAAATGGTAGAACTATGAAGCCACTACTTCAGTTCTGTCTTCACAGAACTTTCTAACAATACAAGGAAAACCGAGTCTGGTGTGGGAAAATGGTAGAGTACATGGAACAATAAACATAGTAAGTAAATGGTTTAGCAGAAATTATTGTTGCTGAATGTAATGGTCATAGACAACACCAACATAGATTTATAAAATGGAAATTATGTTTGAGAAACAAACTGGGAGACAAATGAAAGAGAAGCAATGGATGTAAAACACTTTGATTTTTAGAAAAATGTTGGTAAAGCTCCAAGCCGAATTTGCAAAATCAAATCTGAGTGGATTGGGGCTAATATATGGACATGTTTCTAGAATGGGACAGCTGGCAGGAAACAGTGAATCGAAAAAAACAGACTCGACAAGTAATAGCCTGACATTTTCTGAAAGGTATGATTCGGTGAGTATGACGATGTCCCAGACTCCCCATTACCTTCCCCAGATATCTCCTGTCTCATCAGCAGGACGGACACAGCAGAAGTGGCGGCACAGTGGGATATAGTTGGAAGGGAATTGCTCTTGGAGTCCTCAACAGTGACTCCGTATCCCATGAAGTCTCATGGCATTAGTTTGCACATGGGAAAGGAAACCTCCTGCTGATTACCATGTACCAGGCTCTCTCAACTGATGACTCAGTACTCCTCCATGCTGACCAATACTTGGAGGAAGCACTGAGGGTAGCACGTACGCAGGATGTACTCTGGGTGGGGGATTTCAATGTTCACCACCAACAGTGTCTCAGCTACAGCATTACTGATCGAGCTGGCTGGGTCCTAAAGGATATAACTGGCGGCAGGTGGTGAAGGAACCAACAAGAGGAAAATACATACTTGACCACAGCCTTACCAATCTGCCAGTTGCAGAAGTATCTGTCCATGACAGTATCGTTAAGAGTGACCACGCATAGTCATTGTGGAGATAAAGTCACACCTGCACATTGAGAATAGCCTCAACCATTTTGGGTGGTACTATCACGGTGCCTAATAGGGCAGACTTCGAACAGATTTAGCAGCTCAAATCTGGATGCCCATAAGGTGTTGTGGGTCATCAATAGCAGTGGAATTGTACTCCCGCATAACTCATGGCCTGGCATATCCCCCTCGCAACAATTACCATCAATCCAGAGGATCAACATTGGTTCAATGGAGTGTGCAGGATGGCAGGGGCAGCACCAGGCATACCTGACAATGAGGTGTCAGCCTGGTGAAGCCACCAAACAGGACTACTTGTGCGCCAAACAGCATACGCAGTAAGTGATAAACAGAGCTAAGTGATCCCACAAGCAACGGTTCAGATCTAAGCTCTGCAGTTCTTCCACATCTAGTCGAGAAACATTGGGGACAATTAAACAATTCACTGGAGGAAGAGATTCCACAAATAACCCCTTCCTCCATGATGAAAGAGCCCAGCACTTCAGTGTATAAGATAAGGCTGATGCATTCGCAACAATCTTCAGTCAGAAGTGCTGAGTGGATGATCCTCCAGTTGTCCACAGCGATTCAGTTTCCAGTCATCAGCCAATTTGATTCAGTCCACGCGATATCCAGAAATGATTGGAGATACTGGATACTCCATAGGGTCCATAATCTGACAACATTCTGGCAATAGTACTGAATACGTGTGCTCCATAACTTGCCACTCCCCTAGCCAAACTGTTTCAATACAGTTACAACAATAGCTTTCCCCGATAATGTAGAAAATTACCAAAGTCTCTCCTGTATATAAAAAGCAAAACAAATCCAATCCGGACAATTACCACTTCATCAGTCTATTCTCGATCATCAGTAAAGTGGTGGAAGATCTCATTGCTTTCAAGCAGCACTTGCTCAGCAATAACCTGCTCAATGACGACCAGTTTGGTCTCCACCAGGGCCACTCAGCTCCTGACCTCATTACCGTGGATCAAACATGGACAAAAGAGCTTAATTACAGAGGTGGGGTGATAGTGACAGCCCTTTAAGTCAAGGCTGCCTTCTACCAAGTGTAGTATCAAGGGGCCTCAACAAAACTGGAATCAATGGGTATCAGAGGCAAACTCCCTGCTGGTTAGAATCGTATCTGACACGTAGGAAGATGGTCATGGTTGATAAAGGTCAGTCAACTCAGCTCCAAGTCTGCAGGAGTCCCTCGAGCAGTGGCCGAAAACTTCTTCAGGACTGCTTCATCAATGACCTTCCTTCCATTTTAAGGTCAGAAGTGGGGATGTTCGCCAATGATTGTACAATATTCTGCAACATTTGTGGCTCGTCAGATACTGAAGCAGTCCATGTTCAATTGCGACAAGATCTGGACAGTATCCAGACTGACAAATGGCAAGTCATATTCAGGCCACACAAATGCTAGACCGTGACCATCACCAATAAAGTACAATCTAACCTGCCCCTTGGTATTCAATGGTGTTCCTATCACTGAATCCCCCAGTATCAAAGTCATGGTGGGTAATCATTTCTCAGAAACTCACTGGTCTCACCACATAAACACAATAACTACAAGAGCAAGTCAGGAGCGAGGAATACTGTGGCGAGTAACTCACATCCTGATTTCCAAAAGTCTGTCCATCATCTACAATGCATAAGTCAGAAGTGTGATAGAAGACTCCCAATTTGCCTTGATGAGTGCAGCCTCAACAACACTCAAGAAGCTTTATACCATCCAGGACAAGGCAACCAGTTCGATTGTCCCTATATCCACAATGCACCACCATCAACGCTCAGCAGCAGCAGTGTTTTACTATCTATATGCTGCAGTGAAATGATTCATCAAAGATCCTCAGAGACCATCTTCCCAACACACGACCACGTCTATCTAGAAGGACAAGGGCTGCAGATGTATGGAAGTACTATCATCTTTACGTTCCCTCCAAGCCATTCACCATCCTTACTTGGAAATACATCACCGCTCCTTCATAGTCGCTGGGTCAGAATCCCGGAATTCCCTCCATAATGGCATTGGAGGTCAACAGCAGCAGGTGGACTGCAGCGTTCAACAAAGCAGCTCACCACCACCTTCTCAAGGGCAACTAGGGTCAGGTAATAAATGCTGGCCCAGCCAGTGACACCCAGATTAACGAAATAAATAAACATAAATTAACAGAGGAAGGTTGCTGAGGTGTCGCAGGGATCAGTGCTTAGTGCCCAGGTGTTCACAATGCCCTTTAAACATTGGGTTGCTGGAATCAGATACAATATATCCCAGCCTGCTGACAGCACTAACGGATGTGGGATTGTGAGTGGGTGAGGAGGTTGTAAAAAAGCACCGAGAAGACTAAGACAAGTGGAGTGAATGGGTAAATACGTGACAGAGAGAGAACAATGTGGATAGAAGTGACGGTGTGCCCTTTGGTGGAAACGATAAATTGGCAGCCTACCATTTGAAAGGGATTGGTTGAAACATGTTGATTTACAAAGGGACGTATGCTCCTTTTTGTTGTTTCCTTCTACATAAACCTCTGAGGTCCCTGCAGCGCAGTGAGTTCTGTAACCAGAAATCAATACTGGGCATGGCATTGGCACGCTGCCCAGTGTATATACAACCAGCAAGTGGGGAGCTATAATATTGAAAATGATCTGGATCTCCTTGTACACCAGTCACTGAAAGCAATATTGCAGGAAAGAAAGCAGGAAAGAATTTAAATGGTGTGCTGACCTTCATTTCAGGGGGATGTGAGTCCAGGAGAAAGGGTGTCTTACTGTAGCTGTACCGGGCCTTGGTGAGACATCATCTCAAACATTGTGCAGTATTGTGGACAGTTCTCATATCCATACCTAATAAAGGACAAACCTGACATTGACAGAGAGCAGTGAAGGATGACCAGACTGATATCTGGGATGGCGAGCTTGTTGTGGGAACAGAGTTTGTGGTGACTGAGCCAGTATTCCATGGGGTTTGGGAAAATGAGTGGAGAAATCAGTGAAATATACAAAAGTCTGACAGGGTGAGACAGATTGGAAGCAGGAATGATAATTCCCCTGGCTGGTACAGGCAGGTCACTCTGCATTGAGCTGAGAATAAATGCCTGTACTCACTGACTGGGGAACGTGGGGAATTCGCTTGCACCTGGAAACCAAGACACTAATTATAAATAAGGATTTAGAGACAGTAAAAGGATGATGGGAGAGTAGGAGTACGGTGTGGAAATGAAGGGCCAGCAATCATGACATTGAGTTGGGTAGCAAACTCGATGGACCAAACGTACTACTGCACCGCCTATTTTATAGCTTCCCAAGGTTACTCACATTAACGGATATGGATATCGTGTGGGGTAAGTGCATTGCGGAGATTTTTTTCATGAACTAGAATGGGGAGGCTCAAAGTGTTGTATGACCTACTCCTTTCCCAATGTTTCTGTGCAGTCTGTGGGAAAGCTCGATAAATGTTGTCACAAGCACTCAGATGTTAGGAAGGGGGAATCTGCATGGTCGACAGGAGTGTGTTCCCATTTCCTTTTCCGACACTGATGCTGAGGCCGGATGTTCTGTCCGGTTTCATCCTTTTAGACCTCGGAGTAGTTTGATACAAATGAGTGCCTTTATTGGCCGTTTCACAGACCATTGAAATGTTTATCACATGTCAGGGTCTTTGGAGTCAGTTTTAGGCCAGCCCAGAAAATCACGGGAGATTCACTTCCTAAAAGTACATTGGAGAAGAAAATTCTGTATCCATATTGGCTTCAAGGTCACTGTTACTGACACCAGATTTTAGATCTCGATATTTTATTAATTGCGTTTAACTTCCACCCGCTGCCAGAGTATTAGCCTGGTCTGGATTAATAATCCAGTGACATTTCCACAGCACCATCTCCACATGGGGATCTATCGGAAACCACACTGAACAGGTTACTTCTGTGCTGCTTGACATCTCTGTCAAAAAGAACTCCCACCAATTTGGCTGTTATGATGGGACTGAGGGGGTTGTAATTAGTCATAGATGGTAATGACAGATTGAGGTGTTACCCTGGCAAAAAGTTACAGGTTGTGGTTGAATGCAGGTCTGCTTCTCCTGCTGCTGTGGTCTACAGCACTACATAAATACGCAGTTTCGAGCTGCAATATCTGCAATGCAATTCTGCTGTCTGTTCCCCAATTCTCACTGAGACCCATTCACCCATCAGCCCTGCACTCAGTGACCTAACCTGGTTTCTGATGTGGAAATACTTCAATTTTCAAATTCTCATTCTGCTGGGGGTCTGTCTCCCCGGGTCTTGCTTCCAATCTGACACATTCCACAAAAACATTTAACTGATCTTAATTTAAATGTTTAATTCAAATGTTTAATGCAGCTGAATCTTTTTCCTTGCGAAATGCCATCTTCTGTGTTGAAAGTGAATATGTTTCCTCTGTTTCTCTCCCTGACCATGATTAAGATCTCTGTAGACAATAGACCATAGGTGCAGGAGTAGGCCATTCTGCCCTTCGAGCCTGCACCACCATTCAATATGATCATGGTTGATCATCCTTAATCAGTATCCTGTTCCTGCCTTATTTCCATAACCCTTGATTCCACTATCCCTAAGAACTCTATCCAACTCTTTATTAAATGAACCTGGAGACTGGGCCGCCACTGCCCTCTGGGGCAGAGCATTTCACACAGCCACCACTCTCTGGGTGAAGAAGTCTCTCCTCATCTCTGTCCTAAATGGTCTAGCCCATATTTTTAAGCTGTGTCCTGCCTCCAGAGTGTCCAATCCTTTAGTAATCTTACATGTCTCAATCAGATCCCCTCTCAGTCTTCTAAACTCAAGAGTATACAAGCCCAGTCGCTCCAGTCTTTCAGCGTAAGGTAGTCCTGCATTCCAGGAATTGACCTTGTGAACCTACGCTGTACTCCCTCAATAGCCAGAATGTATTTCCTCAAATTTGGAGACCAGAACTGCACACAATACTCCAGGTGTGGTCTCACCAGGGCCCTGTACAGCTGCAGAAGAACCTCTTTGCTTTTATACTCAATCCCTCTTGTTATGAAGGCCAGCAATGTATTAGCCTTCTTCACTACCTGCTGTACCTCCATGCTTACCTTCATTGATTGGTGTACATGAACACGCAGGTTTCTTTGTACTGTCCCTTTACCTAAATTGATTTCATTGAGGTAGTAGTCTGCCTTCCTGTTCTTGCCACCAAAGTGGATAACCATACATTTATCCAAATTAAACTGCATCTGCCATGCGTCTGCCCACTCAACTAACCTGTTCAGGTCACCCTAACATCCTCCTCACATTTCACCCTCCCACCCAGCTTAGTATCTAAGCAAATTTGCTCATGTTATTACTAATACCATCTTTTATATCATTAATATATATTGTAAAAAGCTGCGGTCCCAGCACTGATCCCTGCGATACCCACTGGTCACTGCCTGCCATTCCAAAATAGAGCTGTTTATCACTACTCTTTGTTTCCTGTCAGCCAACCAACTTTCAGTCCAAGTTAGTACTTTGCCCCCAATACCATGCGCCCTAATTCTGCTCACTAACCTCCTATGTGGGACTTCATCAAAAGCTTTCTGAAAGTCCAGGTACACTACATCTACTGGATCTCTGTAGGGGGTGGTGTAATTTTTAAATCATTAACTGTTGTAGTAAGCACATAGTAAGTACAAAGCCACCATTTTAGTCTTCTCTACCTTGTAGTAAGCACGAGCAGACACTCCCCCAGATTTTCATGAATGGAACAATGGGAATAGCTTTCCTCGTGGCTGAGGGACCGCCCACAACCACGGCTGTACGTCATCATCCATATAAGGGAGAAGCGGGGAACTCGAACACTGATTGGCTGGGTGAATAACCAAATAATCTCATCCATCAGGAGGACAGTGGGGAACTTTAACACTCATTGGCTGAGACAGTAGAAGGCCCAGCCCACTCCTCCATGTATATAATGTGCGGGGATTACAATCTGTGTGTGTGCCTCGTGGGAAGCCATTGAGGTAACACCCGGTACTGCAGAATTGAATAAATAGTTTTGGACGAACTCCTCCGTGTCTTTGTTCTTGGGAAGGGAAGCAGAGTGCCTGATGGGGGGTCGCAGAGTCCCCTATCTTGCACAATTGGGGGCTCGTCCGGGATGCAATAATTATTGCCGGGGCTCTCTTCGGCTCGTGGATCAAGTCTGATACAACAAGACGCGTCTGGTATATATTTATACTGCTCACTGGATCGCCTTGGTCCGTCAGCCGTCGGCCAAGAGAGTGACCCGGCTCATTAAAATAATTTTGGATCCCGAGAAAAGGAACACACGGACGAGTGCTGGGACGACCGGTTAGTGACTATACACGGGGGTACACACATTTAAAAAGGCCAGACAACTTCGTGCACGAATCAAGGTGAGAGAGTTTCTTTTTGTTCTTCCTTGTTGGCCGCGTGGTTTTGATGGTCATCTGTGAGAACGCTTTAAGCGTTTAAGACCAGGACCGAAGATAGACCATGGAAAATTGTGGTTTTGACGGTCATCTGTGAGAACGCTTTAAGCGTGTAAGACCAGGACCGAAGATAGACCATGGGAAATTGTGGTTTTGACGGTTATCTGTGAAAATGCTTTAGGCGTTTAAGACCAGGACCGAAGATAGACCATGGGAAATCAGACTTTTAGGTCCACTAAGGACAAGTCAGGGAGGACTGTAAATGGAAAAGAAATACCCCCCGATAGTCCACTCGGTCGGAAATTGAGTTTATGGACGGAAAGCAGTAGGACAAAGGACTTAAAGAAAGAGACTATGATAAAATATTGTTGTTTTATATGGACCAAAGAACCTATCCGCGCCCCCTCGGTAGTTTGGCCCGAGTATGGGTCTGATGAAGACTGGGTGTGTCAACTCCTAAATATATATGTGAACAGAAAACAACCGTTTGACCCAGAAGAGAGCAAATACGCCGCCGCCTGGTTGGCGAGTGACTGCGGGGACCCCACAAGTCTCTAACTCCGATTCCCCAAACAGACCCGAGAAAGCCCCAGAAGTCTTGGGACGTCCTCACCGACGGTTTGCCCCCTTCTGCCCCGCCCCCGTATGTACAACCCGCGCACGGCCAGGCGTCCAGCGCGGACCTCCCTCCTGCGTCGGATAATCCCGGTTCCCGGCAGGTCATGCTCAGTGAGGGAGAGCCTGCTGGGGGGGACACAGGAAGGGAAGAAGAGCCCACCCCAGGCATTAGGAGATCAGCCCGAATTGAGATGCGGAGAGATCAAGAAGAGAGATTGGGTGCTGAGAGGGTTAACAATGTTGAACAGATGAACCCTTTACGAGAGGTGCCGTTTGGGAACGAACGGACCGGATTCGTAGTACAACCTTTAAATTCTGGGGATATCCGACAACTCCGTAATGAACTACCCCGTCTACTGGACGACCCTGTCAGTGTGGGAACACAATTAGATCAATTTCTGGGGCCCAGTATATACACATGGGCCGAATTGCAGGCCATGATGAGAATACTATTTAATTACGATGAAATTGTCATGATCCGGAATAGTGCAATGGCCATTTGGGATAGGGAGCATCAGGACGGCCCTCAGCGTGGAGAGCAGAAGTACCCCTTAGAGGACCCCCGGTGGGATCATAATGAGGAGGGGGGACAGGCTAATATGACAGACCTCAGAAACCTCATAATCAGGGGAATCAAAACCTGCGTGCCTAAACAGCGGAATTTAGCGAAAGCATTCGAAGTTGGACAGAAAAAGGATGAATCCCCGAGTGAGTTTTTAGACCGTTTGCGGGAGTCCATGCGAAAGTATTCAGGTTTAGACCCCGATGGGGAAATAGGCAAGGGCATGCTTAAGGTGCACTTTGTGACTAAGTCATGGCCTGACATTCAGAAGAAATTACAGAAAGTGGAGGATTGGGCTGAAAAAGATGTTGCAGAATTATTACGGGAAGCACAGAAGGTGTACGTTCAGAGGGATGTAATAAGGGAGAAACAGAAGACAAAAATGATGGTGGCAGCCGTACGGGAAGCTTGTAAATCCACCGGAATGGGGGAAGAAGGTTATGGGATGGAAAGAGGAAGGTCGAGGGAATGTTGGAGAGGGAGAGGAGCGAGACGGGGCAGAAGTGGGAGAGGAGGATCTTATGGAATCGAACGCGCTCAGGCGGCCGGATGTTACCATTGCGGGAAACTGGGACACTTCAAGAGGGATTGTCCCGATTTTAAAAGGGAGCGAGAAGGGATGTATGAAATGGAGCGCGAACAAATGGATTAGGGAAGTCAGGGGAGGATCGGAACACGGGCCTACCAAGAACCCCTGGTAAATTTACGGGTGGGCCCATTTAGACAAGATGTTACTTTCTTAGTTGACACAGGCGCCGGCAGGTCCTCAATCCCCCTCCATCCTAGGGGGGTTGGCTTCCAGGCTAAAACATTAAACATTTCAGGAGTAAAGGGTGGGGTTTTCAGTGCAAGAATATTTGAACCACAACCCTTGCGGCTGGAGGAGGAGGAGCTCTAAGTGGAACTCCTTCACCTCCCGCACCTTCCCAATGGGTTGTTGGGACGGGATTTAATAGTCCGTTTCGGACTACAAATAGAAGTGGGAGAAGAGGAAGAATTAGCCATTACCATGTCATACCTTAGTGAGTCCCGATTGACAGAGATAGACCCTAGGGTTTGGGTCGCCAAAGGGAACCGGGGGGGGGCTCGCAATTCGACCTGTGGAGGTAAAATTAAAGCCCCAGAGCCCCGACGTCAGAGTGCACCAATACCCCATCTCTTGGGAAGGGAGGCAGGGCCTGAAGACAGTTACCAAATGCCTACCCCTCGCCCTGTTGCAAATTCGCACCCAGCCAAGACGGGATTTGGGCGTCTCCCCTTACAAAATGCTGTTTGGCCTCCCGTTCCATGGGCCGAAGGGAGAACCTCCCTTATTCGAGTCTCGGGACATGTTTGTGCAAAAATATGTGGTGGCTCTGGGGTCTGCTCTATCTCGTTTACGCCAACAGGGACTTTTGGCACAGACGCCGCCCCTCGAGTTTGCGGTGCACACCATCAAGCCGGGTCAGTGGGTCCTGATTAAAAGCTGGAAGCAACGCACCCTCGAACCAACTTGGAACGGTCCCTTCCTAGTACTTTTGACTACCGAAACGGCTGTCCGCACGGCCGAAAAGGGCTGGACACATTATACTCGGATCAAGGGACCGGTGCCACAACCGACGGAGGACAAACAAACCTCTCTGACAGAGGCATCTAAGGAACAGAGACCCTGAGAACAGACTAATTGGACTTTGGCGAGTTTAAAGGACTGTGTCCTCCGGCCGGACACGAGTGTTGCAACAAAATGCAGTCAATCGTATTGTTAACTTGCTTTGCCATTATCCTTCGGATGGGTCATAGTGTGCGTGTTACCCAATTCGGCCTCTGGGAAAAAAAACAGGCAGAGGACCGTCGGTGGCTCTCCATCTCCGTTCCGCCAACAAGCCAACACAGACACTTAGTTTAGACCTATGTGGGTTGGTGCCCTGTGCGACTAAAAGTGAACTGAATCAGAATAAGCGTAACCTAGACAGAGAAAGGGGATTCCAGGGTCAGACGTTAGTATTACAGTTGCATGGCAAAGAAGGCATCAATAGGCCTCCGGCCCCCGGGGTCCAGGCTATGGTGTCAATTGTCCGTGATCCCATCACCCCTGGGCGGAATTGTGAGCAGAATCAGTGCAATCCACTCTATCTGACCATAAAGACCTTGGGGAACAACGGGACGAGCCATAATGGAACGATCCTGGGTATTAGGGTTGGGGGCCAGGCAGGACGAGAAGGGGTTGCAGCTGTGCTGCACAACCATCACGGTCATTGAAGCTGAGTCTGGGGCCTCATCCACCCCCGATGAGCAGGAAAAGGTTAGGATAATTGAGGTGATGGACTTGGAAAGGACCTTTGAAATAGAAACGGGATACGGGGAGGCGAATGCCTGGATGGAATGGGTCAAATATACGGTAAGGAGCATGAAAAAGAGTGATTGCTACGCGTGCACGGGTGCCCGTCCTAACCCTCACGTGGTCCCATTCCCGCTGGGATGGGAGAAACATCCACAAGCCTTGGACTGCATGGTAAGGCTGTACCAGGACCGAGAGGCCTGGAACGACCCCACTTGTCGACCCTTAAGTTTGAAGTTTCCTCCCGTCAGGTCTAAAGGGGCGCCCCGCCCTCCGTCATTCACAGGGGTAACGGGTACGCACCAAGCCTGCGTCTCTCGGACGGGACCGCAATGGGACAATGATGTGGGGACATTTGACAAGTGCAGCGGATCAATTCGGCGGGTCAACGAAACTACCGGGGGCAGGAATTACTCCCACATTCATGTGCCTAGGGCAGACCTCTGGTGGTACTGTGGTGGGAGGATTCTGTGACCGACCCTGCCCCAAAAATGGGCGGGCACTTGTGCAATCGTTCAATTTGCCATCCCATTCACCGTGGCATTCGAAAAACAAGAGCAACCCCGTTCCAGTAGAAGACCTAAGAGGGCTTTGGAGACCTCTTTTGATGATAATATATATTTAGATGTCATAGGGGTCCCCAGGGGTGTTCCTGATGAATACAAGGCTAAGAACCAGATAGCGGCGGGTTTTGAGTCGTCACTGTTCTGGTGGGTTAACATCAATAAGAACGTGGATTGGATTAATTATATTTACTACAATCAGCAGAGGTTCATTAATTATACTCGGGATGCAGTGAAGGGAATAGCAGAACAACTAGACGCCACGAGCAGAATGGCGTGGGAAAATAGGTTGGCCCTGGACATGATGTTGGCAGAGAAGGGGGGTGTTTGTGTCATGATAGGCACTCAGTGCTGCACTTTCATCCCCAACAACACAGCCCCTGATGGGTCCATCACCCGCGCCCTGGATGGGCTCACCACATTGGCGGATGAACTCGCCGAAAACTCGGGCATCGATTCTGGCCTCACGGGTTGGTTGGAAGCTTGGTTCGGTAAATGGAAGGGGGTGGTCGTTTCCTTTCTCGTCTCATGTATAGTGGTGGCAGGGGTACTAACTGCCCTCGGGTGTTGCATCATTCCCTGCGCCAGGGGGTTAACTCAGCGACTGATCGAAACCGCCCTTACTAAGAGGGATGTTCCCTATGGGCAGGTTGAAAGGATGAACCTCGAGATAGAACAGTCTGAATCCCTCTTGGGCGGGGGTAGCATTAGAGACGGGCAGCTTGATAAACAAGCTCGGGAGCTATTGGACGCCCTGGAGAAGAAACTCCCAGTTTAAAAATTACGAACCGTAAGAAAAGACACGGGGGATTTGTAGGGGGTGGTGTAATTTTTAAATCATTAACTGTTGTAGTAAGCACATAGTAAGTACAAAGCCACCATTTTAGTCTTCTCTACCTTGTAGTAAGCACGAGCAGACACTCCCCCAGATTTTCATGAATGGAACAATGGAAACAGCTTTCCTCGTGGCTGAGGGACCGCCCACAACCACGGCTGTACGTCATCATCCATATAAGGGAGAAGCGGGGAACTCGAACACTGATTGGCTGGGTGAATAACCAAATAATCTCATCCAACAGGAGGACAGTGGGGAACTTTAACACTCATTGGCTGAGACAGTAGAAGGCCCAGCCCACTCCTACATGTATATAACGTGCGGGGATTACAATCTGTGTGTGTGCCTCGTGGGAAGCCATTGAGGTAACACCCGGTTCTGCAGAATTGAATAAATAGATTTGGACGAACTCCTCCGTGTCTTTGTTCTTGGGAAGGGAAGCAGAGTGCCTGATGGGGGGTCGCAGAGTCCCCTATCTTGCACAGAGGGACAGAGAGAGAGAGGGACACGGAGAGAGAGGGACAAGGAGAGAGAGGGACCCGGACAGAGAGGGACAGAGAGAGAGAGGGACAGAGAGAGAGAGAGGGCCAGAGAGAGAGAGAGAGACAGGGAGAGGGAGAGGGACACGGAGAGGGAGAGGGACAGGGAGAGAGAGGGACAGGGAGACAGAGAGGGACAGGGAGAAAGAGGGACAGGGAGAGTGAGAGGGACAGAGAGGGAGAGGGACATGGAGAGAGAGGGACACAGGGAGAGAGAGGGACAGGGAGAGAGAGGGACAGGGAGAGAGATTGGAATAGGGAGAGAGAGGGACATGGAGAGAGAGGGACAAAGGGACAGAGAGTGACAGACAGAGTGGGACACGGAGAGAGAGTGACACGGAGAGAGAGGGGGCAGGGAGAGAGAGGGACAGGGACAGAGAGAGGGACACAGAGAGAGAGGGACAGGGAGCGAGAAAGGGACATGGAGAGAGAGAGGGACAGGGAGAGAGAGGGACACGGAGACAAGGGGACAGGTAGAGAGAGAGGGACACGGAGAGAGAGGGACAGGGAGAGACAGAGGGATAAGGAGATAGAGGGACAGGGAAAGATAGATACCGACAGGGAGAGAGAGGGGTCACGGAGAGAGAGAGGGGGACAGGGAGAGAGAGAGGGACAGGGAGAGAGAGGGACAGGAAGAGAGAGAGAGAGGGACACGGGGAGGGTGAGGGACACAGAGAGAGAGAGGAACAGAGAGAGAGAGGGACAGAGAGAGAGGGACAGAGAGAGAGAGAGTGGGACAGGGAGAGAGAGGGACACAGAGACTAAGAGGGACAGAGAGAGAGAGAGGGACACGGAGAGAGAGAGAGACACGGAGAGAGAGGGACAGGGAGAGAGAGGGACACGGAGAGAGAGGGACAGGGAGAGAGAGAGGGACACAGAAAGAGATAGGGACAGGGAGAGAGAGGGACAGGGAGAGAGAGAGGGACAGGGAGAGAAAGAGGGACTGGAAGAGAGAGGGACACGGAGAGAGAGGGACACAGAGATAAAGACGGACAGGGAGAGAGAGAGGGACAGGGGAGGGAGAGAGAGAGGGACAGGGAGAGAGAGAGGGACACGGAGAGAGAGGGACACAGAGAGAGTGGGACACAGAGAGAGAGGGACAGGGAGAGAGAGAGGGACTCGGAGAGAGAGAGAGAGGGACAGGGAGAGAGAGCGGGAAAGGGAGAGAGAGAGAGAGGGACAGGGAGATGGGGGACATAGAGAGAGAGAGAGGGTCAGGGATAAAGAGAGGGACACAGAGGGAGGGGGGCAGGGAGAGAGAGGGACACGGAGAGAGAGAGGGACACGGAGAGAGAGAGGGACAGGGAGAGAGAGAGGGACACGGAGAGAGAGAGAGGGACAGGGAGATTGAGGGACAGGGAGAGAGAGAGAGGGACTGGGGAGAGGGAGAGGGACACGGACAGAGAGAGGGACAGAGAGAGAGAGAGCGACAGGGAGAGAGAGGGACAGGGAGAGCGAGAGGGACACGTAGGGAGAGAGGGGGACAGGGAGATAGATGGACATGGAGAGAGAGAGGGACAGGGAGAGAGACAGAGGGACAGGAAGAGAGAGAGGGACATGGAGAGAGAGGGACACGGAGAGAGAGCGAGGGAGAGAGAGAGGGACACAGAGAGAGGGACACAGAGAAAGAGGGACAGGGAGAGAGAGAGAGGGGCAGGGAGAAAGAGTGACCGGGAGAGAGAGAGGGACACGGAGAGAGAGCGAGGGAGAGAGAGAGGGACACAGAGAGAGGGACACAGAGAAAGAGGGACAGGGAGAGAGAGAGAGGGGTAGGGAGAAAGAGTGACCGGGAGAGAGAGAGGGACACGGAGAGAGAGGGACACAGAGAGAGAGGGACACAGAGGGAGAGGGACACAGAGAGAGAGGGACACAGAGAGAGAGGGACAGGGAGAGAGAGAGGGACTCGGAGAGAGAGAGAGAGAGGGACAGGGAGAGAGAGCGGGAAAGGGAGAGAGAGAGAGGGACAGGGAGATGGGGGACATAGAGAGAGAGAGGGTCAGGGATAAAGAGAGGGACACAGAGGGAGGGGGGCAGGGAGAGACAGAGGGACACGGAGAGCGAGAGGGACACGGAGAGAGAGAGGGACAGGGAGAGAGAGGGGGACACGGAGAGAGAGAGAGGGACAGGGAGATTGAGGGACAGGGAGAGAGAGAGAGGGACTGGGGAGAGGGAGAGGGACACGGACAGAGAGAGGGACAGAGAGAGAGAGAGCGACAGGGAGAGAGAGGGACAGGGAGAGCGAGAGGGACACGTAGAGAGAGAAAGGGACAGAGAGAGAGATGGACATGGAGAGAGAGAGGGACAGGGAGAGAGACAGAGGGACAGGAAGAGAGAGAGGGACATGGAGAGAGAGGGACACGGAGAGAGAGCGAGGGAGAGAGAGAGGGACACAGAGAGAGGGACACAGAGAAAGAGGGACAGGGAGAGAGAGAGAGGGGCAGGGAGAAAGAGTGACCGGGAGAGAGAGAGAGGGACACGGAGAGAGAGGGACACAGAGAGAGAGGGACACAGAGGGAGAGGGACAGGGAGAGAGAGGGACAGGGATAGGGAGAGGGACACGGAGAGAGAGGGGGACAGGGAGATAGAGGGACTGGGGGAGAGAGAGAGGGACAGGGAGAGAGAGATGGACACGGAGAGAGAGGGACAGGGAGAGAGAGAGCGACAGGATGAGAGAGGGACAGCGAGGGAGAGAGGGAAACGGAGAGAGAGGGGGACAGGGTGATAGATGGACATGGAGAGAGAGAGGGACAGGGAGAGAGACAGAGGGACAGGAAGAGAGAGGGACAGGGAGAGAGAGGGACACGGAGAGAGAGAGGGACAGGGAGAGAGAGGGACATAGAGAGAGAGGGGGACAGGGAGTGATAGGAACAGAGAGAGAGAGGGGCACAGAGAGTGAGATGGACAGGGAGAGGGAGGGACAGAGAGAGAGAGGGGCAGGGAGAGAGAGAGGGACAGGGAGAGAGAGGGACAGGGAGAGAGAGTGGGACATGGAGATAGAGAGGGACAGGGAGAGAGAGGGACATGGAGAGAGAGAGGGACACGGAGAGAGAGGCACAGGGAGAGAGAAAGGGACACGAAGAGAGAGGGTCAGGGAGAGAGAGGGACAGGGAGAGAGAGAGGGACAGGGAGAGAGAGAGAGACAGGGAGAGAGAGGGACAGGGAGAGAGAGAGGGATAGGGAGAGAAAGAGGGACAGGGAGAGAGAGAGACACGGAGAGAGAGGGACACTGAGATAGAGACGGACAGGGAGAGAGAAAGGGACAGGGGAGGGAGAGAGAGAGGGACAGGGAGAGAGAGAAGGACACGGAGAGAGAGGGATACAGAGAGAGAGGGACACAGAGAGAGAGGGACAGGGAGAGAGAGAGGGACTCGGAGAGAGAGAGAGGGACAGGGAGAGAGAGCGGGACAGGGAGAGAGAGAGAGGGACACGGAGATGGGGGACATAGAGAGAGAGAGAGGGTCAGGGATAAAGAGAGGGACACAGAGGGAGGGGGGCAGGGAGAGAGAGAGGGACACGGAGAGAGAGAGGGACAGGGAGAGAGAGAGGGACAGGGAGAGAGAGAGGGACACGGAGAGAGAGAGAGGGACAGGGAGATTAAGGGACAGGGAGAGAGAGAGAGGGACAGGGAGAGAGAGAGGGACGCGTAGAGAGAGAGGGGGACAGGGAGAGAGAGAGGGACAGGGAGAGAGAGAGGGACAGGGAGAGAAAGAGGGACAGGGAGAGAGAGGGACACGGAGAGAGAGGGACACAGAGATAAGAGACGGACAGGGAGAGAGAGAGGGACAGGGAGAGAGAGAGGGACACGGAGAGAGAGACAGAGGGAGATGAAGGGACAGGGAGAGAGAGAGAGGGATAGGGAGAGAGAGAGAGGGACAGGGAGAGAGAGAGGGACAGGGAGAGAGAGAGGGACAGGGAGAGAAAGAGGGACAGGGAGAGAGAGGGACACGGAGAGAGAGGGACACAGAGATAAGAGACGGACAGGGAGAGAGAGAGGGACAGGGAGAGAGAGAGGGACACGGAGAGAGAGAGAGAGAGAGGGAGATGAAGGGACAGGGAGAGAGAGAGAGGGATAGGGAGAGAGAGGCACAGGGAGAGAGAAAGGGACACGAAGAGAGAGGGTCAGGGAGAGAGAGGGACAGGGAGAGAGAGAGGGACAGGGAGAGAGAGAGAGACAGGGAGAGAGAGGGACAGGGAGAGAGAGAGGGATAGGGAGAGAAAGAGGGACAGGGAGAGAGAGAGACACGGAGAGAGAGGGACACAGAGATAGAGACGGACAGGGAGAGAGAGAGGGACAGGGGAGGGAGAGAGAGAGGGACAGGGAGAGAGAGAGGGACACGGAGAGAGAGGGATACAGAGAGAGAGGGACACAGAGAGAGAGGGACAGGGAGAGAGAGAGGGACTCGGAGAGAGAGAGAGGGACAGGGAGAGAGAGCGGGACAGGGAGAGAGAGAGAGGGACACGGAGATGGGGGACATAGAGAGAGAGAGAGGGTCAGGGATAAAGAGAGGGACACAGAGGGAGGGGGGCAGGGAGAGAGAGAGGGACACGGAGAGAGAGAGGGACAGGGAGAGAGAGAGGGACAGGGAGAGAGAGAGGGACACGGAGAGAGAGAGAGGGACAGGGAGATTAAGGGACAGGGAGAGAGAGAGAGGGACAGGGAGAGAGAGAGGGACGCGTAGAGAGAGGGGGGGACAGGGAGAGAGAGAGGGACAGGGAGAGAGAGAGGGACAGGGAGAGAAAGAGGGACAGGGAGAGAGAGGGACACGGAGAGAGAGGGACACAGAGATAAGAGACGGACAGGGAGAGAGAGAGGGACAGGGAGAGAGAGAGGGACACGGAGAGAGAGAGAGAGAGGGAGATGAAGGGACAGGGAGAGAGAGAGAGGGATAGGGAGAGAGAGAGAGGGACAGGGAGAGAGAGAGGGACAGGGAGAGAGAGAGGGACAGGGAGCGAAAGAGGGACAGGGAGAGAGAGGGACACGGAGAGAGAGGGACACAGAGATAAGAGACGGACAGGGAGAGAGAGAGGGACAGGGAGAGAGAGAGGGACACGGAGAGAGAGAGAGAGAGAGGGAGATGAAGGGACAGGGAGAGAGAGAGAGGGATAGGGAGAGAGAGAGGGACACGGACAGAGAGAGGGACAGAGAGAGAGAGAGCGACAGGGAGAGAGAGGGACAGTGAGAGCGAGAGGGACACGTAGAGAGAGAGGGGAACAGGGAGAGAGAGGGACACAGAGACTAAGAGGGACAGAGAGAGAGAGAGGGGGACACGGAGAGAGAGAGGGACACGGAGAGAGAGGGACAGGTGGAGAGAGGGACACGGAGAGAGAGGGACAGGGAGAGAGAGGGACACAGAAAGAGATAGGGACAGGGAGAGAGAGGGACAGGGAGAGAGAGAGGGACAGGGAGAGAAAGAGGGACAGGGAGAGAGAGGGACACGGAGAGAGAGGGACGCAGAGATAGAGACGGACAGGGAGAGAGAGAGGGACAGGGGAGGGAGAGAGAGAGGGACAGGGAGAGAGAGTGGGACACGGAGAGAGAGGGACACATAGAGAGAGGGACAGGGAGAGAGAAAGGGACATGGAGAGAGAGAGGGACAGGGAGAGAGAGGGACACGGAGAGAAGGGGACAGGTAGAGAGAGAGGGACACAGAGAGAGAGGGACAGGGAGAGACAGAGAGTTAGGGAGATAGAGGGACAGGGAAAGATAGAGACCGACAGGGAGAGAAAGGGGGTCACGGAGAGAGAGAGAGAGGGACAGGGAGAGAGAGAGGGACAGGGAGAGAGAGGGACAGGGAGAGAGAGAGAGAGGGACACGGGGAGGGTGAGGGACACAGAGAGAGAGGGACAGAGAGAGAGAGGGGCAGGGAGAGAGAGAGGGACAGGGAGTGAGAGAGGGACACGGAGAGAGTGGGACAGGGTGAGAGAGGGACAGGGAGAGAGAAAGGGACATGGAGAGAGAGAGGGACAGGGAGAGAGAGGGACAGGGAGAGACAGAGATTTAGGGAGATAGAGGGACAGGGAAAGATAGAGACCGACAGGGAGAGAGAGAGGGTCACGGAGAGAGAGAGAGGGACAGGGAGAGAGAGAGGGACAGGGAGAGAGAGGGACAGGGAGAGAGAGAGAGGGACACGGGGAGGGTGAGGGACACAGAGAGAGAGATGAACAGAGAGAGAGAGGGACAGAGAGAGAGGGACAGAGAGAGAGTGTGGGACAGGGAGAGAGAGGGACACAGAGACTAAGAGGGACAGAGAGAGAGAGAGGAACACGGTGAGAGAGAGGGACACGGAGAGAGAGGGACAGGGAGAGAGAGGGACACGGAGAGAGAGGGACAGGGAGAGAGAGGGACACGGAGAGAGAGGGACAGGGAGAGAGAGGGACACAGAAAGAGATAGGGACAGGGAGAGAGAGGGACAGGGAGAGAGAGAGGGACAGGGAGAGAAAGAGGGACAGGGAGAGAGAGGGACACGGAGAGAGAGGGACGCAGAGATAGAGACGGACAGGGAGAGAGAGAGGGACAGGGGAGGGAGAGAGAGAGGGACAGGGAGAGAGAGTGGGACACGGAGAGAGAGGGACACATAGAGAGAGGGACAGGGAGAGAGAAAGGGACATGGAGAGAGAGAGGGACAGGGAGAGAGAGGGACACGGAGAGAAGGGGACAGGTAGAGAGAGAGGGACACAGAGAGAGAGGGACAGGGAGAGACAGAGAGTTAGGGAGATAGAGGGACAGGGAAAGATAGAGACCGACAGGGAGAGAAAGGGGGTCACGGAGAGAGAGAGAGAGGGACAGGGAGAGAGAGAGGGACAGGGAGAGAGAGGGACAGGGAGAGAGAGAGAGAGGGACACGGGGAGGGTGAGGGACACAGAGAGAGAGGGACAGAGAGAGAGAGGGGCAGGGAGAGAGAGAGGGACAGGGAGTGAGAGAGGGACACGGAGAGAGTGGGACAGGGTGAGAGAGGGACAGGGAGAGAGAAAGGGACATGGAGAGAGAGAGGGACAGGGAGAGAGAGGGACAGGGAGAGACAGAGATTTAGGGAGATAGAGGGACAGGGAAAGATAGAGACCGACAGGGAGAGAGAGAGGGTCACGGAGAGAGAGAGAGGGACAGGGAGAGAGAGAGGGACAGGGAGAGAGAGGGACAGGGAGAGAGAGAGAGGGACACGGGGAGGGTGAGGGACACAGAGAGAGAGATGAACAGAGAGAGAGAGGGACAGAGAGAGAGGGACAGAGAGAGAGTGTGGGACAGGGAGAGAGAGGGACACAGAGACTAAGAGGGACAGAGAGAGAGAGAGGAACACGGAGAGAGAGAGGGACACGGAGAGAGAGGGACAGGGAGAGAGAGGGACACGGAGAGAGAGGGACAGGGAGAGAGAGAGGGACACGGAGAGAGAGGGACAGGGAGAGAGAGGGACACAGAAAGAGATAGGGACAGGGAGAGAGAGGGACAGGGAGAGAGAGAGGGACAGGGAGAGAAAGAGGGACAGGGAGAGAGAGGGACACGGAGAGAGAGGGACGCAGAGATAGAGACGGACAGGGAGAGAGAGAGGGACAGGGGAGGGAGAGAGAGAGGGACAGGGAGAGAGAGTGGGACACGGAGAGAGAGGGACACATAGAGAGAGGGACAGGGAGAGAGAAAGGGACATGGAGAGAGAGAGGGACAGGGAGAGAGAGGGACACGGAGAGAAGGGGACAGGTAGAGAGAGAGGGACACAGAGAGAGAGGGACAGGGAGAGACAGAGAGTTAGGGAGATAGAGGGACAGGGAAAGATAGAGACCGACAGGGAGAGAAAGGGGGTCACGGAGAGAGAGAGAGAGGGACAGGGAGAGAGAGAGGGACAGGGAGAGAGAGGGACAGGGAGAGAGAGAGAGAGGGACACGGGGAGGGTGAGGGACACAGAGAGAGAGGGACAGAGAGAGAGAGGGGCAGGGAGAGAGAGAGGGACAGGGAGTGAGAGAGGGACACGGAGAGAGTGGGACAGGGTGAGAGAGGGACAGGGAGAGAGAAAGGGACATGGAGAGAGAGAGGGACAGGGAGAGAGAGGGACAGGGAGAGACAGAGATTTAGGGAGATAGAGGGACAGGGAAAGATAGAGACCGACAGGGAGAGAGAGAGGGTCACGGAGAGAGAGAGAGGGACAGGGAGAGAGAGAGGGACAGGGAGAGAGAGGGACAGGGAGAGAGAGAGAGGGACACGGGGAGGGTGAGGGACACAGAGAGAGAGATGAACAGAGAGAGAGAGGGACAGAGAGAGAGGGACAGAGAGAGAGTGTGGGACAGGGAGAGAGAGGGACACAGAGACTAAGAGGGACAGAGAGAGAGAGAGGAACACGGAGAGAGAGAGGGACACGGAGAGAGAGGGACAGGGAGAGAGAGGGACACGGAGAGAGAGGGACAGGGAGAGAGAGGGACACAAAAAGAGATAGGGACAGGGAGAGAGAGGGACAGGGATAGAGAGAGGGACAGGGAGAGAAAGAGGGACAGGGAGAGAGAGGGACACGGAGAGAGAGGGACACAGAGATAGAGACGGACAGGGAGAGAGAGAGAGGGACAGGGGAAGGAGAGAGAGAGGGACAGGGAGAGAGAAGGACACGGAGAGAGAGGGACACAGAGAGAGAGGGACACAGAGGGAGAGGGACAGGGAGAGAGAGAGGGACTCGGAGAGAGAGAGGGACAGGGAGAGAGAGCGGGACAGGGAGAGAGAGAGAGGGACAGGGAGATGGGGGACATAGAGAGAGAGAGAGGGTCTGGGATAAAGAGAGGGACACGGAGGGAGGGGGGCAGGGAGAGAGAGAGACACGGAGAGAGAGAGGGACAGGGAGAGAGAGAGGGACAGGGAGAGAGAGAGGGACACGGAGAGAGAGAGAGGGACAGGGAGATTAAGGGACAGGGAGAGAGAGAGGGACAGGGAGAGAGAGAGGGACACGGACAGAGAGAGGGACAGAGAGAGAGAGAGCGACAGGGAGAGAGAGGGACAGGGAGAGCGAGAGGGACACGGAGAGAGAGGGGGGGACAGGGAGATAGATGGACATGGAGAGAGAGAGGGACAGGGAGAGAGACAGAGGGACAAGAAGAGAGAGAGGGACAGGGAGAGAGAGGGACACGGAGAGAGAGCGAGGGAGAGAGAGAGGGACACAGAGAGAGGGACACAGAGAAAGAGGGACAGGGAGAGAGAGAGAGAGGAAGGGAGAGAGAGTGACCAGGAGAGAGAGAGGGACACGGAGAGAGAGGGACACAGAGAGAGAGGGACAGGGAGAGAGCAGGGGACAGGTAGAGAGAGAGGGACACAGAGAGAGAGGGACAGGGAGAGACAGAGGGATAGGGAGATAGAGGGACAGGGAAAGATAGAGACCGACAGGGAGAGAGAGAGGGTCACGGAGAGAGAGAGCGAGAGGGACAGGGAGAGAGAGAGGGACAGGGAGAGAGAGGGACAGGGAGAGAGAGAGAGGGACACGGGGAGGGTGAGGGACACAGAGAGAGAGAGGAACAGAGAGAGAGAGGGACAGAGAGAGGGACAGAGAGAGAGAGTGGGACAGGGAGAGAGAGGGACACAGAGACTAAGAGGGACAGAGAGAGAGAGAGAGGGACACGGAGAGAGAGAGGGACACAGAGAGAGAGGGAGAGGGAGAGAGAGAGGGACACGGAGAGAGAGGGACAGGGAGAGAGAGCGGGACAGGGAGAGAGAGAGAGGGACAGGGAGATGGGGGACATAGAGAGAGAGAGAGGGTCAGGGATAAAGAGAGGGACACGGAGGGAGGGGGGCAGGGAGAGAGAGAGAGACACGGAGAGAGAGAGGGACAGGGAGAGAGAGAGGGACAGGGAGAGAGAGAGGGACACGGAGAGAGAGAGAGGGACAGGGATATTAAGGGACAGGGAGAGAGAGAGGGACAGGGAGAGAGAGAGGGACACGGACAGAGAGAGGGACAGAGAGAGAGAGAGCGACAGGGAGAGAGAGGGACAGGGAGAGCGAGAGGGACACGGAGAGAGAGAGGGGGACAGGGAGATAGATGGACATGGAGAGAGAGAGGGACAGGGAGAGAGACAGAGGGACAAGAAGAGAGAGAGGGACAGGGAGAGAGAGGGACACGGAGAGAGAGCGAGGGAGAGAGAGAGGGACACAGAGAGAGGGACACAGAGAAAGAGGGACAGGGAGAGAGAGAGAGGGGCAGGGAGAGAGAGTGACCAGGAGAGAGGGACACGGAGAGAGAGGGACACAGAGAGAGAGGGACAGGGAGAGAGAAGGGGACAGGTAGAGAGAGAGGGACACAGAGAGAGAGGGACAGGGAGAGACAGAGCGATAGGGAGATAGAGGGACAGGGAAAGATAGAGACCGACAGGGAGAGAGAGAGGGTCACGGAGAGAGAGAGAGAGAGGGACAGGGAGAGAGAGAGGGACAGGGAGAGAGAGGGACAGGGAGAGAGAGAGAGGGACACGGGGAGGGTGAGGGACACAGAGAGAGAGAGGAACAGAGAGAGAGAGGGACAGAGAGAGGGGCAGAGAGAGAGAGTGGGACAGGGAGAGAGAGGGACACAGAGACTAAGAGGGACAGAGAGAGAGAGAGGGACACGGAGAGAGAGAGAGACACGGAGAGAGAGGGACAGGGAGAGAGAGGGACACGGAGAGAGAGGGACAGGCAGAGAGAGAGGGACACAGAAAGAGATAGGGACAGGGAGAGAGAGGGACAGGGAGAGAGAGAGGGACAGGGAGAGAAAGAGGGACTGGAAGAGAGAGGGACAAGGAGAGAGAGGGACACAGAGAGAGAGGGACTCGGAGAGAGAGAGAGAGGGACAGGGAGAGAGAGCGGGAAAGGGAGAGAGAGAGAGAGGGACAGGGAGATGGGGGACATAGAGAGAGAGAGAGGGTCAGGGATAAAGAGAGGGACACAGAGGGAGGGGGGCAGGGAGAGAGAGGGACACGGAGAGAGAGAGGGACACGGAGAGAGAGAGGGACACGGAGAGAGAGAGAGGGACAGGGAGATTGAGGGACAGGGAGAGAGAGAGAGGGACTGGGGAGAGGGAGAGGGACACGGACAGAGAGAGGGACAGAGAGAGAGAGAGCGACAGGGAGAGAGAGGGACAGGGAGAGCGAGAGGGACACAGAAAGAGATAGGGACAGGGAGAGAGAGGGACAGGGAGATTAAGGGACAGGGAGAGAGAGAGGGACAGGGAGAGAGAGAGGGACACGGACAGAGAGAGGGACAGAGAGAGAGAGAGCGACAGGGAGAGAGAGGGACAGGGAGAGCGAGAGGGACACGGAGAGAGAGGGGGGGACAGGGAGATAGATGGACATGGAGAGAGAGAGGGACAGGGAGAGAGACAGAGGGACAAGAAGAGAGAGAGGGACAGGGAGAGAGAGGGACACGGAGAGAGAGCGAGGGAGAGAGAGAGGGACACAGAGAGAGGGACACAGAGAAAGAGGGACAGGGAGAGAGAGAGAGAGGAAGGGAGAGAGAGTGACCAGGAGAGAGAGAGGGACACGGAGAGAGAGGGACACAGAGAGAGAGGGACAGGGAGAGAGCAGGGGACAGGTAGAGAGAGAGGGACACAGAGAGAGAGGGACAGGGAGAGACAGAGGGATAGGGAGATAGAGGGACAGGGAAAGATAGAGACCGACAGGGAGAGAGAGAGGGTCACGGAGAGAGAGAGCGAGAGGGACAGGGAGAGAGAGAGGGACAGGGAGAGAGAGGGACAGGGAGAGAGAGAGAGGGACACGGGGAGGGTGAGGGACACAGAGAGAGAGAGGAACAGAGAGAGAGAGGGACAGAGAGAGGGACAGAGAGAGAGAGTGGGACAGGGAGAGAGAGGGACACAGAGACTAAGAGGGACAGAGAGAGAGAGAGAGGGACACGGAGAGAGAGAGGGACACAGAGAGAGAGGGAGAGGGAGAGAGAGAGGGACACGGAGAGAGAGGGACAGGGAGAGAGAGCGGGACAGGGAGAGAGAGAGAGGGACAGGGAGATGGGGGACATAGAGAGAGAGAGAGGGTCAGGGATAAAGAGAGGGACACGGAGGGAGGGGGGCAGGGAGAGAGAGAGAGACACGGAGAGAGAGAGGGACAGGGAGAGAGAGAGGGACAGGGAGAGAGAGAGGGACACGGAGAGAGAGAGAGGGACAGGGATATTAAGGGACAGGGAGAGAGAGAGGGACAGGGAGAGAGAGAGGGACACGGACAGAGAGAGGGACAGAGAGAGAGAGAGCGACAGGGAGAGAGAGGGACAGGGAGAGCGAGAGGGACACGGAGAGAGAGAGGGGGACAGGGAGATAGATGGACATGGAGAGAGAGAGGGACAGGGAGAGAGACAGAGGGACAAGAAGAGAGAGAGGGACAGGGAGAGAGAGGGACACGGAGAGAGAGCGAGGGAGAGAGAGAGGGACACAGAGAGAGGGACACAGAGAAAGAGGGACAGGGAGAGAGAGAGAGGGGCAGGGAGAGAGAGTGACCAGGAGAGAGGGACACGGAGAGAGAGGGACACAGAGAGAGAGGGACAGGGAGAGAGAAGGGGACAGGTAGAGAGAGAGGGACACAGAGAGAGAGGGACAGGGAGAGACAGAGCGATAGGGAGATAGAGGGACAGGGAAAGATAGAGACCGACAGGGAGAGAGAGAGGGTCACGGAGAGAGAGAGAGAGAGGGACAGGGAGAGAGAGAGGGACAGGGAGAGAGAGGGACAGGGAGAGAGAGAGAGGGACACGGGGAGGGTGAGGGACACAGAGAGAGAGAGGAACAGAGAGAGAGAGGGACAGAGAGAGGGGCAGAGAGAGAGAGTGGGACAGGGAGAGAGAGGGACACAGAGACTAAGAGGGACAGAGAGAGAGAGAGGGACACGGAGAGAGAGAGAGACACGGAGAGAGAGGGACAGGGAGAGAGAGGGACACGGAGAGAGAGGGACAGGCAGAGAGAGAGGGACACAGAAAGAGATAGGGACAGGGAGAGAGAGGGACAGGGAGAGAGAGAGGGACAGGGAGAGAAAGAGGGACTGGAAGAGAGAGGGACAAGGAGAGAGAGGGACACAGAGAGAGAGGGACTCGGAGAGAGAGAGAGAGGGACAGGGAGAGAGAGCGGGAAAGGGAGAGAGAGAGAGAGGGACAGGGAGATGGGGGACATAGAGAGAGAGAGAGGGTCAGGGATAAAGAGAGGGACACAGAGGGAGGGGGGCAGGGAGAGAGAGGGACACGGAGAGAGAGAGGGACACGGAGAGAGAGAGGGACACGGAGAGAGAGAGAGGGACAGGGAGATTGAGGGACAGGGAGAGAGAGAGAGGGACTGGGGAGAGGGAGAGGGACACGGACAGAGAGAGGGACAGAGAGAGAGAGAGCGACAGGGAGAGAGAGGGACAGGGAGAGCGAGAGGGACACGTAGGGAGAGAGGGGGACAGGGAGATAGATGGACATGGAGAGAGAGAGGGACAGGGAGAGAGACAGAGGGACAGGAAGAGAGAGAGGGACATGGAGAGAGAGGGACACGGAGAGAGAGCGAGGGAGAGAGAGAGGGACACAGAGAGAGGGACAAAGAGAAAGAGGGACAGGGAGAGAGAGAGAGGGGCAGGGAGAAAGAGTGACCGGGAGAGAGAGGGACACGGAGAGAGAGCGAGGGAGAGAGAGAGGGACACAGAGAGAGGGACACAGAGAAAGAGGGACAGGGAGAGAGAGAGAGGGGCAGGGAGAAAGAGTGACCGGGAGAGAGAGAGGGACACGGAGAGAGAGGGACACAGAGAGAGAGGGACACAGAGGGAGAGGGACACAGAGAGAGAGGGACACAGAGAGAGAGGGACAGGGAGAGAGAGAGGGACTCGGAGAGAGAGAGAGAGGGACAGGGAGAGAGAGCGGGAAAGGGAGAGAGAGAGAGGGACAGGGAGATGGGGGACATAGAGAGAGAGAGGGTCAGGGATAAAGAGAGGGACACAGAGGGAGGGTGGCAGGGAGAGACAGAGGGACACGGAGAGAGAGAGGGACACGGAGAGAGAGAGGGACAGGGAGAGAGAGAGGGACACGGAGAGAGAGAGAGGGACAGGGAGATTGAGGGACAGGGAGAGAGAGAGAGGGACTGGGGAGAGGGAGAGGGACACGGACAGAGAGAGGGACAGAGAGAGAGAGAGCGACAGGGAGAGAGAGGGACAGGGAGAGCGAGAGGGACACGTAGAGAGAGAAAGGGACAGGGAGATAGATGGACATGGAGAGAGAGAGGGACAGGGAGAGAGACAGAGGGACAGGAAGAGAGAGAGGGACATGGAGAGAGAGGGACACGGAGAGAGAGCGAGGGAGAGAGAGAGGGACACAGAGAGAGGGACACAGAGAAAGAGGGACAGGGAGAGAGAGAGAGGGGCAGGGAGAAAGAGTGACCGGGAGAGAGAGAGAGGGACACGGAGAGAGAGGGACACAGAGAGAGAGGGACACAGAGGGAGAGGGACAGGGAGAGAGAGGGACAGGGATAGGGAGAGGGACACGGAGAGAGAGAGGGACAGGGAGATAGAGGGACTGGGGGAGAGAGAGAGAGGGACAGGGAGAGAGAGATGGACACGGAGAGAGAGGGACAGGGAGAGAGAGAGCGACAGGATGAGAGAGGGACAGCGAGGGAGAGAGGGAAACGGAGAGAGAGGGGGACAGGGTGATAGATGGACATGGAGAGAGAGAGGGACAGGGAGAGAGACAGAGGGACAGGAAGAGAGAGGGACAGGGAGAGAGAGGGACATAGAGAGAGAGGGGGACAGGGAGTGATAGGAACAGAGAGAGAGAGGGACACAGAGAGTGAGATGGACAGGGAGAGGGAGGGACAGAGAGAGAGAGGGGCAGGGAGAGAGAGAGGGACAGGGAGAGAGAGGGACAGGGAGAGAGAGTGGGACATGGAGATAGAGAGGGACAGGGAGAGAGAGGGACATGGAGAGAGAGAGGGACACGGAGAGAGAGGCACAGGGAGAGAGAAAGGGACACGAAGAGAGAGGGTCAGGGAGAGAGAGGGACAGGGAGAGAGAGAGGGACAGGGAGAGAGAGAGAGACAGGGAGAGAGAGGGACAGGGAGAGAGAGAGGGATAGGGAGAGAAAGAGGGACAGGGAGAGAGAGAGACACGGAGAGAGAGGGACACAGAGATAGAGACGGACAGGGAGAGAGAGAGGGACAGGGGAGGGAGAGAGAGAGGGACAGGGAGAGAGAGAGGGACACGGAGAGAGAGGGATACAGAGAGAGAGGGACACAGAGAGAGAGGGACAGGGAGAGAGAGAGGGACTCGGAGAGAGAGAGAGGGACAGGGAGAGAGAGCGGGACAGGGAGAGAGAGAGAGGGACACGGAGATGGGGGACATAGAGAGAGAGAGAGGGTCAGGGATAAAGAGAGGGACACAGAGGGAGGGGGGCAGGGAGAGAGAGAGGGACACGGAGAGAGAGAGGGACAGGGAGAGAGAGAGGGACAGGGAGAGAGAGAGCGACACGGAGAGAGAGAGAGGGACAGGGAGATTAAGGGACAGGGAGAGAGAGAGAGGGACAGGGAGAGAGAGAGGGACGCGTAGAGAGAGAGGGGGACAGGGAGAGAGAGAGGGACAGGGAGAGAGAGAGGGACAGGGAGAGAAAGAGGGACAGGGAGAGAGAGGGACACGGAGAGAGAGGGACACAGAGATAAGAGACGGACAGGGAGAGAGAGAGGGACAGGGAGAGAGAGAGGGACACGGAGAGAGAGAGAGAGAGGGAGATGAAGGGACAGGGAGAGAGAGAGAGGGATAGGGAGAGAGAGAGAGGGACAGGGAGAGAGAGAGGGACAGGGAGAGAGAGAGGGACACGGAGAGAGAGAGAGGGACAGGGAGATTAAGGGACAGGGAGAGAGAGAGGGACAGGGAGAGAGAGAGGGACACGGACAGAGAGAGGGACAGAGAGAGAGAGAGCGACAGGGAGAGAGAGGGACAGGGAGAGCGAGAGGGACACGGAGAGAGAGGGGGGGACAGGGAGATAGATGGACATGGAGAGAGAGAGGGACAGGGAGAGAGACAGAGGGACAAGAAGAGAGAGAGGGACAGGGAGAGAGAGGGACACGGAGAGAGAGCGAGGGAGAGAGAGAGGGACACAGAGAGAGGGACACAGAGAAAGAGGGACAGGGAGAGAGAGAGAGAGGAAGGGAGAGAGAGTGACCAGGAGAGAGAGAGGGACACGGAGAGAGAGGGACACAGAGAGAGAGGGACAGGGAGAGAGCAGGGGACAGGTAGAGAGAGAGGGACACAGAGAGAGAGGGACAGGGAGAGACAGAGGGATAGGGAGATAGAGGGACAGGGAAAGATAGAGACCGACAGGGAGAGAGAGAGGGTCACGGAGAGAGAGAGCGAGAGGGACAGGGAGAGAGAGAGGGACAGGGAGAGAGAGGGACAGGGAGAGAGAGAGAGGGACACGGGGAGGGTGAGGGACACAGAGAGAGAGAGGAACAGAGAGAGAGAGGGACAGAGAGAGGGACAGAGAGAGAGAGTGGGACAGGGAGAGAGAGGGACACAGAGACTAAGAGGAACAGAGAGAGAGAGAGAGGGACACGGAGAGAGAGAGGGACACAGAGAGAGAGGGAGAGGGAGAGAGAGAGGGACACGGAGAGAGAGGGACAGGGAGAGAGAGCGGGACAGGGAGAGAGAGAGGGACAGGGAGATGGGGGACATAGAGAGAGAGAGAGGGTCAGGGATAAAGAGAGGGACACGGAGGGAGGGGGGCAGGGAGAGAGAGAGAGACACGGAGAGAGAGAGGGACAGGGAGAGAGAGAGGGACAGGGAGAGAGAGAGGGACACGGATAGAGAGAGAGGGACAGGGATATTAAGGGACAGGGAGAGAGAGAGGGACAGGGAGAGAGAGAGGGACACGGACAGAAAGAGGGACAGAGAGAGAGAGAGCGACAGGGAGAGAGAGGGACAGGGAGAGCGAGAGGGACACGGAGAGAGAGAGGGGGACAGGGAGATAGATGGACATGGAGAGAGAGAGGGACAGGGAGAGAGACAGAGGGACAAGAAGAGAGAGAGGGACAGGGAGAGAGAGGGACACGGAGAGAGAGCGAGGGAGAGAGAGAGGGACACAGAGAGAGGGACACAGAGAAAGAGGGACAGGGAGAGAGAGAGAGGGGCAGGGAGAGAGAGTGACCAGGAGAGAGAGAGGGACACGGAGAGAGAGGGACACAGAGAGAGAGGGACAGGGAGAGAGAAGGGGACAGGTAGAGAGAGAGGGACACAGAGAGAGAGGGACAGGGAGAGACAGAGCGATAGGGAGATAGAGGGACAGGGAAAGATAGAGACCGACAGGGAGAGAGAGAGGGTCACGGAGAGAGAGAGAGAGAGGGACAGGGAGAGAGAGAGGGACAGGGAGAGAGAGGGACAGGGAGAGAGAGAGAGGGACACGGGGAGGGTGAGGGACACAGAGAGAGAGAGGAACAGAGAGAGAGAGGGACAGAGAGAGGGGCAGAGAGAGAGAGTGGGACAGGGAGAGAGAGGGACACAGAGACTAAGAGGGACAGAGAGAGAGAGAGGGACACGGAGAGAGAGAGAGACACGGAGAGAGAGGGACAGGGAGAGAGAGGGACACGGAGAGAGAGGGACAGGGAGAGAGAGAGGGACACAGAAAGAGATAGGGACAGGGAGAGAGAGGGACAGGGAGAGAGAGAGGGACAGGGAGAGAAAGAGGGACTGGAAGAGAGAGGGACACGGAGAGAGAGGGACACAGAGATAAAGACGGACAGGGAGAGAGAGAGGGACAGGGGAGAGAGAGAGAGAGGGACAGGGAGAGAGAGAGGGACACGGAGAGAGAGGGACACAGAGAGAGAGGGACTCGGAGAGAGAGAGAGAGGGACAGGGAGAGAGAGCGGGAAAGGGAGAGAGAGAGAGAGGGACAGGGAGATGGGGGACATAGAGAGAGAGAGAGGGTCAGGGATAAAGAGAGGGACACAGAGGGAGGGGGGCAGGGAGAGAGAGGGACACGGAGAGAGAGAGGGACACGGAGAGAGAGAGGGACACGGAGAGAGAGAGAGGGACAGGGAGATTGAGGGACAGGGAGAGAGAGAGAGGGACTGGGGAGAGGGAGAGGGACACGGACAGAGAGAGGGACAGAGAGAGAGAGAGCGACAGGGAGAGAGAGGGACAGGGAGAGCGAGAGGGACACGTAGGGAGAGAGGGGGACAGGGAGATAGATGGACATGGAGAGAGAGAGGGACAGGGAGAGAGACAGAGGGACAGGAAGAGAGAGAGGGACATGGAGAGAGAGGGACACGGAGAGAGAGCGAGGGAGAGAGAGAGGGACACAGAGAGAGGGACAAAGAGAAAGAGGGACAGGGAGAGAGAGAGAGGGGCAGGGAGAAAGAGTGACCGGGAGAGAGAGGGACACGGAGAGAGAGCGAGGGAGAGAGAGAGGGACACAGAGAGAGGGACACAGAGAAAGAGGGACAGGGAGAGAGAGAGAGGGGCAGGGAGAAAGAGTGACCGGGAGAGAGAGAGGGACACGGAGAGAGAGGGACACAGAGAGAGAGGGACACAGAGGGAGAGGGACACAGAGAGAGAGGGACACAGAGAGAGAGGGACAGGGAGAGAGAGAGGGACTCGGAGAGAGAGAGAGAGGGACAGGGAGAGAGAGCGGGAAAGGGAGAGAGAGAGAGGGACAGGGAGATGGGGGACATAGAGAGAGAGAGGGTCAGGGATAAAGAGAGGGACACAGAGGGAGGGTGGCAGGGAGAGACAGAGGGACACGGAGAGAGAGAGGGACAGGGAGAGAGAGAGGGACAGGGAGAGAGAGAGGGACACGGAGAGAGAGAGAGGGACAGGGAGATTGAGGGACAGGGAGAGAGAGAGAGGGACTGGGGAGAGGGAGAGGGACACGGACAGAGAGAGGGACAGAGAGAGAGAGAGCGACAGGGAGAGAGAGGGACAGGGAGAGCGAGAGGGACACGTAGAGAGAGAAAGGGACAGGGAGATAGATGGACATGGAGAGAGAGAGGGACAGGGAGAGAGACAGAGGGACAGGAAGAGAGAGAGGGACATGGAGAGAGAGGGACACGGAGAGAGAGCGAGGGAGAGAGAGAGGGACACAGAGAGAGGGACACAGAGAAAGAGGGACAGGGAGAGAGAGAGAGGGGCAGGGAGAAAGAGTGACCGGGAGAGAGAGAGAGGGACACGGAGAGAGAGGGACACAGAGAGAGAGGGACACAGAGGGAGAGGGACAGGGAGAGAGAGGGACAGGGATAGGGAGAGGGACACGGAGAGAGAGAGGGACAGGGAGATAGAGGGACTGGGGGAGAGAGAGAGAGGGACAGGGAGAGAGAGATGGACACGGAGAGAGAGGGACAGGGAGAGAGAGAGCGACAGGATGAGAGAGGGACAGCGAGGGAGAGAGGGAAACGGAGAGAGAGGGGGACAGGGTGATAGATGGACATGGAGAGAGAGAGGGACAGGGAGAGAGACAGAGGGACAGGAAGAGAGAGGGACAGGGAGAGAGAGGGACACGGAGAGAGAGAGGGACAGGGAGAGAGAGGGACATAGAGAGAGAGGGGTCAGGGAGTGATAGGAACAGAGAGAGAGAGGGACACAGAGAGTGAGATGGACAGGGAGAGGGAGGGACAGAGAGAGAGAGGGGCAGGGAGAGAGAGAGGGACAGGGAGAGAGAGGGACAGGGAGAGAGAGTGGGACATGGAGATAGAGAGGGACAGGGAGAGAGAGGGACATGGAGAGAGAGAGGGACACGGAGAGAGAGGCACAGGGAGAGAGAAAGGGACACGAAGAGAGAGGGTCAGGGAGAGAGAGGGACAGGGAGAGAGAGAGGGACAGGGAGAGAGAGAGAGACAGGGAGAGAGAGGGACAGGGAGAGAGAGAGGGATAGGGAGAGAAAGAGGGACAGGGAGAGAGAGAGACACGGAGAGAGAGGGACACAGAGATAGAGACGGACAGGGAGAGAGAGAGGGACAGGGGAGGGAGAGAGAGAGGGACAGGGAGAGAGAGAGGGACACGGAGAGAGAGGGATACAGAGAGAGAGGGACACAGAGAGAGAGGGACAGGGAGAGAGAGAGGGACTCGGAGAGAGAGAGAGGGACAGGGAGAGAGAGCGGGACAGGGAGAGAGAGAGAGGGACACGGAGATGGGGGACATAGAGAGAGAGAGAGGGTCAGGGATAAAGAGAGGGACACAGAGGGAGGGGGGCAGGGAGAGAGAGAGGGACACGGAGAGAGAGAGGGACAGGGAGAGAGAGAGGGACAGGGAGAGAGAGAGGGACACGGAGAGAGAGAGAGGGACAGGGAGATTAAGGGACAGGGAGAGAGAGAGAGGGACAGGGAGAGAGAGAGGGACGCGTAGAGAGAGAGGGGGACAGGGAGAGAAAGAGGGACAGGGAGAGAGAGGGACACGGAGAGAGAGGGACACAGAGATAAGAGACGGACAGGGAGAGAGAGAGGGACAGGGAGAGAGAGAGGGACACGGAGAGAGAGAGAGAGAGGGAGATGAAGGGACAGGGAGAGAGAGAGAGGGATAGGGAGAGAGAGAGAGGGACAGGGAGAGAGAGAGGGACAGGGAGAGAGAGAGGGACAGGGAGAGAAAGAGGGACAGGGAGAGAGAGGGACACGGAGAGAGAGGGACACAGAGATAAGAGACGGACAGGGAGAGAGAGAGGGACAGGGAGAGAGAGAGGGACACGGAGAGAGAGAGAGAGAGAGGGAGATGAAGGGACAGGGAGAGAGAGAGAGGGATAGGGAGAGAGAGGGGGACACGGACAGAGAGAGGGACAGAGAGAGAGAGAGCGACAGGGAGAGAGAGGGTCAGTGAGAGCGAGAGGGACACGTAGAGAGAGAGGGGAACAGGGAGAGAGAGGGACACAGAGACTAAGAGGGACAGAGAGAGAGAGAGGGGGACACGGAGAGAGAGAGGGACACGGAGAGAGAGGGACAGGTGGAGAGAGGGACAGGGAGAGAGAGGGACAGGGAGAGAGAGGGACACAGAAAGAGATAGGGACAGGGAGAGAGAGGGACAGGGAGAGAGAGAGGGACAGGGAGAGAAAGAGGGACAGGGAGAGAGAGGGACACGGAGAGAGAGGGACGCAGAGATAGAGACGGACAGGGAGAGAGAGAGGGACAGGGGAGGGAGAGAGAGAGGGACAGGGAGAGAGAGTGGGACACGGAGAGAGAGGGACACAGAGAGAGAGGGACACAGAGAAAGAGGGGCAGGGAGAGAGAGAGGGCAGGGAGAGAGAGAGGGACACGGAGAGAGAGGGACACATAGAGAGAGGGACAGGGAGAGAGAAAGGGACATGGAGAGAGAGAGGGACAGGGAGAGAGAGAGGGACAGGGAGAGAGAGGGACAGGGAGAGAGAGTGGGACATGGAGATAGAGAGGGACAGGGAGAGAGAGGGACATGGAGAGAGAGAGGGACACGGAGAGAGAGGCACAGGGAGAGAGAAAGGGACACGAAGAGAGAGGGTCAGGGAGAGAGAGGGACAGGGAGAGAGAGAGGGACAGGGAGAGAGAGAGAGACAGGGAGAGAGAGGGACAGGGAGAGAGAGAGGGATAGGGAGAGAAAGAGGGACAGGGAGAGAGAGAGACACGGAGAGAGAGGGACACAGAGATAGAGACGGACAGGGAGAGAGAGAGGGACAGGGGAGGGAGAGAGAGAGGGACAGGGAGAGAGAGAGGGACACGGAGAGAGAGGGATACAGAGAGAGAGGGACACAGAGAGAGAGGGACAGGGAGAGAGAGAGGGACTCGGAGAGAGAGAGAGGGACAGGGAGAGAGAGCGGGACAGGGAGAGAGAGAGAGGGACACGGAGATGGGGGACATAGAGAGAGAGAGAGGGTCAGGGATAAAGAGAGGGACACAGAGGGAGGGGGGCAGGGAGAGAGAGAGGGACACGGAGAGAGAGAGGGACAGGGAGAGAGAGAGGGACAGGGAGAGAGAGAGGGACACGGAGAGAGAGAGAGAGGGACAGGGAGATTAAGGGACAGGGAGAGAGAGAGAGGGACAGGGAGAGAGAGAGGGACGCGTAGAGAGAGAGGGGGACAGGGAGAGAAAGAGGGACAGGGAGAGAGAGGGACACGGAGAGAGAGGGACACAGAGATAAGAGACGGACAGGGAGAGAGAGAGGGACAGGGAGAGAGAGAGGGACACGGAGAGAGAGAGAGAGAGGGAGATGAAGGGACAGGGAGAGAGAGAGAGGGATAGGGAGAGAGAGAGAGGGACAGGGAGAGAGAGAGGGACAGGGAGAGAGAGAGGGACAGGGAGAGAAAGAGGGACAGGGAGAGAGAGGGACACGGAGAGAGAGGGACACAGAGATAAGAGACGGACAGGGAGAGAGAGAGGGACAGGGAGAGAGAGAGGGACACGGAGAGAGAGAGAGAGAGAGGGAGATGAAGGGACAGGGAGAGAGAGAGAGGGATAGGGAGAGAGAGGGGGACACGGACAGAGAGAGGGACAGAGAGAGAGAGAGCGACAGGGAGAGAGAGGGTCAGTGAGAGCGAGAGGGACACGTAGAGAGAGAGGGGAACAGGGAGAGAGAGGGACACAGAGACTAAGAGGGACAGAGAGAGAGAGAGGGGGACACGGAGAGAGAGAGGGACACGGAGAGAGAGGGACAGGTGGAGAGAGGGACAGGGAGAGAGAGGGACAGGGAGAGAGAGGGACACAGAAAGAGATAGGGACAGGGAGAGAGAGGGACAGGGAGAGAGAGAGGGACAGGGAGAGAAAGAGGGACAGGGAGAGAGAGGGACACGGAGAGAGAGGGACGCAGAGATAGAGACGGACAGGGAGAGAGAGAGGGACAGGGGAGGGAGAGAGAGAGGGACAGGGAGAGAGAGTGGGACACGGAGAGAGAGGGACACAGAGAGAGAGGGACACAGAGAAAGAGGGGCAGGGAGAGAGAGAGGGCAGGGAGAGAGAGAGGGACACGGAGAGAGAGGGACACATAGAGAGAGGGACAGGGAGAGAGAAAGGGACATGGAGAGAGAGAGGGACAGGGAGAGAGAGGGACACGGAGAGAAGGGGACAGGTAGAGAGAGAGGGACACAGAGAGAGAGGGACAGGGAGAGACAGAGAGTTAGGGAGATAGAGGGACAGGGAAAGATAGAGACCGACAGGGAGAGAAAGGGGGTCACGGAGAGAGAGAGAGAGGGACAGGGAGAGAGAGAGGGACAGGGAGAGAGAGGGACAGGGAGAGAAAGAGAGAGGGACACGGGGAGGGTGAGGGACACAGAGAGAGAGGGACAGAGAGAGAGAGGGGCAGGGAGAGAGAGAGGGACAGGGAGTGAGAGAGGGACACGGAGAGAGTGGGACAGGGTGAGAGAGGGACAGGGAGAGAGAAAGGGACATGGAGAGAGAGAGGGACAGGGAGAGAGAGGGACACGGAGAGAGGGGACAGGTAGAGAGAGAGGGACACAGAGAGAGAGGGACAGGGAGAGACAGAGAGTTAGGGAGATAGAGGGACAGGGAAAGATAGAGACCGACAGGGAGAGAGAGAGGGTCACGGAGAGAGAGAGAGGGACAGGGAGAGAGAGAGGGACAGGGAGAGAGAGGGACAGGGAGAGAGAGAGAGGGACACGGGGAGGGTGAGGGACACAGAGAGAGAGATGAACAGAGAGAGAGAGGGACAGAGAGAGAGGGACAGAGAGAGAGTGTGGGACAGGGAGAGAGAGGGACACAGAGACTAAGAGGGACAGAGAGAGAGAGAGAGGGACACGGAGAGAGAGAGGGACACGGAGAGAGAGGGACAGGGAGAGAGAGGGACACGGAGAGAGAGGGACAGGGAGAGAGAGGGACACAAAAAGAGATAGGGACAGGGAGAGAGAGGGACAGGGAGAGAGAGAGGGACAGGGAGAGAAAGAGGGACAGGGAGAGAGAGGGACACGGAGAGAGAGGGACACAGAGATAGAGACGGACAGGGAGAGAGAGAGAGGGACAGGGGAAGGAGAGAGAGAGGGACAGGGAGAGAGAAGGACACGGAGAGAGAGGGACACAGAGAGAGAGGGACACAGAAGGAGAGGGACAGGGAGAGAGAGAGGGACTCGGAGAGAGAGAGGGACAGGGAGAGAGAGCGGGACAGGGAGAGAGAGAGAGGGACAGGGAGATGGGGGACATAGAGAGAGAGAGAGGGTCAGGGATAAAGAGAGGGACACGGAGGGAGGGGGGCAGGGAGAGAGAGAGACACGGAGAGAGAGAGGGACAGGGAGAGAGAGAGGGACAGGGAGAGAGAGAGGGACACGGAGAGAGAGAGAGGGACAGGGAGATTAAGGGACAGGGAGAGAGAGAGGGACAGGGAGAGAGAGAGGGACACGGACAGAGAGAGGGACAGAGAGAGAGAGAGCGACAGGGAGAGAGAGGGACAGGGAGAGCGAGAGGGACACGGAGAGAGAGGGGGGGACAGGGAGATAGATGGACATGGAGAGAGAGAGGGACAGGGAGAGAGACAGAGGGACAAGAAGAGAGAGAGGGACAGGGAGAGAGGGACACGGAGAGAGAGCGAGGGAGAGAGAGAGGGACACAGAGAGAGGGACACAGAGAAAGAGGGACAGGGAGAGAGAGAGAGGGGCAGGGAGAGAGAGTGACCAGGAGAGAGAGAGGGACACGGAGAGAGAGGGACACAGAGAGAGAGGGACAGGGAGAGAGCAGGGGACAGGTAGAGAGAGAGGGACACAGAGAGAGAGGGACAGGGAGAGACAGAGGGATAGGGAGATAGAGGGACAGGGAAAGATAGAGACCGACAGGGAGAGAGAGAGGGTCACGGAGAGAGAGAGCGAGAGGGACAGGGAGAGAGAGAGGGACAGGGAGAGAGAGGGACAGGGAGAGAGAGAGAGGGACACGGGGAGGGTGAGGGCAACAGAGAGAGAGAGGAACAGAGAGAGAGAGGGACAGAGAGAGGGACAGAGAGAGAGAGTGGGACAGGGAGAGAGAGGGACACAGAGACTAAGAGGGACAGAGAGAGAGAGAGAGGGACACGGAGAGAGAGAGGGACACAGAGAGAGAGGGAGAGGGAGAGAGAGGGACACGGAGAGAGAGGGACAGGGAGAGAGAGCGGGACAGGGAGAGAGAGAGAGGGACAGGGAGATGGGGGACATAGAGAGAGAGAGAGAGGGTCAGGGATAAAGAGAGGGACACGGAGGGAGGGGGGCAGGGAGAGAGAGAGAGACACGGAGAGAGAGAGGGACAGGGAGAGAGAGAGGGACAGGGAGAGAGAGAGGGACACGGAGAGAGAGAGAGGGACAGGGAGATTAAGGGACAGGGAGAGAGAGAGGGACAGGGAGAGAGAGAGGGACACGGACAGAGAGAGGGACAGAGAGAGAGAGAGCGACAGGGAGAGAGAGGGACAGGGAGAGCGAGAGGGACACGGAGAGAGAGAGGGGGACAGGGAGATAGATGCACATGGAGAGAGAGAGGGACAGGGAGAGAGACAGAGGGACAAGAAGAGAGAGAGGGACAGGGAGAGAGAGGGACACGGAGAGAGAGCGAGGGAGAGAGAGAGGGACACAGAGAGAGGGACACAGAGAAAGAGGGACAGGGAGAGAGAGAGAGGGGCAGGGAGAGAGAGTGACCAGGAGAGAGAGAGGGACACGGAGAGAGAGGGACACAGAGAGAGAGGGACAGGGAGAGAGAAGGGGACAGGTAGAGAGAGAGGGACACAGAGAGAGAGGGACAGGGAGAGACAGAGCGATAGGGAGATAGAGGGACAGGGAAAGATAGAGACCGACAGGGAGAGAGAGAGGGTCACGGAGAGAGAGAGAGAGAGAGGGACAGGGAGAGAGAGAGGGACAGGGAGAGAGAGGGACAGGGAGAGAGAGAGAGGGACACGGGGAGGGTGAGGGACACAGAGAGAGAGAGGAACAGAGAGAGAGAGGGACACAGAGACTAAGAGGGACAGAGAGAGAGAGAGAGGGACACGGAGAGAGAGAGCGACACAGAGAGAGAGGGAGAGGGAGAGAGAGGGACACGGAGAGAGAGGGACAGGGAGAGAGAGAGGGACACAGAAAGAGATAGGGACAGGGAGAGAGAGGGACAGGGAGAGAGAGAGGGACAGGGAGAGAAAGAGGGACAGGGAGAGAGAGGGACACGGAGAGAGAGGGACACAGAGATAGAGATGGACAGGGAGAGAGAGGGATTCAGAGAGAGAGAGAGGGACAGGGAGAGAGAGCGACAGAGAGAGAGCGGGACAGGGAGAGAGAGAGGGACAGAGAGAGAGAGAGGGACAGAAAGAGAGAGAGGGACAGGAAGATTAAGGGACAGGGAGAGAGAGAGAGGGACAGGGAGAGAGAGAGGGACACGGACAGAGAGAGGGACAGAGAGAGAGAGAGCGACAGGGAGAGAGAGGGACAGGGAGAGCGAGAGGGACACGGAGAGAGAGAGGGGGACAGGGGGATAGATGCACATGGAGAGAGAGAGGGACAGGGAGAGAGACAGAGGGACAGGAAGAGAGAGAGGGACAGGGAGAGAGAGGGACACGGAGAGAGAGCGTGGGAGAGAGAGAGGGACACAGAGAGAGGGACACAGAGAAAGAGGGACAGGGAGAGAGAGAGTGGGGCAGGGAGAGAGAGTGACCGGGAGAGAGAGTGGGACACGGAGAGAGAGGGACACAGAGAGAGAGGGACACAGATGGAGAGGGACAGGGAGAGAGAGAGGGACACGGAGAGAGAGGGACACGGAGAGAGAGAGAGGGACAGGGAGAGAGAGAGGGACACGGAGAGAGAGAGAGGGACAGGGAGATAGAGGGACTGGGGAGAGAGAGAGGGACAGGGAGAGAGAGAGGGACACGGAGAGAGAGGGACAGGGAGAGAGAGAGCGACAGGATGAGAGAGGGACAGCGAGAGAGAGAGGGACACGGAGAGAGAGGGGGACAGGGAGATAGATGGACATGGAGAGAGAGAGGGACAGGGAGAGAGACAGAGGGACAGGAAGAGAGAGAGGGACAGGGAGAGAGAGGGACTGAGAGGGGGACAGGGAGAGAGAGGGACAGGGAGAGAGAAAGGGACAGGGGGAGAGAGAGAGGGTCAGGGAGCGAGAGGGACACACAGAGAGAGGGAGGGATAGGGAGAGAGAGCGGGACACGGAGAGAGAGGGACTCAGAGGGAGGGACACAGAGAGAGAGGGACAGGGAGAGAGAGAGGGACAGGGAGAGAGAGGGACAGGGAGAGAGAGAGAGGGACAGGGAGAGAGAGAGGGACAGAGAGAGAAAGAGGGACAGGGAGTGAGAGGGACACAGAAACTGAGAGGGACAGAGAGAGAGAGAGCGTCTGGGAGAGAGAGAGGGACACGGAGAGGGAGGGACAGGGAGAGAGAGGGACACGGAGAGAGTGAGGGACGCAGAGAGAGAGAGGGAGAGGGAGTGGGAGAGTGAGTGGGACAGGAAGAGAGAGGGTTAGGGAGAGAGAGAGGGACAGGGAGACAGAGAGGGACAGGGAGAGAGAGGGACAGAGAGACAGAGAGGGACAGGGAGAGAGAGACGGACAGGGAGAGAGAGGGACAAAGAGACTGAGACGGACAGACAGAGAGAGAGGGTCAGGGAAAGAGAGAGGGACACGGAGAGAGAGGGACTGGGAGAGAGAGGGACACGGAGAGAGTGAGGGACACAGAGAGAGAGGCACAGGGAGAGAGAAAGGGACACGAAGAGAGAGGGACAGGGAGAGAGAGGGACAGGAGGAGAGAGAGGGACAGGGAGAGAGAGAGGGACAGGGAGAGAGGGGGACAGGGAGAGAAGGGACAGAGAGAGAGAGGGACAGGGAGAGTGAGGGACAGGGAGAGAGAGAGGGACAGGGAGAGAGAGGGACAGGGAGAGAGAGAGGGACACGGGGAGGGTGAGGGACACAGAGAGAGAGATGAACAGAGAGAGAGAGGGACAGAGAGAGAGGGACAGAGAGAGAGTGTGGGACAGGGAGAGAGAGGGACACAGAGACTAAGAGGGACAGAGAGAGAGAGAGGGACACGGAGAGAGAGAGGGACACGGAGAGAGAGGGACAGGGAGAGAGAGGGACACGGAGAGAGAGGGACAGGGAGAGAGAGGGACACAGAAAGAGATAGGGACAGGGAGAGAGAGGGACAGGGAGAGAGAGAGGGACAGGGAGAGAAAGAGGGACAGGGAGAGAGAGGGACACGGAGAGAGAGGGACACAGAGATAGAGACGGACAGGGAGAGAGAGAGAGGGACAGGGGAGGGAGAGAGAGAGGGACAGGGAGAGAGAAGGACACGGAGATAGAGGGACACAGAGAGAGAGGGACACAGAGGGAGAGGGACAGGGAGAGAGAGAGGGACTCGGAGAGAGAGGGACAGGGAGAGAGAGCGGGACAGGGAGAGAGAGAGGGGGACAGGGAGATGGGGGACATAGAGAGAGAGAGAGGGTCAGGGATAAAGAGAGGGACACGGAGGGAGGGGGGCAGGGAGAGAGAGAGAGACACGGAGAGAGAGAGGGACAGGGAGAGAGAGAGGGACAGGGAGAGAGAGAGGGACACGGAGAGAGAGAGAGGGACAGGGAGATTAAGGGACAGGGAGAGAGAGAGGGACAGGGAGAGAGAGAGGGACACGGACACAGAGAGGGACAGAGAGAGAGAGAGCGACAGGGAGAGAGAGGGACAGGGAGAGCGAGAGGGACACGGAGAGAGAGAGGGGGACAGGGAGATAGATGGACATGGAGAGAGAGAGGGACAGGGAGAGAGACAGAGGGACAAGAAGAGAGAGAGGGACAGGGAGAGAGAGGGACACGGAGAGAGAGCGAGGGAGAGAGAGAGGGACACAGAGAGAAGGACACAGAGAAAGAGGGACAGGGAGAGAGAGAGAGGGGCAGGGAGAGAGAGTGACCAGGAGAGAGAGAGGGACACGGAGAGAGAGGGACACAGAGAGAGAGGGACAGGGAGAGAGCAGGGGACAGGTAGAGAGAGAGGGACACAGAGAGAGAGGGACAGGGAGAGACAGAGGGATAGGGAGATAGAGGGACAGGGAAAGATAGAGACCGACAGGGAGAGAGAGAGGGTCACGGAGAGAGAGAGCGAGAGGGACAGGGAGAGAGAGAGGGACAGGGAGAGAGAGAGAGGGACACGGGGAGGGTGAGGGACACAGAGAGAGAGAGGAACAGAGAGAGAGAGGGACAGAGAGAGGGACAGAGAGAGAGAGTGGGACAGGGAGAGAGAGGGACACAGAGACTAAGAGGGACAGAGAGAGAGAGAGGGACACGGAGAGAGAGAGGGACACAGAGAGAGAGGGAGAGGGAGAGAGAGGGACACGGAGAGAGAGGGACAGGGAGAGAGAGCGGGACAGGGAGAGAGAGAGAGGGACAGGGAGATGGGGGACATAGAGAGAGAGAGAGGGTCAGGGATAAAGAGAGGGACACGGAGGGAGGGGGGCAGGGAGAGAGAGAGAGACACGGAGAGAGAGAGGGACAGGGAGAGAGAGAGGGACAGGGAGAGAGAGAGGGACACGGAGAGAGAGAGAGGGACAGGGAGATTAAGGGACAGGGAGAGAGAGAGAGGGACAGGGAGAGAGAGAGGGACACGGACAGAGAGAGGGACAGAGAGAGAGAGAGCGACAGGGAGAGAGAGGGACAGGGAGAGAGAGAGAGGGACACGGGGAGGGTGAGGGACACAGAGAGAGAGAGGAACAGAGAGAGAGAGGGACAGAGAGAGGGGCAGAGAGAGAGAGTGGGACAGGGAGAGAGAGGGACACAGAGACTAAGAGGGACAGAGAGAGAGAGAGAGGGACACGGAGAGAGAGAGGGACACAGAGAGAGAGGGAGAGGGAGAGAGAGGGACACGGAGAGAGAGGGACAGGGAGAGAGAGAGGGACACAGAAAGAGATAGGGACAGGGAGAGAGAGGGACAGGGAGAGAGAGAGGGACAGGGAGAGAAAGAGGGACAGGGAGAGAGTGGGACACGGAGAGAGAGGGACACAGAGATAGAGACGGACAGGGAGAGAGAGGGATTCAGAGAGAGAGAGGGGGACGGGAGAGAGAGGGACAGAGAGAGAGCGGGACAGGGAGAGAGAGAGGGACAGAGAGAGAGAGAGGGACAGAAAGAGAGAGAGGGACAGGAAGATTAAGGGACAGGGAGAGAGAGAGAGGGACAGGGAGAGAGAGAGGGACACGGACAGAGAGAGGGACAGAGAGAGAGAGAGCGACAGGGAGAGAGAGGGACAGGGAGAGCGAGAGGGACACGGAGAGAGAGAGGGGGACAGGGAGATAGATGGACATGGAGAGAGAGAGAGGGACAGGGAGAGAGACAGAGGGACAGGAAGAGAGAGAGGGACAGGGAGAGAGAGGGACACGGAGAGAGAGCGTGGGAGAGAGAGAGGGACACAGAGAGAGGGACACAGAGAAAGAGGGACAGGGAGAGAGAGAGAGGGGCAGGGAGAGAGAGTGACCGGGAGAGAGAGTGGGACACGGAGAGAGAGGGACACAGAGAGAGAGGGACACAGATGGAGAGGGACAGGGAGAGAGAGAGGGACACGGAGAGAGAGGGACACGGAGAGAGAGAGAGAGGGACAGGGAGAGAGAGAGGGACACGGAGAGAGAGAGAGGGACAGGGAGATAGAGGGACTGGGGAGAGAGAGAGGGACAGGGAGAGAGAGAGGGACACGGAGAGAGAGGGACAGGGAGAGAGAGAGCGACAGGATGAGAGAGGGACAGCGAGAGAGAGAGGGACACGGAGAGAGAGGGGGACAGGGAGATAGATGGACATGGAGAGAGAGAGGGACAGGGAGAGAGACAGAGGGACAGGAAGAGAGAGAGGGACAGGGAGAGAGAGGGACTGAGAGGGGGACAGGGAGAGAGAGGGACAGGGAGAGAGAAAGGGACAGGGAGAGAGAGAGAGGGACAGGGAGAGAGACAGAGGGACAGGAAGAGAGAGAGGGACAGGGAGAGAGAGGGACACGGAGAGAGAGCGTGGGAGAGAGAGAGGGACACAGAGAGAGGGACACAGAGAAAGAGGGACAGGGAGAGAGAGAGAGGGGCAGGGAGAGAGAGTGACCGGGAGAGAGAGTGGGACACGGAGAGAGAGGGACACAGAGAGAGAGGGACACAGATGGAGAGGGACAGGGAGAGAGAGAGGGACACGGAGAGAGAGGGACACGGAGAGAGAGAGAGAGGGACAGGGAGAGAGAGAGGGACACGGAGAGAGAGAGAGGGACAGGGAGATAGAGGGACTGGGGAGAGAGAGAGGGACAGGGAGAGAGAGAGGGACACGGAGAGAGAGGGACAGGGAGAGAGAGAGCGACAGGATGAGAGAGGGACAGCGAGAGAGAGAGGGACACGGAGAGAGAGGGGGACAGGGAGATAGATGGACATGGAGAGAGAGAGGGACAGGGAGAGAGACAGAGGGACAGGAAGAGAGAGAGGGACAGGGAGAGAGAGGGACTGAGAGGGGGACAGGGAGAGAGAGGGACAGGGAGAGAGAAAGGGACAGGGAGAGAGAGAGAGGGACAGGGAGCGAGAGGGACACACAGAGAGAGGGAGGGACAGGGAGAGAGAGCGGGACACGGAGAGAGAGGGACTCAGAGGGAGGGACACAGAGAGAGAGGGACAGGGAGAGAGAGAGGGACAGGGAGAGAGAGGGACAGGGAGAGAGAGAGGGACAGGGAGAGAGAGAGGGACAGAGAGAGAGAGTGGGACAGTGAGAGAGAGGGACACACAGAGAGAGGGAGGGACAGAGAGAGAGAGGGACAGGGAGAGAGAGAGGGACACGGAGAGAGAGAGAGGGACAGGGAGAGAGAGAGGGACACGGAGAGAGAGAGAGGGACAGGGAGATAGAGGGACTGGGGAGAGAGAGAGGGACAGGGAGAGAGAGAGGGACACGGAGAGAGGGACAGGGAGAGAGAGAGCGACAGGATGAGAGAGGGACAGCGAGAGAGAGAGGGACACGGAGAGAGAGGGGGACAGGGAGATAGATGGACATGGAGAGAGAGAGGGACAGGGAGAGAGACAGAGGGACAGGAAGAGAGAGAGGGACAGGGAGAGAGAGGGACTGAGAGGGGGACAGGGAGAGAGAGGGTCAGGGAGAGAGAAAGGGACAGGGAGAGAGAGAGAGGGACAGGGAGAGAGAGAGGGACACGGAGAGAGAGAGAGGGACAGGGAGATTAAGGGACAGGGAGAGAGAGAGAGGGACAGGGAGAGAGAGAGGGACACGGACAGAGAGAGGGACTCAGAGGGAGGGACACAGAGAGAGAGGGACAGGGAGCGAGAGAGGGACAGGGAGAGAGAGGGACAGGGAGAGAGAGAGAGGGACAGGGAGAGAGAGAGGGACAGAGAGAGAAAGAGGGACAGGGAGTGAGAGGGACACAGAAACTGAGAGGGACAGAGAGAGAGAGAGCGTCTGGGAGAGAGAGAGGGACACGGAGAGGGAGGGACAGGGAGAGAGAGGGACACGGAGAGCGTAAGGGACACGGAGAGAGAGGGACAGGGAGAGAGAATGGGACACGGAGAGAGAGGGACAGAGAGAGAGGGAAAAGGAGAGAGAGAGGGACACGGAGAGAGAGTGGGACACAGATAGAGAGGGACAGAGAGAGAGAGGGACAGAGAGAGAGAGAGGGACAGAGAGAGAGAGGGACAGGTAGAGAGAGCGACACAGAGAGAGGGACACGGAGAGAGAGTGAGCCACGGAGAGAGAGAGGGACAGGGAGAGAGAGGGACACAGAGAGAGAGGGGGACAGAGAGAGAGAGGGACAGGCAGAGAGAGGGACAGGGATAGAGAAACGGACAGGGAGAGAGAGTGGGACAGTGAGAGAGAGGGACACACAGAGAGAGGGAGGGACAGAGAGAGAGAGGGACAGGGAGAGAGAGGGACAAGTAGAGAGATGGACAGGGAGAGAGAGAGGGACAGAGAGAGAGAGACGGGCAGGGAGAGAGAGTGACAGGGAGAGAGAGGGACAGAGAGAGAGAGAGACGGACAGGGAGAGAGAGGGACAGAGAGAGAGCGGGACAGGGAGAGAGAGTGGGACAGGGAGAGAGAGAGGGACAGAGAGAGAGACGGACAGAAAGAGAGAGAGGGACAGGGAGAGAGAGAGGGACACGGAGAGAGAGGGACAGTGAGAGAGTGGGACATGGAGAGAGAGAAGGACCGGGAGAGAGAGGGACATGGAGAGAGAGGGGGACACGGAGAGAGAGAGGGACACGGAGAGAGAGAGGGACACAGAGAGAGAGGGACAGAGAGAGAGAGGGACAGAGAGAGAGAGGGACAGAGAGAGACAGAGAGGGACAGGTAGAGAGAGAGTGACACAGAGAGAGAGGGACACGGAGAGAGAGTGAGACACGGAGAGAGAGAGGTACAGGGAGAGAGAGAGGGACACGGAGAGAGAGAGAGGGACAGAGAGAGAGAGGGACACAGAGAGAGAGATAGGGACAGGGAGAGAGAGAGAGCGGGACACGGAGAGAGGGACAGGGAGAGAGAGAGGGACAGGGAGAAAGAGCGGGACACGGAGAGAGAGGGACACGGAGAGACATGGACACGGAGAGAGTAAGCGACAGGGAGAGAGAGGGACACAGAGAGAGAGTGAGGGACAGGGAGAGAGAGAGAGGGACACGGAGCGAGAGAGGGACAGAGAGAGAGGGATAGAGAGAGAGAGGGACAGGGAGAGAGAGGGACAGGGAGAGAGAGCGGGTCACGGAGAGAGAGGGACACGGAGAGAGAGGGACACGGAGAGAGAGGGACACGGAGTGGGTGAGGGACACAGAGAGAGAGAGAGACAGAGAGAGAGAGGGACACAGAGAGAGAGAGGGACACGGAGAGAGAGCGGGACACGGAGAGAAGCGGGACACGGAGACAGAGCGGGACACGGAGGGAATGGGACACGGAGAGAGAGGGACACACACAGAGAGAGAGGGACACAGAGAGAGTGAGGACACAGCGATAGTGAGGGACACACAGAGAGAGTGGGACACAGAGAAAGTGAGGGACACAGAGAAAGTGAGGGACACAGAGAGAGTGAGGGACAGGGAGAGAGAGGAGCACAGAGAGAGAGAGGGTCACAGACAGAGAGAGGGACACAGAGAATGAGCGGGACACGGAGAGAGAGGGACACGGAGAGAGAGGGACAGAGAGAGAGAGAGAGAGGGACAGGCAGAGAGAGGGACAGGGAGAGAGAAACGGACAGGGAGAGAGAGAGGGACAGTGAGAGAGAGGGACACACAGAGAGAGGGAGGGACAGAGAGAGAGAGGGACAGGGAGAGAGAGGGACAAGTAGAGAGAGGGACAGGGAGAGAGAGAGGTACAGAGAGAGAGAGGGGCAGGGAGAGAGAGTGACAGGGAGAGAGAGGGACACAGAGGGAGAGAGACGGACAGGGAGAGAGAGCGATAGAGAGAGAGCGGGACAGGGAGAGAGAGAGAGGGACAGGCAGAGAGAGAGGGACAGAGAGAGAGAGGGACAGAAAGAGAGAGGGACAGGGAGAGAGAGAGGGACACGGAGAGAGTGGGACAGGTAGAGAGTGGGACATGGAGAGAGAGAGGGACAGGGAGAGAGAGGGACATGGAGAGAGAGAGGGACATGGAGAGAGAGAGGGACACAGAGAGAGAGGGACACAGAGAGAGAGGGACAGAGAGAGAGAGGGACAGAGAGAGAGAGGGACAGAGAGAGACAGAGAGGGACTGGTAGAGAGAGAGCGACAGAGAGAGAGAGGGACACACAGAGAGAGAGAGGGACACGGAGAGAGAGGGACAGGGAGAGAGAGGGACAGGAGAGAGAGGAACAGGGAGAGACAGGCACACAGAGAGAGAGAGGGACCCAGAGAGAGTGAGGGACACAGAGAGAGTGAGGGACACAGAGAGAGAGGGGGGACAGAGAGAGAGAGGGACAGGGAGAGAGAGGGACAGGGAGAGAGTGAGGAATACGGAGAGAGAGAGGGACAAGAAGAGAGGGACAGGGAGAGAGAGCGACGGGGATAGAGAGGGACAGGGTGAGAGAGGGACACGGAGAGGGTGAGGGACACAGAGAGAGAGAGGGACAGAGAGAGAGAGGGACACAGAGAGAGAGAGAGAGAGGGACACGGAGCGAGAGCGGGACACGGAGAGAAGCGGGACACGGAGTCAGAGCGGGACACGGAGGGAGAGGGACACGGAGAGAAAGGGACACACACAGAGAGAGAGGGACACAGAGAGAGTGAGGACACAGAGATAGTGAGGGACATAGAGAAAGAGAGGGACACAGAAAAAGTGAGGGACACAGAGAGTGAGGGACACAGAGAGAGTGAGGGACAGGGAGAGAGAGGAGCACAGAGAGAGAGAGGGTCACAGACAGAGAGAGGAACACAGAGAAAGAGCGGGACACAGAGAGAGTGAGGGACACACGGAGAGAGGGAGGGAAAGAGAGAGAGGGACACACAGATAGAGAGGGACACAGAGAGAGAGTGACACAGAGAAAGTGAGAGACACAGAGAGAGTGAGGGACACGGAGAGAGGGAGGGACAGGGAGAGAGAGCAGGACACGGAGAGAGAGGGACAGGTCGAGAGAGGGACAGGGAGAGAGAGAGGGGCACAGAGAGAGTGAGGACACAGAGAGAGTGAGGGACACAGAGAGAGTGAGGGACACAGAGAGAATGAGGGACAGAGAGAGAGAGAGGGACACAGAGAGAGAGGGACACAGAGAGAGAGGGAAACAGAGAGAGAGAGGGACACAGAGAAAGTGAGAGACACAGAGAGAGTAAGGAACACAGAGGAAGAGGGACAGAGAGAGAGAGGGACACATAGACATTGAGAGACACAGAGAGAGTAAGGGACACGGAGAGAGAGGGACAGGGAGAGAGAGGGACAGGGAGAGAGAGGGACAGGGAGAGACAGGCACACAGAGAGAGAGAGAGAGGGACCCAGAGAGAGTGAGGGACACAGAGAGAGAGGGGGACAGAGAGAGAGAGGGACAGGGAGAGAGAGGGACAGGGAGAGAGTGAGGAACACGGAGAGAGAGAGAGGGACAAGGAGAGAGGGACAGGGAGAGAGAGGGACAGGGAGAGAGAGGGACAGGGTGAGAGAGGGACAGGGAGAGAGAGGTACACACAGAGAGAGAGGGACACAGAGAGAGTGAGGGACAGGGAGAGAGAGGGACACGGAGAGAAGGGGGCAGGGAGAGAGAGAGGGGGACACAGAGAGAGAGGGACAGGGAGAGACAGAGGGACAGGGAGATAGAGGGACAGGGAGAGATAGAGACCGACAGGGAGAGAGAGAGGGACAGGGAGAGAGAGAGAGAGGGACAGGGAGAGAGACCGACAGGGAGATAGCGGGACAGGGAGAGAGAGAGATGGACACGGGGAGGGTGAGGGACACAGAGAGAGAGAGAGGAACAGGGGGAGAGAGGGACACAGAGAGAGAGAGAGGGGGACAGAGAGAGAGAGGGACAGAGAGAGAGAGAGGGACAGGGAGAGAGAGAGGGACAGGGAAAGAGAGGGACACAGAGACTGAGAGGGACACGGAGAGAGAGAGGGACACGGAGAGAGAGGGACAGGGAGAGAGGGGGACACGGAGAGAGAGGGACAGGGAGAGAGAGAGGGACACAGAGAGAGAGAGGGACAGGGAGAGAGAGAGGGAATCAGAGAGAGATAGGGACAGGGAGAGAGAGGGAGACAGAGAGAGATGGACAGGTTGAGAGAGGGACAGAGAGAGAGAGAGAGGGACACAGAGAGAGAGAGGGACAGGGAGACGGAGGGACAGAGAGAGAGGGACAGGGAGAGAGAGGGACAGGGAGAGAGAGAGGGACAGGGAGAGGAAGAGGGACAGGGAGAGAGAGGGAGACGGAGAGAGAGGGACACAGAGAGAGATACGGACAGCGAGAGATAGAGGGACAGGGGGAGAGAGAGAGAGGGACAGGGAGAGAGAGAGGGACAGAAAGAGAGAGAGGGACACGGAGAGAGAGAGGGAATCAGAGAGAGATAGGGACAGGGAGAGAGAGGGAGACAGAGAGAGAGGGACAGGGAGAGAGAGTGACAGAGAGAGAGAGAGGGACACAGAGAAAGTGAGAGACACAGAGAGAGTAAGGGACACAGAGAGAGAGAGGGACAGAGAGAGAGAGGAACAGAGAGAGAGAGGGACACAGAGAAAGTGAGAGACACAGAGAGAGTAAGGGACACGGAGAGAGAGGGACAGGGAGAGAGAGGGACAGTGGGAGAGAGGGACAGGGAGAGACAGGGACAGAAAGAGAGAGGGACAGGGAGAGAGAGAGGGACACGGAGAGAGTGGGACAGGTAGAGAGTGGGACATGGAGAGAGAGAGGGACAGGGAGAGAGAGGGACATGGAGAGAGATAGAGGGACACGGAGAGAGAGAGGGACACGGAGAGAGAGAGGGACACAGAGAGAGAGGGACAGAGAGAGAGGGACAGAGAGAGAGAGGGACAGAGAGAGACAGAGAGGGACAGGTAGAGAGAGAGAGCGACAGAGAGAGAGAGGGACACGGAGGGAGAGTGAGACACGGAGAGAGAGAGGAACAGGGAAAGAGAGAGGGACAGAGAGAGAGAGGGACACAGAGAGAGAGATAGGGACAGGGAGAGAGAGAGCGCGGGACACGGAGAGAGAGGGACAGGGAGAGAGAGAGGGACAGGGAGAAAGAGCGGGACACGGAGAGAGAGGGACACGGAGAGACATGGACACGGAGAGAATGAGCGACAGGGAGAGAGAGGGACACAGAGAGAGAGTGAGGGACAGAGAGAGAGAGAGAGGGACACGGAGCGAGAGAGGGACAGAGAGAGAGAGAGATAGAGAGAGAGAGGGACAGGGAGAGAGAGGGACAGGGAGAGAGAGCGGGTCACGGAGAGAGAGGGACACGGAGAGAGAGGGACACGGAGAGAGAGGGACACGGAGAGGGTGAGGGACAGAGAGAGAGAGGGACAGAGAGAGAGAGGGACACAGAGAGAGAGAGAGAGAGGGACACGGAGAGAGAGCGGGACACGGAGAGAAGCGGGACACGGAGACAGAGCGGGACACGGAGGGAGAGGGACACGGAGAGAGAGGGACACACAGAGAGAGAGAGGGACACAGAGAGAGTGAGGACACAGAGATAGTGAGGGACACAGAGAAAGAGAGGGACACAGAGAAAGTGAGGGACACAGAGAGAGTGAGGGACACAGAGAGAGTGAGGGAAAGGGAGAGAGAGGAGCACAGAGAGAGAGAGGGTCACAGACAGAGAGAGGAACACAGAGAAAGAGCGGGACACAGAGAGAGTGAGGGACACACAGAGAGAGGGAGGGAAAGAGAGAGAGGGACACACAGATAGAGAGGGACACAGAGAGAGAGGGACACAGAGAAAGGGAGAGACACAGAGAGAGTGAGGGATACGGAGAGAGGGAGGGACAGAGAGAGAGAGCAGGACACGGAGAGGGAGGGACAGGTAGAGAGAGGGACAGGGAGAGAGAGAAGGGCACAGAGAGAGTGAGGACACAGAGAGAGTGAGGGACACAGAGAGAGTGAGGGGCACAGAGAGAATGAGGGACAGAGAGAGAGAGAGGGACAGAGAGAGAGAGGGACACAGAGAGAGAGTAACAGAGAGAGAGAGGGACACAGAGAAAGTGAGAGACACAGAGAGAGTAAGGAACACAGAGAGAGAGGGACAGAGAGAGAGGGACACATAGAAATTGAGAGACACACAGAGAGTAAGGGACACGGAGAGAGAGGGACAGGGAGAGACAGGGACAGGGAGAGAGAGGGACAGGGAGAGACAGGCACACAGAGAGAGAGAGAGGGACCCAGAGAGAGTGAGGGACACAGAGAGAGTGAGGGATACAGAGAGAGAGGGGGACAGAGAGAGAGAGGGACAGGGAGAGAGAGGGACAGGGAGAGAGTGAGGAACACGGAGAGAGAGAGGGACAAGGAGAGAGGGACAGGGAGAGAGAGGGACAGGGAGAGAGAGGGACAGGGTGAGAGAGGGACAGGGAGAGAGAGGGACACGGAGAGAAGGGGACAGGGAGAGAGAGAGGGACACAGAGAGAGAGGGACAGGGAGAGACAGAGGGACAGGGAGATAGAGGGACAGGGAGAGATAGAGACCGACAGGGAGAGAGAGAGGGACAGGGAGAGAGAGAGAGGGACAGGGAGCGAGACCGACAGGGAGATAGCGGGACAGGGAGAGAGAGAGAGGGACACGGGGAGGGTGAGGGACACAGAGAGAGAGAGAGGAACTGGGGGAGAGAGGGACACACACAGAGAGAGAGAGAGAGGGACAGGGAGAGACAGGCACACACAGAGAGAGAGAGAGGGACCCAGAAAGAGTGAGGGACACAGAGAGAGTGAGGGACACAGAGAGAGAGGGGGACAGAGAGAGAGAGGGACAGGGAGAGAGAGGGACAGGGAGAGAGTGAGGAACACGGAGAGAGAGAGGGACAAGGAGAGAGGGACAGGGAGAGAGAGGGACAGGGAGAGAGAGGGACAGGGTGAGAGAGGGACAGGGAGAGAGAGGTACACACAGAGAGAGGGACAGAGAGAGAGAGGGACACAGAGAAAGTGAGAGACACAGAGAGAGTAAGGGAGACGGAGAGAGAGGGACAGGGAGAGAGAGGGACAGGGAGAGAGAGGGACAGGGTGAGAGAGGGACAGGGAGAGAGAGGTACACACAGAGAGAAAGGGACACAGAGAGAGTGAGGGACAGGGAGAGAGAGGGACACGGAGAGAAGGGGACAGGGAGAGAGAGAGGGACACAGAGAGAGAGGGACAGGGAGAGACAGAGGGACAGGGAGATAGAGGGACAGGGAGAGATAGAGACCGACAGGGAGAGAGAGAGGGACAGGGAGAGAGAGAGAGGGACAGGGAGCGAGACCGACAGGGAGATAGCGGGACAGGGAGAGAGAGAGAGGGACACGGGGAGGGTGAGGGACACGGAGAGAGAGAGAGGGACAGGGAGAGAGAGGGACAGGGAGAGAGTGAGGAACACGGAGAGAGAGAGGGACAAGGAGAGAGGGACAGGGAGAGAGAGGGACAGGGAGAGAGAGGGACAGGGTGAGAGAGGGACAGGGAGAGAGAGGTACACAGAGAGAGAGAGGGACAGAGAGAGAGAGGGACACAGAGAAAGTGAGAGACACAGAGAGAGTAAGGGAGACGGAGAGAGAGGGACAGGGAGAGAGAGGGACAGGGAGAGAGAGGGACAGGGTGAGAGAGGGACAGGGAGAGAGAGGTACACACAGAGAGAGAGGGACACAGAGAGAGTGAGGGACAGGGAGAGAGAGGGACACGGAGAGAAGGGGACAGGGAGAGAGAGAGGGACACAGAGAGAGAGGGACAGGGAGAGACAGAGGGACAGGGAGATAGAGGGACAGGGAGAGATAGGGACCGACAGGGAGCGAGAGAGGGACAGGGAGAGAGAGAGAGGGACAGGGAGCGAGACCGACAGGGAGATAGCGGGACAGGGAGAGAGAGAGAGGGACACGGGGAGGGTGAGGGACACAGAGAGAGAGAGAGGAACAGGGGGAGAGAGGGACACAGAGAGAGAGAGAGAGGGACAGGGAGAGACAGGCACACAGAGAGAGAGAGAGAGGGACCCAGAAAGAGTGAGGGACACAGAGAGAGTGAGGGACACAGAGAGAGAGGGGGACAGAGAGAGAGAGGGACAGGGAGAAAGAGGGACAGGGAGAGAGTGAGGAACACGGAGAGAGAGAGGGACAAGGAGAGAGGGACAGGGAGAGAGAGGGACAGGGAGAGAGAGGGACAGGGTGAGAGAGGGACAGGGAGAGAGAGGTACACAGAGAGAGAGAGGGACAGAGAGAGAGAGAGGGACACAGAGAAAGTGAGAGACACAGAGAGAGTAAGGGACACTGAGAGAGAGGGACAGAGAGAGAGAGAGGGACACAGAGAAAGTGAGAGACACAGAGAGAGTAAGGGAGACGGAGAGAGAGGGACAGGGAGAGAGAGGGACAGCGGGAGAGAGGGACAGGGAGAGACAGGGCCAGAAAGAGAGAGGGACAGGGAGAGAGAGAGGGACACGGAGAGAGTGGGACAGGTAGAGAGTGGGACATGCAGAGAGAGAGGGACAGGGAGAGAGAGGGACATGGAGAGAGATAGAGGGACACGGAGAGAGTAAGGGACACAGAGAGAGAGAGGGACACAGAGAGAGAGGGACAGAGAGAGAGAGGGACAGAGAGAGAGAGGGACAGAGAGAGACAGAGAGGGACAGGTAGAGAGAGAGCGACACAGAGAGACAGGGACACGGAGAGAGAGTGAGACACGGAGAGAGAGAGGAACAGGGAGAGAGAGAGGGACACAGAGAGAGAGGGACAGAGAGAGAGAGGGACACAGAGAGAGAGATAGGGACAGGGAGAGAGAGAGAGCGGGACACGGAGAGAGAGGGACAGGGAGAGAGAGAGGGACAGGGAGAAAGAGCGGGACACGGAGAGAGAGGGACACGGAGAGACATGGACACGGAAAGTGAGCGACAGGGAGAGAGAGGGACACAGAGAGAGAGTGAGGGACAGAGAGAGAGAGAGAGGGACACGGAGCGAGAGATGGACAGAGAGAGAGAGGGATAGAGAGAGAGAGGGACAGGGAGAGAGGGACAGGGAGAGAGAGCGGGTCACGGAGAGAGAGGGACACGGAGAGAGAGGGACACGGAGAGAGAGGGACACGGAGAGACATGGACACGGAGAGAGTGAGCGACAGGGAGAGAGAGGAACACAGAGAGAGAGTGAGGGACAGAGAGAGAGAGAGGGACACGGAGCGAGAGAGGGACAGAGAGAGAGAGGGATAGAGAGAGAGAGGGACAGGGAGAGAGAGGGACAGGGAGAGAGAGCGGGTCACGGAGAGAGAGGGACACGGAGAGAGAGGGACACGGAGAGGGTGAGGGACACAGAGAGAGTGAGGGACACGGGGAGGGTGAGGGACACAGAGAGAGAGAGAAACAGGGAGAGAGAGAGGGACACAGAGAGAGAGAGGGACAGAGAGAGAGAGGGACACAGAGAGAGAGATAGGGACAGGGAGAGAGAGAGAGCGGGACACGGAGAGAGAGGGACAGTGAGAGAGAGAGGGACAGGGAGAAAGAGCGGGACACGGAGAGAGAGGGACACGGAGAGACATGGACACGGAGAGAGTGAGCGACAGGGAGAGAGAGGGACACAGAGAGAGAGTGAGGGACAGAGAGAGAGAGAGAGGGACACGGAGCGAGAGAGGGACAGAGAGAGAGAGGGATAGAGAGAGAGAGGGACAGGGAGAGAGAGGGACAGGGAGAGAGAGCGGATCACGGAGAGAGAGTGACACGGAGAGGGTGAGGGACAAAGAGAGAGAGAGGGACAGAGAGAGAGAGGGACACAGAGAGAGAGAGAGGGACACGGAGAGAGAGCGGGACACGGAGAGAAGCGGGACACGGAAACAGAGCGGGACACGGAGGGAGAGGGACACGGAGAGAGAGGGACACACACAGAGAGAGAGGGACACAGAGAGAGTGAGGACACAGAGATAGTGAGGGACACAGAGAAAGAGAGGGACACAGAGAAAGTGAGGGACACAGAGAGAGTGAGGGACACAGAGAGAGTGAGGGACAGGGAGAGAGAGGAGCACAGAGAGAGAGAGGGTCACAGACAGAGAGAGGAACACAGAGAAAGAGCGGGACACAAAGAGAGTGAGGGACACACAGAGAGAGGGAGGGAAAGAGAGAGAGAGCGGGACACGGAGAGAGAGGGACTCAGAGAGAGGGACACAGAGAGAGAGGGACAGGGAGAGAGAGGGAGAGGGAGTGAGAGGGACTGAGAGAGGGACAGGGAGAGAGAGGGACAGGGAGAGAGAAAGGGACAGGGAGAGAGAGAGAGGGACAGGGAGCGAGAGGGACACACAGAGAGAGGGAGGGACAGGGAGAGAGAGCGGGACACGGAGAGAGAGGGACTCAGAGAGAGGGACACAGAGAGAGAGGGACAGGGAGAGAGAGAGGGACAGGGAGAGAGAGAGGGACAGGGAGAGAGAGAGAGGGACAGGGAGAGAGAGAGGGACACAGAGAGAGAGGGGGACAGGGAGTGAGAGGGACACAGAAACTGAGAGGGACAGAGAGAGAGAGAGCGTCTGGGAGAGAGAGAGGGATACGGAGAGGGAGGGACAGGGAGAGAGAGGGACACGGAGAGAGTGAGGGACACAGAGAGAGAGAGGGAGAGGGAGAGAGAGTGGGACAGGAAGAGAGAGGGTTAGGGAGAGAGAGAGGGACAGGGAGAGAGAGGGACAGAGAGAGAGAGAGGGACAGGGAGAGAGAGACGGACAGGGAGAGAGAGGGACAAAGAGACTGAGACGGACAGACAGAGAGAGAGGGTCAGGGAAAGAGAGAGGGACACGGAGAGAGAGGGACAGGGAGAGAGAGGGACACGGAGAGAGTGAGGGACACAGAGAGAGAGGCACAAGGAGAGAGAAAGGGACACGAAGAGAGAGGGACAGGGAGAGAGAGGGACAGGGAGAGAGAGAGGGACGGGAGAGAGAGAGGGACAGGGAGAGAGAGGGACAGGGAGAGAGAGGGACAGAGAGAGAGAGGGGGACAGGGAGAGAGAGGGACAGGGAGAGAGAGAGGGACAGGGAGAGAGACAGAGAGACAGGAAGAGAGAGAGGGACAGGGAGAGAGAAAGGGACAGGGAGAGAGAGGGACAGGGAGAGAGAGGGACAGGGAGAGAGAGGGGGTCAGGGAGAAATAGAGGGACAGGGAGAGAGAGGGAGAGGGAGAGAGAGGGACTGAGAGAGGGACAGGGAGAGAGAGGGACAGGGAGAGAGAAAGGGACAGGGAGAGAGAGAGAGGGACAGGGAGCGAGAGGGACACACAGAGAGAGGGAGGGACAGGGAGAGAGAGCGGGACACGGAGAGAGAGGGACTCAGAGAGAGGGACACAGAGAGAGAGGGACAGGGAGAGAGAGAGGGACAGGGAGAGAGAGAGGGACAGGGAGAGAGAGAGAGGGACAGGGAGAGAGAGAGGGACACAGAGAGAGAGAGGGACAGGGAGTGAGAGGGACACAGAAACTGAGAGGGACAGAGAGAGAGAGAGCGTCTGGGAGAGAGAGAGGGATACGGAGAGGGAGGGACAGGGAGAGAGAGGGACACGGAGAGAGTGAGGGACACAGAGAGAGAGAGGGAGAGGGAGAGAGAGTGGGACAGGAAGAGAGAGGGTTAGGGAGAGAGAGAGGGACAGGGAGAGAGAGGGACAGAGAGAGAGAGAGGGACAGGGAGAGAGAGAGACGGACAGGGAGAGAGAGGGACAAAGAGACTGAGACGGACAGACAGAGAGAGAGGGTCAGGGAAAGAGAGATGGACACGGAGAGAGAATGACAGGGAGAGAGAGGGACACGGAGAGAGTGAGGGACACAGAGAGAGAGGCACAGGGAGAGAGAAAGGGACACGAAGAGAGAGGGACAGGGAGAGAGAGGGACAGGGAGAGAGAGAGGGACGGGAGAGAGAGAGGGACAGGGAGAGAGAGGGACAGGGAGAGAGAGGGACAGAGAGAGAGAGAGGGACAGGGAGAGAGAGGGACAGGGAGAGAGAGAGGGACAGGGAGAGAGACAGAGAGACAGGAAGAGAGAGAGGGACAGGGAGAGAGAAAGGGACAGGGAGAGAGAGGGACAGGGAGAGAGAGGGACAGGGAGAGAGAGGGACAGAGCGAGAGAGGGACAGGAAGAGAGAGGGACAGAGAGAGAGAGGGACAGAGAGAGAGAGGGACAGGGAGAGAGAGGGACAGGGAGAGAGAGAGGGGCAGAGAGAGAGAGGCATTGAAAGAGAGAGAGGAACAGGGAGAGAGAATGAGACACGGAGAGAGAGGGACAGGGAGAGAGTGGGACATGGAGAGACAGAGGGACAGGGAGAGAGAGGGACATGGAGAGAGAGTGGGACACGGAGAGGGAGAGGTACACGGAGAGAGAGGGACAGAGAGAGAGAGAGCGACAGAGAGAGAGGGGGACAGAGAGAGAGAGGGACAGAGAGAGAGAGAGGGGGACAGGTAGAGAGAGCGACACAGAGAGAGAGGGACATGGAGAGAGAGAGGGACACGGAGAGAGAGTGAGACACGGAGAGAGAGAGGCAGGGAGAGAGAGAGGGACAGAGAGAGAGAGAGAGGGACAGGGAGAGAGAGCGGGACACGGAGCGAAAGGGACAGGGAGAGAGAGAGGGACAGGGCGAAAGAGCGGGAGATGGAGAGAGAGGGACACGGAGAGACATGGACACGGAGAGAGAGAGGGACAGAGAGAGAGGGACACAGAGAGAGAGTGAGGGACAGGGTGAGAGTGAGAGGGACACGGAGCGAGACAGGGACAGGGAGAGAGAGGGACAGGGAGAGAGAGCGGGTCACGGAGAGAGAGGGACACGGAGAGAGAGGGACACGGAGAGTGAGGGACACGGAGAGGGTGGGGGACACAGAGAGAGAGAGGGACAGAGAGAGAGAGAGGGACACAGAGGGAGAGAGGGACACGGAGAGAGTGTGGGACACGGAGAGAGCGGGACATGGAGGGAGAGGGACACGGAGAGAGAGGTACACAGAGAGAGAGAGAGGGAAACAGAGAGAGTGAGGACACAGAGAGAGTGAGGGACACAGAGAGAGTGAGGGACACAGAGAGAGTGAGGGACAGGGATAGAGAGGGACAGGGAGAGAGAGCGGGTCACGGAGAGAGAGGGAAACGGAGAGAGAGAGGGACAGAGAGAGAGAGGGATAGAGAGAGAGAGGGACAGGGAGAGAGAGGGACAGGGAGAGAGAGCGGGTCACGGAGAGAGAGGGACACGGAGAGAGAGGGACACGGAGAGAGAGGGACACGGAGAGGGTGAGGGACACAGAGAGAGAGAGGGACAGAGAGAGAGGTGGACACAGAGAGAGAGATAGGGACAGGGAGAGAGAGGGCGGGACACGGAGCGAGAGGGACAGGGAGAGAGAGAGGGACAGGGAGAAAGAGCGGGACACGGAGAGAGAGGGACACGGAGAGACATGGACACGGAGAGAGAGAGGGATAGAGAGAGAGGGACAGAGAGAGAGAGAGTGAGGGACAGGGAGAGAGTGAGAGGGACACGGAGAGACATGGACAAGGTGAGAGAGAGGGACAGAGAGAGAGGGACACAGAGAGAGAGTGAGGGACAGGAAGAGAGTGAGAGGGACACGGAGCGAGAGAGGGACAGAGACAGAGAGAGGGACAGAGAGAGAGAGGGACAGGGAGAGAGAGTGACAGGGAGAGAGAGCGGGTCACGGAGAGAGAGGGACACGGATAGAGAGGGACACGGAGAGTCAGGGACACGGAGTGGGTGGGGGACACAGAGAGAGAGAGGGACAGAGAGAGAGAGGGACACAGAGAGAGAGAGGGACACGGAGAGAGTGTGGGACACGGAGAGAGAGCGGGACATGGAGGGAGAGGGACACGGAGAGAGAGGTACACAGAGAGAGAGAGAGAGGGAAACAGAGAGTGTGAGGACACAGAGAGAGTGAGGGACACAGAGAGAGTGAGGGACACAGAGAGAGTGAGGGACAGGGATAGAGAGGGACAGGGAGAGAGAGCGGGTCACGGAGAGAGAGGGACACGGAGAGAGAGGGACACGGAGAGAGTGAGGGACACGGAGAGAGAGCGGGACACGGAAGGAGAGTGACACGGAGAGAGAGGTACACAGAGAGAGAGGGAGGTACACAGAGAGAGTGAGGACACAGAGATAGTTAGGGACAGAGAGAGAGAGGAACACAGAGAGAGAGGGACACAGAGAGAGAGAGGGACACGGAGAGAGAGCGGGACACGGAGGGAGAGGGACACGGAGAGAGAGGTACACAGAGAGAGAGAGGGACACAGAGAGAGTGAGGACACAGAGATAGTGAGGGATAGAGAGTGAGAGGGACATAGAGAGAGTGAGGGACAGGGATAGAGAGGGACAGGGAGAGAGAGCGGGTCACGGAGAGAGAGGGACACGGAGAGAGAGGGACAGGGAGAGAGAAGGGCACACAGAGAGAGAGAGGGACAGGGAGAGAGAGGGACACAGAGACTGTGACGGACAGGGAGAGAGAGGGTCAGGGAGAGAGAGGGACACGGAGAGAGAGGGACAGGGAGAGAGAGGGACACGGAGAGAATGAGGGACACAGAGAGAGAGAGGCACAGGGAGAGAGAAAGGGACACGAAGAGAGAGGGACAGGGAGAGAGAGGGACAGGGAGAGAGTGGGACAGGGAGAGAGAGAGAGAGGGACACAGAGAGAGAGAGGGACACGGAGAGAGTGAGGGACACGGAGCGAGAGCGGGACACGGAGGGAGAGGGACACGGAGAGAGAGGTACACAGAGAGAGAGAGAGAGGGAAACAGAGAGTGTGAGGACACAGAGAGAGTGAGGGACACAGAGAGAGTGAGGGACACAGAGAGAGTGAGGGACAGGGATAGAGAGGGACAGGGAGAGAGAGCTGGTCACGGAGAGAGAGAGACACGGAGAGAGAGGGACACGGAGAGAGTGAGGGACACGGAGAGAGAGCGGGACACGGAAGGAGAGTGACACGGAGAGAGAGGTACACAGAGAGAGAGGGAGGTACACAGAGAGAGTGAGGACACAGAGATAGTTAGGGACAGAGAGAGAGAGGAACAGAGAGAGAGAGAGGGACACAGAGAGAGAGAGGAACACGGAGAGCGTGAGGGACACGGAGAGAGAGCGGGACACGGAGGGAGAGGGACACGGAGAGAGAGGTACACAGAGAGAGTGAGGACACAGAGATAGTGAGGGATAGAGAGAGAGGGACACAGAGAGAGTGAGGGACAGGGATAGAGAGGGACAGGGAAAGAGAGCGGGTCACGGAGAGAGAGGGACACGGAGAGAGAGGGACAGGGAGAAAGAAGGGCACACATAGAGAGAGAGAGGGACAGGGAGAGAGAGGGACACAGAGACTGTGACGGACAGAGAGAGAGAGAGGGTCAGGGAGAGAGAGAGGGACACGGAGAGAGAGGGACAGGAAGAGAGAGGGACACGGAGAGAGTGAGGGACACAGAGAGAGAGAGGCACAGGGAGAGAGAAAGGGACACGAAGAGAGAGGGACAGGGAGAGAGAGGGACAGGGAGAGAGAGTGGGACAGGGAGAGAGAGAGGGACAGGGAGAGAGAGGGACAGGGAGAGAGAGGGACAGGGAGAGAGAAACGGACAGGGAGAGAGAGAGGGACAGTGAGAGAGAGGGACACACAGAGAGAGGGAGGAACCGAGAGAGAGAGGGACAGGGAGAGAGAGGGACAAGTAGAGAGAGGGACAGGGAGAGAGAGGGACTCAGAGAGAGAGAGAGGGACAGGGAGAGAGAGGGACAGAGAGAGAGCGGGACAGGGAGAGAGAGAGGGACAGGGAGAGAGAGAGGGACAGAGAGAGAGAGGGGGACAGAAAGAGAGAGAGAGGGACAGGGAGAGAGAGAGGGACACGGAGAGAGAGGGACAGGGAGAGAGTGGGACATGGAGAGAGAGAGGGACAGGGAGAGAGAGGGACATGGAGAGAGAGAGGGACACGGAGAGAGAGAGAGACACGGAGAGAGAGAAAGACACAGAGAGAGAGGGACAGAGAGAGAGAGGGACAGAGAGAGAGAGGGACAGAGAGAGAGAGAGGGACAGGTAGAGAGCGAGAGCGACACAGAGAGAGGGACTCGGAGAGAGAGTGAGACACTGAGAGAGAGAGGGACAGGGAGAGAGAGGGACACAGAGACTGTGACGGACAGGGAGAGAGAGAGGGTCAGGGAGAGAGAGGGACACGGAGAGATAGGGACAGGGATAGAGAGGGACACGGAGAGAGTGAGGGACACAGAGAGAGAGAGGCACAGGGAGAGAGAAAGGGACCAGAAGAGAGAGGGACAGGGAGAGAGAGGGACAGGGAGAGAGAGTGGGACAGGGAGAGAGAGAGAGAGGGACACAGAGAGAGAGAGGGACACGGAGAGAGTGAGGGGCACGGAGCGAGAGCGGGACACGGAGGGAGAGGGACACGGAGAGAGAGGTACACAGAGTGAGAGAGAGGGAAACAGAGAGTGTGAGGACACAGAGAGAGTGAGGGACACAGAGAGAGTGAGGGACACAGACAGAGTGAGGGACAGGGATAGAGAGGGACAGGGAGAGAGAGAGCGGGTCACGGAGAGAGAGACACGGAGAGAGAGGGACACGGAGAGAGTGAGGGACACGGAGAGAGAGCGGGACACGGAAGGAGAGTGACACGGAGAGAGAGGTACACAGAGAGAGAGGGAGGTACACAGAGAGAGTGAGGACACAGAGATAGTTAGAGACAGAGAGAGAGAGGAACAGAGAGAGGGAGAGGGACACAGAGAGAGAGAGGGACACGGAGAGCGTGAGGGACACGGAGAGAGAGCGGGACACGGAGGGAGAGGGACACGGAGAGAGAGGTACACAGAGAGAGTGAGGACACAGAGATAGTGAGGGATAGAGAGAGAGGGACACAGAGAGAGTGAGGGACAGGGATAGAGAGGGACAGGGAAAGAGAGCGGGTCACGGAGAGAGAGGGACACGGAGAGAGAGGGACACGGAGAGAGAGGGACAGGGAGAAAGAAGGGCACACATAGAGAGAGAGAGGGACAGGGAGAGAGAGGGACACAGAGACTGTGACGGACAGAGAGAGAGAGAGGGTCAGGGAGAGAGAGAGGGACACGGAGAGAGAGGGACAGGAAGAGAGAGGGACACGGAGAGAGTGAGGGACACAGAGAGAGAGAGGCACAGGGAGAGAGAAAGGGACACGAAGAGAGAGGGACAGGGAGAGAGAGGGACAGGGAGAGAGAGTGGGACAGGGAGAGAGAGAGGGACAGGGAGAGAGAGGGACAGGGAGAGAGAGGGACAGGGAGAGAGAAACGGACAGGGAGAGAGAGAGGGACAGTGAGAGAGAGGGACACACAGAGAGAGGGAGGAACCGAGAGAGAGAGGGACAGGGAGAGAGAGGGACAAGTAGAGAGAGGGACAGGGAGAGAGAGGGACTCAGAGAGAGAGAGAGGGACAGGGAGAGAGAGGGACAGAGAGAGAGCGGGACAGGGAGAGAGAGAGGGACAGGGAGAGAGAGAGGGACAGAGAGAGAGAGGGGGACAGAAAGAGAGAGAGAGGGACAGGGAGAGAGAGAGGGACACGGAGAGAGAGGGACAGGGAGAGAGTGGGACATGGAGAGAGAGAGGGACAGGGAGAGAGAGGGACATGGAGAGAGAGAGGGACACGGAGAGAGAGAGAGACACGGAGAGAGAGAAAGACACAGAGAGAGAGGGACAGAGAGAGAGAGGGACAGAGAGAGAGAGGGACAGAGAGAGAGAGAGGGACAGGTAGAGAGCGAGAGCGACACAGAGAGAGGGACTCGGAGAGAGAGTGAGACACTGAGAGAGAGAGGGACAGGGAGAGAGAGGGACACAGAGACTGTGACGGACAGGGAGAGAGAGAGGGTCAGGGAGAGAGAGGGACACGGAGAGATAGGGACAGGGATAGAGAGGGACACGGAGAGAGTGAGGGACACAGAGAGAGAGAGGCACAGGGAGAGAGAAAGGGACCAGAAGAGAGAGGGACAGGGAGAGAGAGGGACAGGGAGAGAGAGTGGGACAGGGAGAGAGAGAGAGAGGGACACAGAGAGAGAGAGGGACACGGAGAGAGTGAGGGGCACGGAGCGAGAGCGGGACACGGAGGGAGAGGGACACGGAGAGAGAGGTACACAGAGTGAGAGAGAGGGAAACAGAGAGTGTGAGGACACAGAGAGAGTGAGGGACACAGAGAGAGTGAGGGACACAGACAGAGTGAGGGACAGGGATAGAGAGGGACAGGGAGAGAGAGAGCGGGTCACGGAGAGAGAGACACGGAGAGAGAGGGACACGGAGAGAGTGAGGGACACGGAGAGAGAGCGGGACACGGAAGGAGAGTGACACGGAGAGAGAGGTACACAGAGAGAGAGGGAGGTACACAGAGAGAGTGAGGACACAGAGATAGTTAGAGACAGAGAGAGAGAGGAACAGAGAGAGGGAGAGGGACACAGAGAGAGAGAGGGACACGGAGAGCGTGAGGGACACGGAGAGAGAGCGGGACACGGAGGGAGAGGGACACGGAGAGAGAGGTACACAGAGAGAGTGAGGACACAGAGATAGTGAGGGATAGAGAGAGAGGGACACAGAGAGAGTGAGGGACAGGGATAGAGAGGGACAGGGAAAGAGAGCGGGTCACGGAGAGAGAGGGACACGGAGAGAGAGGGACAGGGAGAAAGAAGGGCACACATAGAGAGAGAGAGGGACAGGGAGAGAGAGGGACACAGAGACTGTGACGGACAGAGAGAGAGAGAGGGTCAGGGAGAGAGAGGGACAGGAAGAGAGAGGGACACGGAGAGAGTGAGGGACACAGAGAGAGAGAGGCACAGGGAGAGAGAAAGGGACACGAAGAGAGAGGGACAGGGAGAGAGAGGGACAGGGAGAGAGAGTGGGACAGGGAGAGAGAGAGGGACAGGGAGAGAGAGGGACAGGGAGAGAGAGGGACAGGGAGAGAGAAACGGACAGGGAGAGAGAGAGGGACAGTGAGAGAGAGGGACACACAGAGAGAGGGAGGAACCGAGAGAGAGAGGGACAGGGAGAGAGAGGGACAAGTAGAGAGAGGGACAGGGAGAGAGAGGGACTCAGAGAGAGAGAGAGGGACAGGGAGAGAGAGGGACAGAGAGAGAGCGGGACAGGGAGAGAGAGAGGGACAGGGAGAGAGAGAGGGACAGAGAGAGAGAGGGGGACAGAAAGAGAGAGAGAGGGACAGGGAGAGAGAGAGGGACACGGAGAGAGAGGGACAGGGAGAGAGTGGGACATGGAGAGAGAGAGGGACAGGGAGAGAGAGGGACATGGAGAGAGAGAGGGACACGGAGAGAGAGAGAGACACGGAGAGAGAGAAAGACACAGAGAGAGAGGGACAGAGAGAGAGAGGGACAGAGAGAGAGAGGGACAGAGAGAGAGAGAGGGACAGGTAGAGAGCGAGAGCGACACAGAGAGAGGGACTCGGAGAGAGAGTGAGACACTGAGAGAGAGAGGGACAGGGAGAGAGAGGGACACAGAGACTGTGACGGACAGGGAGAGAGAGAGGGTCAGGGAGAGAGAGGGACACGGAGAGATAGGGACAGGGATAGAGAGGGACACGGAGAGAGTGAGGGACACAGAGAGAGAGAGGCACAGGGAGAGAGAAAGGGACCAGAAGAGAGAGGGACAGGGAGAGAGAGGGACAGGGAGAGAGAGTGGGACAGGGAGAGAGAGAGAGAGGGACACAGAGAGAGAGAGGGACACGGAGAGAGTGAGGGGCACGGAGCGAGAGCGGGACACGGAGGGAGAGGGACACGGAGAGAGAGGTACACAGAGTGAGAGAGAGGGAAACAGAGAGTGTGAGGACACAGAGAGAGTGAGGGACACAGAGAGAGTGAGGGACACAGACAGAGTGAGGGACAGGGATAGAGAGGGACAGGGAGAGAGAGAGCGGGTCACGGAGAGAGAGACACGGAGAGAGAGGGACACGGAGAGAGTGAGGGACACGGAGAGAGAGCGGGACACGGAAGGAGAGTGACACGGAGAGAGAGGTACACAGAGAGAGAGGGAGGTACACAGAGAGAGTGAGGACACAGAGATAGTTAGAGACAGAGAGAGAGAGGAACAGAGAGAGGGAGAGGGACACAGAGAGAGAGAGGGACACGGAGAGCGTGAGGGACACGGAGAGAGAGCGGGACACGGAGGGAGAGGGACACGGAGAGAGAGGTACACAGAGAGAGTGAGGACACAGAGATAGTGAGGGATAGAGAGAGAGGGACACAGAGAGAGTGAGGGACAGGGATAGAGAGGGACAGGGAAAGAGAGCGGGTCACGGAGAGAGAGGGACACGGAGAGAGAGGGACAGGGAGAAAGAAGGGCACACATAGAGAGAGAGAGGGACAGGGAGAGAGAGGGACACAGAGACTGTGACGGACAGAGAGAGAGAGAGGGTCAGGGAGAGAGAGAGGGACACGGAGAGAGAGGGACAGGAAGAGAGAGGGACACGGAGAGAGTGAGGGACACAGAGAGAGAGAGGCACAGGGAGAGAGAAAGGGACACGAAGAGAGAGGGACAGGGAGAGAGAGGGACAGGGAGAGAGAGTGGGACAGGGAGAGAGAGAGGGACAGGGAGAGAGAGGGACAGGGAGAGAGAGGGACAGAGAGAAAGAGAGGGGCAGGGAGAGAGAGGGACAGGGAGAGAGAAACGGACAGGGAGAGAGAGAGGGACAGTGAGAGAGAGGGACACACAGAGAGAGGGAGGGACCGAGAGAGAGAGGGACAGGGAGAGAGAGGGACAAGTAGAGAGAGGGACAGGGAGAGAGAGGGACTCAGAGAGAGAGAGAGGGACAGGGAGAGAGAAAGGGACACGAAGAGAGAGGGACAGGGAGAGAGAGAGGGACAGGGAGAGAGAGTGGGACAGGGAGAGAGAGAGAGAGGGACACAGAGAGAGAGAGGGACACGGAGAGAGTGAGGGACAGGGATAGAGAGGGACAGGGAGAGAGAGCGGGTCACGGAGAGAGAGAGACACGGAGAGAGAGGGACACGGAGAGAGTGAGGGACACGGAGAGAGAGCGGGACACGGAAGGAGAGTGACACGGAGAGAGAGGTACACAGAGAGAGAGGGAGGTACACAGAGAGAGTGAGGACACAGAGATAGGTAGGGACAGAGAGAGAGAGGAACAGAGAGAGAGAGAGGGACACAGAGAGAGAGAGGGACACGGAGAGCGTGAGGGACACGGAGAGAGAGCGGGACACGGAGGGAGAGGGACACGGAGAGAGAGGTACACAGAGAGAGTGAGGACACAGAGATAGTGCGGGATAGAGAGAGAGGGACACAGAGAGAGTGAGGGACAGGGATAGAGAAGGACGGGGACAGAGAGCGGGTCACGGAGAGAGAGGGACACGGAGAGAGAGGGACAGGGAGAAAGAAGGGCACACATAGAGAGAGAGAGGGACAGGGAGAGAGAGGGACACAGAGACTGTGACGGACAGAGAGAGAGAGAGGGTCAGGGAGAGAGAGAGGGACACGGAGAGAGAGGGACAGGAAGAGAGAGGGACACGGAGAGAGTGAAGGACACAGAGAGAGAGAGGCACAGGGAGAGAGAAAGGGACACGAAGAGAGAGGGACAGGGAGAGAGGGACAGGGAGAGAGAGTGGGACAGGGAGAGAGAGAGGGACAGGGAGAGAGAGGGACAGGGAGAGAGAGGGACAGAGAGAGAGAGGGGCAGGGAGAGAGAGGGACAGGGAGAGAGAAACGGACAGGGAGGGAGAGACGGACAGTGAGAGAGAGGGACACACAGAGAGAGGGAGGGACCGAGAGAGAGAGGGACAGGGAGAGAGAGGGACAAGTAGAGAGAGGGACAGGGAGAGAGAGGGACTCAGAGAGAGAGAGAGGAACAGGGAGAGAGAGGGACAGAGAGAGAGCGGGACAGGGAGAGAGAGAGGGACAGGGAGAGAGAGAGGGACAGAGAGATAGAGGGGGACAGAAAGAGAGAGAGAGGGACAGGGAGAGAGAGAGGGACACGGAGAGAGAGGGACAGGGAGAGAGTGGGACATGGAGAGAGAGAGGGACAGGGAGAGAGAGGGACATGGAGAGAGAGAGGGACATGGAGAGAGAGAGAGACACGGAGAGAGAGAAAGACACAGAGAGAGAGGGACAGAGAGAGAGAGGGACAGAGAGAGAGAGGGACAGAGAGAGAGAGAGGGACAGGTAGAGAGCGAGAGCGACTCAGAGAGAGGGACTCGGAGAGAGAGTGAGACACTGAGAGAGAGTGGGACAGGGAGAGAGAGAGGGACACAGAGAGAGGGGGACAGAGAGAGAGGGGGGGACAGAGAGAGAGATAGGGACAGGGAGAGAGAGAGCGGGACACGGAGAGAGAGGGACAGGGAGAGAGAGAGGCACAGGGAGAGAGAAAGGGACACGAAGAGAGAGGGTCAGGGAGAGAGAGGGACAGGGAGAGAGAGAGTGACAGGGAGAGAGAGGGACAGGGAGAGAGAGGGACTGAGAGAGAGAGGGACAGGGAGAGAGAGGGACAGGGAGAGAGAAAGGGACAGGGAGAGAGAGAGAGGGACAGGGAGCGAGAGGGACACACAGAGAGAGGGAGGGACAGGGAGAGAGAGGGACACGGAGAGAGAGGGACACAGAGTGAGAGGGACACAGAGAGAGAGGGACAGGGAGAGAGAGAGGGACAGGGAGAGAGAGAGGGACAGGGAGAGAGAGAGTGGGACAGGGAGAGAGAGAGGGGCAGAGAAAGAGAGAGGGACCGGGAGTGAGAGGGACACAGAGACTGAGAGGGACAGTGAGAGAGAGAGCGTCTGGGAGAGAGAGAGGGACACGGAGAGAGAGGGACAGGGAGAGAGAGGGACACGGAGAGAGTGAGGGACACAGAGAGAGAGAGGGACAGGGAGAGAGAGTGGGACAGGAATAGAGAGGGACAGGGAGAGAGAGAGAGACAGGGAGAGGGAGAGGGTCTGGGAGAGAGAGGGACAGGGAGAGAGAGGGACAGAGAGAGAGAGAGGGACAGGGAGAGAGAGAGGGACAGGGAGAGAGAGGGACAAAGAGACTGAGACGGACAGAGAGAGAGAGAGGTTCAGGGAGAGAGAGAGGGGCACGGAGAGAGAGGGACAGGGAGAGAGAGGGACACGGAGAGAGTGAGGGACACAGAGAGAGAGAGGCACAGGGAGAGAGAAAGGGACACGAAGAGAGAGGGACAGGGAGAGAGAGGGACAGGGGGGAGAGAGAGAGAGAGGGACAGGGAGAGAGAGAGGGACAGCGAGAGAGAGGGACAGGAAGAGAGAGAGGGACAGGGAGAGAGAGGGACAGGGAGAGAGAGGGACAGAGAGAGAGGGACAGGGAGAGAGAGGGTCAGGGAGAGAGAGGGACAGGGAGAGAGAGGGACACGGAGAGAGAGGGACACGGAGAGGGTGAGGTACACAGAGAGAGAGGGACAGAGAGAGAGAGGGACACAGAGAGAGAGAGGGACACGGAGAGAGTGAGGGACACGAAGAGAGAGCGGGACACGGAGGGAGAGGGACACGGAGGGAGAGGTACACAGAGAGAGAGAGGGGGACACAGAGAGAGTGAGGACACAGAGAGAGTGAGGGACACAGAGAGAGTGAGGGACACAGAGAGAGTAAGGGACAGGGATAGAGAGGGAGACGGAGAGAGTGCGGGTCACGGAGAGAGAGGTACACGGAGAGAGAGGGACAGGGAGAGAGAGGGACACAGAGAGAGAGAGGCACAGGGAGAGAGAAAGGGACACGAAGAGAGAGAGACAGGGAGAGAGAGGGACAGGGAGAGAGAGAGGGACAGGGAGAGAGAGGGACACAGAGAGAGAGAGAGGGACACGGAGAGAGTGAGGGACACGGAGAGAGAGCGGGACACGGAGGGAGAGGGACACACACGGAGAGAGAGGGACACAGAGAGAGAGGGACAGGGAGAGAGAGGGACACAGAGACTGAGACGGACAGAGAGAGAGAGAGGGTCACGGAGAGAGAGAGGGAAACGGAGAGAGAGGGAGAGGGAGAGAGAGGGACACGGAGAGAGTGAGGGACACAGAGAGAGAGAGGCACAGGGAGAGAGAAAGGGACACGAAGAGAGAGGGACAGGGAGAGAGTGGGACAGGGAGAGAGAGAGGGACAGGGAGAGAGAGGGACACAGAGAGAGAGGGACAGGGAGAGAGAGGGACACAGAGACTGAGACGGACAGAGAGAGAGAGAGGGTCACGGAGAGAGAGAGGGAAACGGAGAGAGAGGGAGAGGGAGAGAGAGGGACACGGAGAGAGTGGGGGACACAGAGAGAGAGAGGCACAGGGAGAGAGAAAGGGACACGAAGAGAGAGGGACAGGGAGAGAGTGGGACAGGGAGAGAGAGAGGGACAGGGAGAGAGAGGGACACAGAGAGAGAGAGAGGGACACGGAGAGAGTGAGGGACACGGAGAGAGAGCTGGACACGGAGGGAGAGGGACAGGGAGAGAGAGGGACACACACGGAGAGAGAGGGACACAGAGAGAGTGAGGACACAGAGATAGTGAGGGACAGAGAGAGAGGGACACAGAGAGAGTGAGGGACAGGGATAGAGAGGGACAGGGAGAGAGAGAGGGACAGTGAGAGAGAGGGGCACACAGAGAGAGGGAGGGACCGAGAGAGAGAGGGACAGCGAGAGAGGGGGACAAGTAGAGAGAGGGACAGGGAGAGAGAGGGACTCAGAGAGAGAGAGAGGGACAGGGAGAGAGAGGGACAGAGAGAGAGCGGGACAGGGAGAGAGAGAGGGACAGGGAGAGAGAGAGGGACAGAGAGAGAGAGAGGAGGACAGAAAGAGAGAGAGAGGGACAGGGAGAGAGAGAGGGACACGGAGAGAGAGGGACAGGGAGAGAGTGGGACATGGAGAGAGAGAGGGACAGGGAGAGAGAGGGACATGGAGAGAGAGAGGGACACGGAGAGAGAGAGAGACACGGAGAGAGAGAAAGACACAGAGAGAGAGGGACAGAGAGAGAGAGGGACAGAGAGAGAGTGGGACAGAGAGAGAGAGGGACAGGTAGAGAGCGAGAGCGACACAGAGAGAGGGACTCGGAGAGAGAGTGAGACACTGAGAGAGAGAGGGACAGGGAGAGAGAGGGACACAGAGACTGTGACGGACAGGGAGAGAGAGAGGGTCAGGGAGAGAGAGGGACACGGAGAGATAGGGACAGGGATAGAGAGGGACACGGAGAGAGTGAGGGACACAGAGAGAGAGAGGCACAGGGAGAGAGAAAGGGACCAGAAGAGAGAGGGACAGGGAGAGAGAGGGACAGGGAGAGAGAGTGGGACAGGGAGAGAGAGGGACAGGGAGAGAGAGGGACAGGGAGAGAGAGGGACAGGGAGAGAGAGTGGGACAGGGAGAGAGAGAGAGAGGGACACAGAGAGAGAGAGGGACACGGAGAGAGTGAGGGGCACGGAGCGAGAGCGGGACACGGAGGGAGAGGGACACGGAGAGAGAGGTACACACAGAGAGAGAGAGGGAAACAGAGAGTGTGAGGACACAGAGAGAGTGAGGGACACAGAGAGAGTGAGGGACACAGACAGAGTGAGGGACAGGGATAGAGAGGGACAGGGAGAGAGAGCGGGTCACGGAGAGAGAGAGACACGGAGAGAGAGGGACACGGAGAGAGTGAGGGACACGGAGAGAGAGCGGGACACGGAAGGAGAGTGACACGGAGAGAGAGGTACACAGAGAGAGAGGGAGGTACACAGAGAGAGTGAGGACACAGAGATAGTTAGAGACAGAGAGAGAGAGGAACAGAGAGAGGGAGAGGGACACAGAGAGAGAGAGGGACACGGAGAGCGTGAGGGACACGGAGAGAGAGCGGGACACGGAGGGAGAGGGACACGGAGTGAGAGGTACACAGAGAGAGTGAGGACACAGAGATAGTGAGGGATAGAGAGAGAGGGACACAGAGAGAGTGAGGGACAGGGATAGAGAGGGACAGGGAAAGAGAGCGGGTCACGGAGAGAGAGGGACACGGAGAGAGAGGGACAGGGAGAAAGAAGGGCACACATAGAGAGAGAGAGGGACAGGGAGAGAGAGGGACACAGAGACTGTGACGGACAGAGAGAGAGGGTCAGGGAGAGAGAGAGGGACACGGAGAGAGAGGGACAGGAAGAGAGAGGGACACGGAGAGAGTGAGGGACACAGAGAGCCAGAGGCACAGGGAGAGAGAAAGGGACACGAAGAGAGAGGGACAGGGAGAGAGAGGGACAGGGAGAGAGAGTGGGACAGGGAGAGAGAGAGGGACAGGGAGAGAGAGGGACAGGGAGAGAGAGGGACAGAGAGAAAGAGAGGGGCAGGGAGAGAGAGGGACATGGAGAGAGAAACGGACAGGGAGAGAGAGAGGGACAGTGAGAGAGAGGGACACACAGAGAGAGGGAGGGACCGAGAGAGAGAGGGACAGGGAGAGAGAGGGACAAGTAGAGAGAGGGACAGGGAGAGAGAGGGACTCAGAGAGAGAGAGAGGGACAGGGAGAGAGAAAGGGACACGAAGAGAGAGGGACAGGGAGAGAGAGAGGGACAGGGAGAGAGAGTGGGACAGGGAGAGAGAGAGAGAGGGACACAGAGAGAGAGGGACACGGAGAGAGTGAGGGACAGGGATAGAGAGGGACAGGGAGAGAGAGCGGGTCACGGAGAGAGAGAGACACGGAGAGAGAGGGACACGGAGAGAGTGAGGGACACGGAGAGAGAGCGGGACACGGAAGGAGAGTGACACGGAGAGAGAGGTACACGGAGAGAGAGGGAGGTACACAGAGAGAGTGAGGACACAGAGATAGGTAGGGACAGAGAGAGAGAGGAACAGAGAGAGAGAGAGGGACACAGAGAGAGAGAGGGACACGGAGAGCGTGAGGGACACGGAGAGAGAGCGGGACACGGAGGGAGAGGGACACGGAGAGAGAGAGGGACACGGAGAGCGTGAGGGACACGGAGAGAGAGCGGGACACGGAGGGAGAGGGACACGGAGAGAGAGGTACACAGAGAGATTGAGGACACAGAGATAGTGAGGGATAGAGAGAGAGGGACACAGAGAGAGTGAGGGACAGGGATAGAGAAGGACGGGGACAGAGAGCGGGTCACGGAGAGAGAGGGACACGGAGAGAGAGGGACAGGGAGAAAGAAGGGCATACATAGAGAGAGAGAGGGTCAGGGACAGAGAGGGACACAGAGACTGTGACGGACAGAGAGAGAGGGTCAGGGAGAGAGAGAGGGACACGGAGAGAGAGGGACAGGAAGAGAGAGGGACACGGAGAGAGTGAGGGACACAGAGAGCCAGAGGCACAGGGAGAGAGAAAGGGACACGAAGAGAGAGGGACAGGGAGAGAGAGGGACAGGGAGAGCGAGTGGGACAGGGAGAGAGAGAGGGACAGGGAGAGAGAGGGACAGGGAGAGAGAGGGACAGAGAGAAAGAGAGGGGCAGGGAGAGAGAGGGACATGGAGAGAGAAACGGACAGGGAGAGAGAGAGGGACAGTGAGAGAGAGGGACACACAGAGAGAGGGAGGGACCGAGAGAGAGAGGGACAGGGAGAGAGAGGGACAAGTAGAGAGAGGGACAGGGAGAGAGAGGGACTCAGAGAGAGAGAGAGGGACAGGGAGAGAGAAAGGGACACGAAGAGAGAGGGACAGGGAGAGAGAGAGGGACAGGGAGAGAGAGTGGGACAGGGAGAGAGAGAGAGAGGGACACAGAGAGAGAGAGGGACACGGAGAGAGTGAGGGACAGGGATAGAGAGGGACAGGGAGAGAGAGCGGGTCACGGAGAGAGAGAGACACGGAGAGAGAGGGACACGGAGAGAGTGAGGGACACGGAGAGAGAGCGGGACACGGAAGGAGAGTGACACGGAGAGAGAGGTACACAGAGAGAGAGGGAGGTACACAGAGAGAGTGAGGACACAGAGATAGGTAGGGACAGAGAGAGAGAGGAACAGAGAGAGAGAGAGGGACACAGAGAGAGAGAGGGACACGGAGAGCGTGAGGGACACGGAGAGAGAGCGGGACACGGAGGGAGAGGGACACGGAGAGAGAGAGGGACACGGAGAGCGTGAGGGACACGGAGAGAGAGCGGGACACGGAGGGAGAGGGACACGGAGAGAGAGGTACACAGAGAGATTGAGGACACAGAGATAGTGAGGGATAGAGAGAGAGGGACACAGAGAGAGTGAGGGACAGGGATAGAGAAGGACGGGGACAGAGAGCGGGTCACGGAGAGAGAGGGACACGGAGAGAGAGGGACAGGGAGAAAGAAGGGCATACATAGAGAGAGAGAGGGACAGGGACAGAGAGGGACACAGAGACTGTGACGGACAGAGAGAGAGAGAGGGTCAGGGAGAGAGAGAGGGACACGGAGAGAGAGGGACAGGAAGAGAGAGGGACACGGAGAGAGTGAAGGACACAGAGAGAGAGAGGCACAGGGAGAGAGAAAGGGACACGAAGAGAGAGGGACAGGGAGAGAGGGACAGGGAGAGAGAGTGGGACAGGGAGAGAGAGAGGGACAGGGAGAGAGAGGGACAGGGAGAGAGAGGGACAGAGAGAGAGAGAGGGGCAGGGAGAGAGAGGGACAGGGAGAGAGAAACGGACAGGGAGAGAGAGAGGGACAGTGAGAGAGAGGGACACACAGAGAGAGGGAGGGACCGAGAGAGAGAGGGACAGGGAGAGAGAGGGACAAGTAGAGAGAGGGACAGGGAGAGAGAGGGACTCAGAGAGAGAGAGAGGAACAGGGAGAGAGAGGGACAGAGAGAGAGCGGGACAGGGAGAGAGAGAGGGACAGGGAGAGAGAGAGGGACAGAGAGATAGAGGGGGACAGAAAGAGAGAGAGAGGGACAGGGAGAGAGAGAGGGACACGGAGAGAGAGGGACAGGGAGAGAGTGGGACATGGAGAGAGAGAGGGACAGGGAGAGAGAGGGACATGGAGAGAGAGAGGGACATGGAGAGAGAGAGAGACACGGAGAGAGAGAAAGACACAGAGAGAGAGGGACAGAGAGAGAGGGACAGAGAGAGAGAGGGACAGAGAGAGAGAGAGGGACAGGTAGAGAGCGAGAGCGACTCAGAGAGAGGGACTCGGAGAGAGAGTGAGACACTGAGAGAGAGTGGGACAGGGAGAGAGAGAGGGACACAGAGAGAGGGGGACAGAGAGAGAGGGGGGGACAGAGAGAGAGATAGGGACAGGGAGAGAGAGAGCGGGACACGGAGAGAGAGGGACAGGGAGAGAGAGAGGCACAGGGAGAGAGAAAGGGACACGAAGAGAGAGGGTCAGGGAGAGAGAGGGACAGGGAGAGAGAGAGTGACAGGGAGAGAGAGGGACAGGGAGAGAGAGGGACTGAGAGAGAGAGGGACAGGGAGAGAGAGGGACAGGGAGAGAGAAAGGGACAGGGAGAGAGAGAGAGGGACAGGGAGCGAGAGGGACACACAGAGAGAGGGAGGGACAGGGAGAGAGAGGGACACGGAGAGAGAGGGACACAGAGTGAGAGGGACACAGAGAGAGAGGGACAGGGAGAGAGAGAGGGACAGGGAGAGAGAGGGACAGGGAGAGAGAGAGTGGGACAGGGAGAGAGAGAGGGGCAGAGAAAGAGAGAGGGACAGGGAGTGAGAGGGACACAGAGACTGAGAGGGACAGTGAGAGAGAGAGCGTCTGGGAGAGAGAGAGGGACACGGAGAGAGAGGGACAGGGAGAGAGAGGGACACGGAGAGAGTGAGGGACACAGAGAGAGAGAGGGACAGGAAGAGAGAGTGGGACAGGAATAGAGAGGGACAGGGAGAGAGAGAGAGACAGGGAGAGGGAGAGGGTCTGGGAGAGAGAGGGACAGGGAGAGAGAGGGACGGAGAGAGAGAGAGGGACAGGGAGAGAGAGAGGGACAGGGAGAGAGAGGGACAAAGAGACTGAGACGGACAGAGAGAGAGAGGTTCAGGGAGAGAGAGAGGGGCACGGAGAGAGAGGGACAGGGAGAGAGAGGGACACGGAGAGAGTGAGGGACACAGAGAGAGAGAGGCACAGGGAGAGAGAAAGGGACACGAAGAGAGAGGGACAGGGAGAGAGAGGGACAGGGGGGGAGAGAGAGAGAGAGGGACAGGGAGAGAGAGAGGGACAGCGAGAGAGAGGGACAGGAAGAGAGAGAGGGACAGGGAGAGAGAGGGACAGGGAGAGAGAGGGACAGAGAGAGAGGGACAGGGAGAGAGAGGGACAGGGAGAGAGAGGGACAGGGAGAGAGAGGGACACGGAGAGAGAGGGACACGGAGAGGGTGAGGTACACAGAGAGAGAGGGACAGAGAGAGAGAGTGTGCAAGATAGGGACCTCTGCGACCCCCCATCAGGCACTCTGCTTCCCTTCCCAAGAACAAAGACACGGAGGAGTTCGTCCAAAACTATGTATTCAGTTCTGCAGAACCGGGTGTTACCTCAATGGCTTCCCACGAGGCACACACACAGATTGTAATCCCCGCGCATTATATACATGTAGTAATGGGCTGGGCCTTCTACTGTCTCAGCCAATGGGTGTCAAAGTTCCCCACTGTCCTCCCTGATGGATGAGATTATTTGGTTCATCACCCAGCCAATCAGTGTTTGAGTTCTCCGTTTCTCCCTGAAATGGATGATGATGTACAGCCGTGGGTTGTGGGCAGTCCCTCAGCCACGAGGAAAGCTGTTTCCATTGTTCCATTCATGAAAATCTAGGGGAGTATCTGCTGGTGCTTACTACAGGGTAGAGAGGACTAAAATGGTGGCTTTGTACTTACTATGTGCTTACTACAACAGTTAATGATTTAAAAATTACACCACCCCTTACAAATCCCCCGTGTCTTTTCTTACGGTTTGTAATTTTTAAACTGGGAGTTTCCTCTCCAGGGCGTTTAATAACTCCCGAGCTTGTTCATCAAACTGCCCATCTCTATTACCACCCCCGCCCAAGAGGGATTCACGTTGTTCCATCTCGAGATTCATTCGTTCAACCTGCCCATAGGGAACGTCCCTCTTAGTAAGGGCGGTTTCGATCAGTCGTTGAGTTAATCCCCTGACGCAGGGAATAACACAACACCCAAGGGCAGTGAGTACCCCTGCCACCACTATACATGAGACAAGAAAGGGAACGACCACCCCTGTCCATTTACCGAACCAAACTTCCAACCAACCCGTGAGGCCAGAGTCGATACCCGAGTTTTCGGCGAGTTCGTCCGCCAATGTGGTGAGTCCATCCAGGGCGCGGGTGATGGACCCATCAGGGGCTGTGTTGTTGGGGATGAAAGTGCAGCACTGAGTGCCTATCATGACACAAACACCCCCCTTCTCTGCCAACATCATGTCTAAGGCCAACCTATTTTCCCACGTCATCCGACTAGTGGCGTCCAGTTGTTCTGCTATTCCTTTTACTGCATCACGGGTATAATTAATGAACCTCTGCTGATTGTAGTAAATATAATTAATCCAATCCACGTTCTTATTGATGGTAACCCACCAGAACAGTGACGACTCAAAACCCGCCGCTATCTGGTTCCTAGCCTTGTACTCGTCAGGAACACCCCTGGGGACCCCTATGGCGTCTAAATATATGTTATCATCGAAAGAGGTCTCCAAAGCTCTCTCAGTTCTTCCACTGAAACGGGGTTGCTCTTGTTTTTCGAATGCCAGGGTGAATGGGATGGCCAATTGAACGATTGCACAAGTGCCCGTCCATTTTCGGGGCAGGGTCTGTCGCAGAATCCTCCCACCACAGTACCACCAGAGGTCTGCCCTAGGCACATGAATGTGGGAGTAATTCCCCCCCCCCGGTAGTTTCGTTGACCAGCCGAATTGATCCGCTGCACTTGTCAAATGTCCCCACATCGTCGTCCCACTGTAGTCCCGCCCGAGAGACACAGGCCTGGTGCATACCCGTTACCCCTGAGAATGATGGCGGGCGGGGCGCTCCCTCAGACCTGACGGGGGGAAACTTCAAACTTAAGGGTCGACAAGTGGGGTCGTTCCAGGCCTCTCGGTCCTGGTACAGCATTATCATGCAGTCCAAGGCTCGTGGGTGTTTCTCCCATCCCAGCGGGAACGGGACCACCTGAGGGTTAGGGCGGGCACCCGTGCATGCGTAGCAATCACTCTTTTTCATGCTCCTCACAGTATATTTGACCCATTCCATCCAGGCATTCGCCTCCCCGTATCCCGTTTCTATTTCAAAGGTCTTTTCCAAATCCGTCACCTCAATTATTCTAATTTTACCCTGCTCGTCGGTGGTGGATGAGCCCCCAGACTCAGCTTCAATGACCGTGATATACGTGCAGCACAGCTGCACTCCCTCCTGTCCTGTATGGCCCCCAACTCTAATACCCAGGATTGTTCCATTAAGGCTCGCCCCATTATCTCCCAAGTTCTTTATGGTCAGGTAGAGCGGATTGCACTGATTCCGCCCACAATCTTGTCCAGGGGTAATGGGATCACGGACAACTGACACCATAGCCTGGACCCCAGGGGCTGGAGGCCTATGTATGCCTTCCCTACCATGCAATTGTAATACTAACGCCTGACCCTGGAATCTCCTTTCTCTCTCTAGGTTCCGTTTAGTTTGATTCAGTTCACTTTTAGTCCTGCAGGGCACCAACCCACATAGGTCTAAGCTAAATGTCTGTGTTGGCTTGTTGGCAAGCACGGAGATGGAGAACCACTGACGGTCCTCTGCCTGTTTTTTCCGGAGGCCAAATTGGGTAACACGCGCACTATGACCCAGCCCAAGGATAATGACAAAGCAAGTTAACAATATGATTGACCGCATTTTGTCGCGACACCTTTAGCCAGAGGGCACAGTTCCTTTAGATTCGCCAAAGTCCGACTAGTCTGTTCTCAGGGTCTCTGTTCCTTAGATGCCTCTGTCAGAGAGGTTTGTTCGTCCTCCGTCGGTTGTGGCACTGGTCCCTTGACTCGAGTGTAATGTGTCCAGCCCTTTTCGGCCGTACGGACAGCCGTTTCGGTCGTCAAAAGTACTAGGAAGGGACCGTCCCAAGTTGGTTCGAGGGTGCGTTGCTTCCAGCTTTTAATCAGGACCCACTGACCCGGCTTGATGGTGTGCACCGCGAACTCGAGGGGCGGCGTCTGTGCCAAAAGTCCCTGTTGGCGTAAACGAGATAGAGCAGACCCCAGAGCCACCACATATTTTTGCACAAACATGTCCCGAGACTCGAATACAGGGGGTTCCCCCTTCGGCCCATGGAATGGGAGGCCAAACAGCATTTCGAAAGGGGAGACGCCCAAATCCCGCCTTGGCTGGGTGCGAATTTGCAATAGGGCAAGGGGTAGGCATTTGGTCCAAGGCAGGCCGATTTCACTAGTGAGTTTGGTTAGCTGCTTTTTGATGGTCTGGTTCATTCTTTCGACCTTGCCCGAGGAGGGGGGGTGCCAGGGGGTGTGCAAATCCCAGTCAATCCCCATTGCTTGCACTATATTCTGGAGGACAGTCGAGGTGAAGTGGCTCCCCTGGTCAGAGTCAATAGCGCGGGGTAGCCCAAACCGTGGGATGATTTGTTCGAGTAGAATTTTGCTAACCTGGGTTGCTGTTGCCGTGGCAGTGGGGAAAGCTTCCACCCATCCTGTCAGGTGATCTACTATTACTAATAGATACTTCAGGCGACCTATGGGGGGGAGCTCAGTGTAATCTACCTGGACATACTCAAACGGCCTATAGGCCGGACTCCTACCCCCTTGCCTTGCGTGCTTCCGCAGCCCCCTTTTGTTAATCTTTCGGCACGTTATGCAATCTCCCGTGACCTGCTTGGCTACTGTGTACAGACCAGGGTGGGCATATTGGCGCAGGAAGGCATCACACAGTGCCTGGGCGCCCCAGTGACCCCCTTGGTGTAGACGGGCAATAATGTCCCGCGTCAACGGTCGATTCAGTAGCTGGCGGCCATCGGGTAAGGTCCACTTCCCTTCCCTATCCTTTGTACCCCCCAGAGACGCAAGAAGAGTTTCTTCTTTGTGAGTGAACGTGGGCACTTCGGTAATTTCAGATATCTGGGGAATCCTTACCAGGCAGTTTATTACTTCCTTCCCCATCCCGGCCAATTTTGCCTGTTCATCTGCCAATTGGTTCCCCAGGGTCTCTATTTTATCGTCTTTCTGGTGCCCTTTCACATGCACTACAGCAATCTCTTGTGGCAGCAACAAATCCTCCAAGATCATGGCTACCAGTTCCTCGTGGACCAACTCCTTTCCTCTACTATTTATCATTCCCCTTTCCTTCCAGATCTTCCCAAAGGTGTGTACTACCCCAAAGGCATACTTAGAGTCAGTGTATATCGTCCCGGCTATTCCCTTTAAATTCCTCAAAGCCCGGTGCAAGGCGTACAATTCGCATGTTTGTGCGGACCAGGCATTCGGTAGCCGTCCACTTTCCACTAATTCCCAACCAGTCTCACTAATGACTGCATAACCGTTGTGTCTTTTCCCATCTATCACCCGAGAGGACCCGTCAATGTACCACCGCCTTCCTGCATGTAAGGGGGTGTCCCTCAGATCTTCCCTCACTTTACTCTGGTACTCTATTATGTCTGAACAGCAATGTTCCAGTTCCTCCTCCCCTTCCCCTTTCCAAAGGAAGTCCGCCGGGTTCTGGCAGCCCCCGACTTCTATTCGGAGGTCCTCTCGGTCTAACAGTATGGCTTCATATTTCAGAATTCTCGAATCAGTCAGCCACCTCCCGGCCTTCTGATTCAGGATAGTTCTAACCTGGTGGGGTGTAATGACTGTCAAGGGGGCCCCGAAAGTCAACTTCCTGCTTTCCTCTACCAGCTTTGCCGTGGCTGCCACAGCTTGGACACACTCCGGCCACCCTCGGGAGACTGGATCCAGAATTCTTGACAGGAAAGCCACGGGCTTCCTTTTTCCCCCCCAATCCTGGGTCAATACTCCAAGAGCGGTTCCCTTCCTGGAGTTTACAAAGAGACGAAATGTCTTACTAAAATCCGGCAAGCTTAAAACAGGCGCGGTCATCAATTTTTCTTTTAGAATTCCAATTAACTTTTTCTCCTCCTCCTCCCATTTTATTCTATTGGGTGCCTCCTCGATGAGTTTTAGGTACAAGTCTTTAGTAAGGGGGGCATAGTCATCTATCCATAACCGACAATAGCCTAAGAGTCCCAAGAACCTCCGTAATTCCCTCTTAGTCATTGGGAGGCCTAGTTCGATTATTGCCCGCACTCTTTCCGGACTTATTCGTTTCTGTCCCTGGCTTATCAAGTGTCCCAGGTACTTAACCTCTTTCTCGACATATTGGAGCTTCTTCTGACTCACTCTTAACCCCTTCTCAGCTAGGTAATTTAAGAGGGCATTAGTCCCAAGTAGGACGTCCTCCTCCGTGGGTCCGGATAATAGGAGATCGTCCACGTATTGTATAAGCTTAAGGGCCGGGGACAAGGTTAGTCCCTCCAATAATTGTTCCAGAATCTGCCCGAACAGAGTCGGGGACTCAGTGAATCCTTGGGGGAGCACTGTCCACCTGTACTGCTGTTTTCTGCCAGTATCAGGATCCTCCCATTCAAAAGCAAAAAAATCCCTACTGTCCTTGTCCAGGGGGCACGCCCAGAAGGCATCCTTTAAGTCTATAACACTAAACCAGCCGTGGTCCGGGGGTATTCGCCCCAGAATAGTGTATGGGTTCGGTACCACAGGGTGCCGTACTTGGACAATTTTATTTATTTCCCTTAGGTCTTGGACCATTCGGTAGCTCCCGTCCGACTTCCGGACCGGCAGGATGGGGGAATTGTATCGTGACATACAGGGCTCTACCAAACCATCTTTTATTAGGTCTTCCATAACTGTCTTCAGGCCCTGCCTCCCTTCCCAAGAGATGGGGTATTGGCGCACTCTGACGTCGGGGCTCTGGGGCTTTAATTTTACCTCCACAGGTCGAATTGCGAGCCCCCCCCGGTTCCCTTTGACGACCCAAACCCTAGGGTCTATCTCTGTCAATCGGGACTCACTAAGGTATGACATGGTAACGGCTAATTCATCCTCTTCTCCCACTTCTATTCGTAATCCGAAACGGACTATCAAATCCCGTCCCAACAACCCATAGGGAAGATGGGGGAGGTGAAGGAGTTCCACCTGGAGCTCCTCCTCCTCCAGCCGTAAGGGTTGTGGTTTGAATATTTTCGCACTAAAAACCCCACCCTTAACTCCTGAAATGTTTAATGTTTTAGCTTGGAAGCCAACCCCCCTAGGATGGAGGGGGATTGAGGACCTGCCGGCGCCTGTGTCAACTAAGAAGGTAACATCTTGTCTAAATGGGCCCACCTGTAAATTTACCAGGGGTTCTTGGTAGGCCAGTGTTCCGATCCTCCCCTGACTTCCCTAATCCATTTGTTCACGCTCCATTTCATACATCCCTTCTCGCTCCCTTTTAAACTCGGGACAATCCCTTTTGAAGTGTCCCAGTTTCCCGCAATGGTAACATCCAGCCATTGGAGGCCGCTCAAATCCATAAGATCCTCCTCTCTCACCTCTGCCCCGTCTCGCTCCTCTCCCTCTCCGACTTTCCCTCGACCTTCCTCTTTCCACCCCATAACCTCCCTCCCCCATTCCGGTGGATTTACAAGCTTCCCGTACGGCTGCCACCATCATTTTTGTCTTCTGTTTCTCCCTTACTACATCCCTCTGAACGTACACCTTCTGTGCTTCCCGCAATAATTCCGCAACGTCTTTTTCAGCCCATTCCTCTATTTTCTGTATTTTCTTCTGAATGTCAGGCCATGATTTAGTCACAAAGTGCACCTTAAGCAAGCCCTTGCCTATTTCCCCATCGGGGTCTAAACCTGAATACTTTCGCATGGACTCCCGCAAACGGTCTAAAAACTCACTCGGGGATTCATCCTTTTTCTGTCCAACTTCGAATGCTTTCGCTAAATTCCGCTGTTTAGGCACGCAGGTTTTGATTCCCCTGATTATAAGGCTTCTGAGATCTGTCATATTGGCCCGTCCCCCCGCGTCGTTATGATCCCACCGGGGGTCCTCTAAGGGGTACTTCTGCTCTCCACGCTGAGGGCCTCCCTGATGCTCCTTATCCCAAATGGCCATTGCACTATTCCGGATCATAACAATTTCATCGTAATTAAATAATATTCTCATCATGGCCTGTAATTCGGCCCATGTGTATATACTGGGCCCCAGAAATTGGTCCAGTTGTATTCCCACACTGATGGGGTCGTCCAATAGACGGGGTAGTTCGTTACGGAGTTGCCGGATATCCCCAGAATTTAAAGGTTGTACTACGAACCCAGTCCGTTCATTCCCAAACGGCACCTCTCGTAAGGGGTTCAGCTGTTCAATATTGTCACTCCTCCCAGCTCTCAATCCCTCTTCTCGGCCCCTCCGCATCTCGAGTCGGACCGATTTCCTAGTGCCTGGGGTGGGTTCTGCGCCCCCTCCTGTGCTCCCCCCAGCAGTCCCTGCCTCACTGGTCATAGCCTGCTGGGAATCGGACTTATCCATCGCAGGAGGGAGGTCCGCGCTGGACGCCTGGTCGTGCGCCTGGTCGTGCGCCTGGTCGTGCGCCTGGTCGTGCGCGGGTGGTATATACGGGGGCGGGGCAGACGGTGGCAAACCGTCGGTGAGGACGTCCCAAGGCTTCTGGGGCTTCCTCGGCTCTGTTTGGGGAATCAGAGGATAGAGACGCGTGGGACCCTCACTATCGCCTGCCAGCCAGGCGGCGGCGTATTTGCTCTCTTCTGGGTCAAACGGTTGTTTTCTGTTAACATATACATTTAGGATTTGACACACCCAGTCTTCATCAGATCCATATTCGGGCCAAACTACCGAGGGGGCGCGGATAGGTTCCTTGGTCCATATAAAACAACAATATTTTATCATGGTCTCTTTCTTTAAGTCCCTTGTCCTACTACTGTCCGTCCATAGACTTAACTTCCTACCTAATGGACTATCGGGGGGTATTTCTTTCCCATTTGCAGTCTTCCCTGACTTCTCCTTAATAAATTCAGAAGTCTGATTTCCCATGGTCTATCTTCGGTCCTGGTCTTAAACGCCTAAAACGTTTTCACAGATGACCGTCAAAACCACAATTTCCTGTGGCTTATCTTCGGTCCTGGTCTTAAACGCCTAAAGCGTTTTCACAGATGACCGTCAAAACCACGTGGCCAACAAGGAAGAACAAAAAAAATCTCTTACCTTGATCCGTGCACGGAGTTGTCTGGCCTGTTTAAATGTGTGTACCCCGCGTATAGTCACTAACCAGTCGTCCCAGCACTCGTCCGTGTGTTCCTTTTCCAGGATTCAAAATTATTTTTAATGAGCCGGGTCACTCTCTTGGCCGACGGCTGACGGACCAAGCCGATCCAGTGAGCAGTATAAATATATACCAGACGCGTCTTTTTGTATCAGACTTGATCCACGAGCCGAAGAGAGAGCCCCGGCAATAATTATTGCATCCCGGGCGAGACCCCCAATTGTGCAAGATAGGGACCTCTGCGACCCCCCATCAGGCACTCTGCTTCCCTTCCCAAGAACAAAGACACGGAGGAGTTCGTCCAAAACTATGTATTCAGTTCTGCAGAACCGGGTGTTACCTCAATGGCTTCCCACGAGGCACACACACAGATTGTAATCCCCGCGCATTATATACATGTAGTAATGGGCTGGGCCTTCTACTGTCTCAGCCAATGGGTGTCAAAGTTCCCCACTGTCCTCCCTGATGGATGAGATTATTTGGTTCATCACCCAGCCAATCAGTGTTTGAGTTCTCCGTTTCTCCCTGAAATGGATGATGATGTACAGCCGTGGGTTGTGGGCAGTCCCTCAGCCACGAGGAAAGCTGTTTCCATTGTTCCATTCATGAAAATCTAGGGGAGTATCTGCTGGTGCTTACTACAGGGTAGAGAGGACTAAAATGGTGGCTTTGTACTTACTATGTGCTTACTACAACAGTTAATGATTTAAAAATTACACCACCCCTTACAAGAGGGACACAGAGAGAGAGAGGGACACGGAGAGAGTGAGGGACACGAAGAGAGAGCGGGACACGGAGGGAGAGGGACACGGAGGGAGAGGTACACAGAGAGAGAGAGGGGGACACAGAGAGAGTGAGGACACAGAGAGAGTGAGGGACACAGAGAGAGTGAGGGACACAGAGAGAGTAAGGGACAGGGATAGAGAGGGACACGGAGAGAGAGCGGGTCACGGAGAGAGAGGTACACGGAGAGAGAGGGACAGGGAGAGAGAGGGACACAGAGACTGAGACGGACAGAGAGAGAGGGTCACGGAGAGAGAGAGGGAGACGGAGAGAGAGGGAGAGGGAGAGAGAGGGACACGGAGAGAGTGAGGGACACAGAGAGAGAGAGGCACAGGGAGAGAGAAAGGGACACGAAGAGAGAGGGACAGGGAGAGAGTGGGACAGGGAGAGAGAGAGGGACAGGGAGAGAGAGGGACACAGAGAGAGAGAGAGGGACACGGAGAGAGTGAGGGACACGGAGAGAGAGCGGGACACGGAGGGAGAGGGACAGGGAGAGAGAGGGACACACACGGAGAGAGAGGGACACAGAGAGAGAGGGACAGGGAGAGAGAGGGACACAGAGACTGAGACGGACAGAGAGAGAGAGAGGGTCACGGAGAGAGAGAGGGAAACGGAGAGAGAGGGAGAGGGAGAGAGAGGGACACGGGTAGAGTGAGGGACACAGAGAGAGAGAGGCACAGGGAGAGAGAAAGGGACACGAAGAGAGAGGGACAGGGAGAGAGTGGGACAGGGAGAGAGAGAGGGACAGGGAGAGAGAGGGACACAGAGAGAGAGAGAGGGACACGGAGAGAGTGAGGGACACGGAGAGAGAGCTGGACACGGAGGGAGAGGGACAGGGAGAGAGAGGGACACACACGGAGAGAGAGGGACACAGAGAGAGTGAGGACACAGAGATAGTGAGGGACAGAGAGAGAGGGACACAGAGAGAGTGAGGGACAGGGATAGAGAGGGACAGGGAGAGAGAGAGGGTCACGGAGAGAGAGGGAAACGGAGAGAGAGGGACAGGGAGAGAGAGGGACACAGAGACTGAGACGGACAGAGAGAGAGAGAGGGTCAGGGATAGAGAGAGGGACACGGAGAGAGAGGGAGAGGGAGAGAGAGGGACACGGAGAGAGTGAGGGACACAGAGAGAGAGAGGCACAGGGAGAGAGAAAGGGACACGAAGAGAGAGGGACAGGGAGAGAGAGGGACAGGGAGAGAGAGAGGGACAGGGAGAGAGAGAGGGACAGGGAGAGAGAGGGACAGGGAGTGAGAGGGACAGAGAGAGAGAGAGGGACAGGGAGAGAGAGGGACAGGGAGAGAGAAACGGACAGGGAGAGAGAGAGGGACAGTGAGAGAGAGGGACACACAGAGAGAGGGAGGGACCGAGAGAGAGAGGGACAGGGAGAGAGAGAGGGACATGTAGAGAGAGGGACATGGAGAGAGAGAGGGACATAGAGAGAGAGGGGCAGGGAGAGACAGTGACAGGGAGAGAGAGGGACTCAGAGAGAGAGAGAGGGACAGGGAGAGAGAGGGACAGAGAGAGAGCGGGACAGGGAGAGAGAGAGGGACAGAGAGAGAGAGAGGGATAGAAAGAGAGAGAGGGACAGGGAGAGAGAGAGCGACACGGAGAGAGAGGGACAGGGAGAGAGTGGGACATGGAGAGCGTGAGGGACACGGAGAGAGAGGGACAAGGAGAGACATGGACACGGAGAGAGAGAGGGACACGGAGAGAGAGAGGGACACAGAGAGAGAGAGACAGAGAGAGAGAGGGACAGAGAGAGAGAGAGAGGGACAGGTAGAGAGAGAGCGACACAGAGAGAGGGACACGGAGAGAGAGAGGGACAGGGAGAGAGAGGGACACAGAGAGAGAGGGGGACAGAGAGAGAGAGGGACACAGAGAGAGAGATAGGGACAGGGAGAGAGAGAGGGACAGAGAGAACGAGCGGGACACGGAGAGAGAGGGACACGGAGAGAGAGGGACAGAGAGAGAGAGGGGCAGGCAGAGAGAGGGACAGGGAGAGAGAAACGGATAGGGAGATAGAGTGGGACAGTGAGAGAGAGGGACACAGAGAGAGAGAGGGACAGGGAGAGAGAGGGACAAGTAGAGAGAGGGACAGGGAGAGAGAGAGGGACAGAGAGAGAGAGACGGGCAGGGAGAGAGAGTGACAGGGAGAGAGAGGGACACAGAGAGAGAGAGACGGACAGGGAGAGAGAGGGACAGAGAGAGAGCGGGACAGGGAGAGAGAGAGGGACAGGGGGAGAGAGAGGGACAGAGAGAGAGACGGACAGAAAGAGAGAGAGGGACAGGGAGAGAGAGAGGGACACGGAGAGAGAGGGACAGGGAGAGAGTGGGACATGGAGAGAGAGAAGGACAGGGAGAGAGAGGGACATGGAGAGAGAGAGGGACACGGAGAGAGAGAGGGACACGGAGAGAAAGAGGGACACAGAGAGAGAGGGACAGAGAGAGAGAGGGACAGAGAGAGAGAGGGACAGATAGAGACAGAGAGGGACAGGTAGAGAGAGCGACACAGAGAGAGAGGGACACGGAGAGAGAGTGAGACACGGAGAGAGAGAGGTACAGGGAGAGAGAGAGGGACACAGAGAGAGAGAGGGACAGAGAGAGAGAGGGACACAGAGAGAGAGATAGGGACAGGGAGAGAGAGAGCGGGCCACGGAGAGAGGGACAGGGAGAGAGAGAGGGACAGGGAGAAAGAGCGGGACACGGAGAGAGAGGGACACGGAGAGACATGGACACGGAGAGAGTAAGCGGCAGGGAGAGAGAGGGACACAGAGAGAGAGTGAGGGACAGGGAGAGAGAGAGAGGGACACGGAGCGAGAGAGGGACAGAGAGAGAGGGATAGAGAGAGAGGGGGACAGGGAGAGAGAGGGACAGGGAGAGAGAGCGGGTCACGGAGAGAGAGGGACACGGAGAGAGAGGGACACGGAGAGAGAGGGACACGGAGAGGGTGAGGGACACAGAGAGAGAGAGGGACAGAGAGAGAGAGGGACACAGAGAGAGAGAGAGGGACACGGAGAGAGAGCGGGACACGGAGAGAAGCGGGACACGGAGACAGAGCGGGACACGGAGGGAATGGGACACGGAGAGAGAGGGACACACACAGAGAGAGAGGGACACAGAGAGAGTGAGGACACAGAGATAGTGAGGGACACACAGAGAGAGTGGGACACAGAGAAAGTGAGGGACACAGAGAAAGTGAGGGACACAGAGAGAGTGAGGGACAGGGAGAGAGAGGAGCACAGAGAGAGAGAGGGTCACAGACAGAGAGAGGGACACAGAGAATGAGCGGGACACGGAGAGAGAGGGACACAAAGAGAGAGGGACAGAGAGAGAGAGAGAGGGACAGGCAGAGAGAGGGACAGGGAGAGAGAAACGGACAGGGAGAGAGAGAGGGACAGTGAGAGAGAGGGACACACAGAGAGAGGGAGGGACAGAGAGAGAGGGACAGGGAGAGAGAGGGACAAGTAGAGAGAGGGATAAGGAGAGAGAGAGAGGTACAGAGAGAGAGAGAGGGGCAGGGAGAGAGAGTGACAGGGAGAGAGAGGGACACAGAGAGAGAGACGGACAGGGAGAGAGAGCGATAGAGAGAGAGCGGGACAGGGAGAGAGAGAGAGGGACAGGCAGAGAGAGAGGGACAGAGAGAGAGAGGGACAGAAAGAGAGAGGGACAGGGAGAGAGAGAGGGACACGGAGAGAGTGAGACAGGTAGAGAGTGGGACATGGAGAGAGAGAGGGACAGGGAGAGAGAGGGACATGGAGAGAGAGAGGGACATGGAGAGAGAGAGGGACACGGAGAGAGAGGGGGACACAGAGAGAGAGGGACAGAGAGAGAGAGGGACAGAGAGAGACAGAGAGGGACAGGTAGAGAGAGAGCGACACAGAGAGAGAGGGACACAGAGAGAGAGAGAGGGACACGGAGAGAGAGGGACAGGGAGAGAGAGGGACAGGGAGAGAGGGGAACAGGGAGAGAGAGGGACAGGGAGAGAGTGAGGAACACGGAGAGAGAGAGGGACAAGGAGAGAGGGACAGGGAGAGAGAGGGACAGGGATAGAGAGGGACAGGGTGAGAGAGGGACACGGAGAGGGTGAGGGACACAGAGAGAGAGAGGGACAGAGAGAGAGAGGGACACAGAGAGAGAGAGGGACACAGAGAGAGTGAGGGACACAGAGAGAGAGGGGGACAGCGAGAGAGAGGGACAGGGAGAGAGAGGGACAGGGAGAGAGTGAGGAACACGGAGAGAGAGAGGGACAAGGAGAGAGGGACAGGGAGAGAGAGGGACAGGGATAGAGAGGGACAGGGTGAGAGAGGGACACGGAGAGGGTGAGGGACACAGAGAGAGAGAGGGACAGAGAGAGAGAGGGACACAGAGAGAGAGAGGGGGACACGGAGAGAGAGCGGGACACGGAGAGAGGCGGGATACGGAGACAGAGCGGGACACGGAGGGAGAGGGACACGGAGAGAAATGGACACACAGAGAGAGGGACACAGAGAGAGTGAGGACACAGAGATAGTGAGGGACACAGAGAAAGAGAGGGACACAGAAAAAGTGAGGGACACAGAGAGAGTGAGGGACACAGAGAGAGTGAGGGACAGGGAGAGAGAGGAGCACAGAGAGAGAGAGGGTCACAGACAGAGAGAGGAACACAGAGAAAGAGCGGGACACAGAGAGAGTGAGGGACACGGAGAGAGAGGGAGGGAAAGAGAGAGAGGGACACACAGATAGAGAGGGACACAGAGAGAGAGGGACAAAGAGAAAGTGAGAGACACAGAGAGAGTGAGGGACACGGAGAGAGGGAGGGACAGGGAGAGAGAGCAGGACACGGACAAAGAGGGACAGGTAGAGAGAGGGACAGGGAGAGAGAGAGGGGCACAGAGAGAGTGAGGACACAGAGAGAGTGAGGGACACAGAGAGAGTGAGGGACACAGAGAGAATGAGGGACAGAGAGAGAGAGAGGGACAGAGAGAGAGAGGGACACAGAGAGAGAGGGAAACAGAGAGAGAGAGGGACACAGAGAAAGTGAGAGACACAGAGAGAGTAAGGAACACAGAGAGAGAGGGACAGAGAGAGAGAGGGACACATAGAAATTGAGAGACACAGAGAGAGGAAGGGAAACGGAGAGAGAGGGACAGGGAGAGAGAGGGACAGGGAGAGAGAGGGACAGGGAGAGACAGGCACACAGAGAGAGAGAGAGGGACCCAGAGAGAGTGAGGGACACAGAGAGAGTGAGGGACATAGAGAGAGAGGGGGACAGCGAGAGAGTGAGGAACACGGAGAGAGAGAGAGGGACAAGGAGAGAGGGACAGGGAGAGAGAGGGACAGGGAGAGAGAGGGACAGGGTGAGAGAGGGACAGGGTGAGAGAGGTACACACAGAGAGAGAGGGACACAGCGAGAGTGAGGGACAGGGAGAGAGAGGGACACGGAGAGAAGGGGACAGGGAGAGAGAGAGATGGACACAGAGAGAGAGGGACAGGGAGAGACAGAGGGACAGGGAGATAGAGGGACAGGGAGAGATAGAGACCGACAGGGAGAGAGAGAGGGACAGGGAGAGAGAGAGAGAGGGACAGGGAGAGAGACCGACAGGGAGATAGCGGGACAGGCAGAGAGAGAGAGGGACACGGGGAGGGTGAGGGACACAGAAAGAGAGAGAGGAACAGGGGGAGAGAGGGACACACAGAGAGAGAGAGGGACAGAGAGAGAGAGGGACAGAGAGAGAGAGGGACAGGGAGAGAGAGAGGGACAGGGAAAGAGAGGGACACAGAGACTGAGAGGGACACGGAGCGAGAGTGGGACACGGAGAGAAAGGGACAGGGAGAGAGGGGGACACGGAGAGAGAGGGACAGGGAGAGAGAGAGGGACACAGAGAGAGAGAGGGACAGGGAGAGAGAGAGGGAATCAGAGAGAGATAGGGACAGGGAGAGAGAGGGAGACAGAGAGAGAGGGACATGGAGAGAGAGGGACAGAGAGAGAGAGAGAGGGACACAGAGAGAGAGAGGGACAGGGAGACGGAGGGACAGAGAGAGAGGGACAGGGAGAGAGAGGGACAGGGAGAGAGAGAGGGACAGGGAGAGGAAGAGGGACAGGGAGAGAGAGGGAGACGGAGAGAGAGGGACACAGAGAGAGATACGGACAGCGAGAGATAGAGGGACAGGGGGAGAGAGAGAGAGGGACAGAGAGAGAGAGGGACACAGAGAAAGTGAGAGACACAGAGAGAGTAAGGGACACGGAGAGAGAGGGACAGGGAGAGAGAGGGACAGCGGGAGAGAGGGACAGGGAGAGACAGGGACAGAAAGAGAGAGGGACAGGGAGAGAGAGAGGGACAGAGAGAGAGTGGGACAGGTAGAGAGTGGGACATGGAGAGAGAGAGGGACAGGGAGAGAGAGGGACATGGAGAGAGATAGAGGGGACACGGAGAGAGAGAGGGACACGGAGAGAGAGAGGGACACAGAGAGAGAGGGACAGAGAGAGAGAGGTACAGAGAGAGAGGGACAGAGAGAGACAGAGAGGGACAGGTAGAGAGAGAGAGAGCGACACAGAGAGAGAGGGACACGGAGAGAGAGTGAGACACGGAGAGAGAGAGGAACAGGGAGAGAGAGAGGGACACAGAGAGAGAGAGGGACAGAGAGAGAGAGGGACACAGAGAGAGAGATAGGGACAGGGAGAGAGAGAGAGCGGGACACGGAGAGAGAGGGACAGGGAGAGAGAGAGGGACAGGGAGAAAGAGCGGGACACGGAGAGAGAGGGACACGGCGAGACATGGACACGGAGAGAGTGAGCGACAGGGAGAGAGAGGGACACAGAGAGAGAGTGAGGGACAGAGAGAGAGAGAGAGGGACAGAGAGAGAGAGGGATAGAGAGAGAGGGACAGGGAGAGAGAGGGACAGGGAGAGAGAGCGGGTCACTGAGAGAGAGGGACACGGAGAGAGAGGGACACGGAGAGAGGGGGACACGGAGAGGGTGAGGGACACAGAGAGAGATGGAAAGAGAGAGAGAGGGACACACAGAGAGAGAGAGGGACACGGAGAGAGAGCAGGACACGGAGAGAAGCGGGACACGGAGACAGAGCGGGACACGGAGGGAGAGGGACACGGAGAGAGAGGGACACAGAGAGAGAGAGAGGGACACAGAGAGAGTGAGGACACAGAGATAGTGAGGGACACAGAGAAAGGGAGGGACACAGAGAAAGTGAGGGACACAGAGAGAGTGAGGGACAGGGAGAGAGAGGAGCACAAAGAGAGAGAGGGTCACAGACAGAGAGAGGAACACAGAGATAGAGCGGGACACAGAGAGAGTGAGGGACACACAGAGAGAGAGGGACACAGAGAGAGAGGGACACAGAGAAAGTGAGAGACACAGAGAGAGTGAGGGATACGGAGAGAGGGAGGGACAGGGAGAGAGAGCAGGACACGGAGAGAGAGGGAGAGAGAGGGACAGGGAGAGAGAGAGGGGCACAGAGAGAGTGAGGACACAGAGAGAGTGAGGGACACAGAGAGAGTGAGGGACACAGAGAGAATGAGGGACAGAGAGAGAGAGGGACAGAGAGAGAGAGGGACACAGAGAGGGAGGGTAACAGAGAGAGAGAGGGACACAGAGAAAGTGAGAGACACAGAGAGAGTAAGGAACACAGAGAGAGAGGGACAGAGAGAGAGAGGGACACATAGAAATTGAGAGACACAGAGAGAGTAAGGGACACGGAGAGAGAGGGACAGGGAGAGAGAGGGACAGGGAGAGAGAGGGACAGGGAGAGACAGGCACACAGAGAGAGAGAGAGGGACCCAGAGAGAGTGAGGGACACAGAGAGAGTGAGGGACACAGAGAGAGAGGGGGACAGAGAGAGAGGGACAGGGAGAGAGAGGGACAGGGAGAGAGTGAGGAACACGGAGACAGAGAGGGACAAGGAGAGAGGGACAGGAAGAGAGAGGGACAGGGAGAGAGAGGGACAGGGTGAGAGAGGGACAGGGAGAGAGAGGTACACACAGAGAGAGAGGGACACAGAGAGAGTGAGGGACAGGGAGAGAGAGGGACACGGAGAGAAGGGGACAGGGAGAGAGAGAGGGACACAGAGAGAGAGGGACAGGGAGAGACAGAGGGACAGGGAGATAGAGGGACAGGGAGAGATAGAGACCGACAGGGAGAGAGAGAGGGCCAGGGAGAGAGAGAGAGAGAGGGACAGGGAGCGAGACCGACAGGGAGATAGCGGGACAGGGAGAGAGAGAGAGGGACACAGGGAGGGTGAGGGACACAGAGAGAGAGAGAGGAACAGGGGGAGAGAGGGACACAGAGAGAGAGAGAGAGGGACAGGGAGAGACAGGCACACAGAGAGAGAGAGAGAGGGACCCAGGAAGAGTGAGGGACACAGAGAGAGTGAGGGACACAGAGAGAGAGGGGGCCAGAGAGAGAGAGGGACAGGGAGAGAGAGGGACAGGGAGAGAGTGAGGAACACGGAGAGAGAGAGGGACAAGGAGAGAGGGACAGGGAGAGAGAGGGACAGGGAGAGAGAGGGACAGGGTGAGAGAGGGACAGGGAGAGAGAGGTACACAGAGAGAGAGAGGGACAGAGAGAGAGAGAGGGACACAGAGAAAGTGAGAGACACAGAGAGAGTAAGGGACAGAGAGAGAGGGACAGAGAGAGAGAGGGACACAGAGAAAGTGAGAGACACAGAGAGAGTAAGGGACACGGAGAGAGAGGGACAGGGAGAGAGAGGGACAGCTGGAGAGAGGGACAGGGAGAGACAGGGACAGAAAGAGAGAGGGACAGGGAGAGAGAGAGGGACAGAGAGAGAGTGGGACAGGTAGAGAGTGGGACATGGAGAGAGAGAGAGGGACAGGGAGAGAGAGGGACATGGAGAGAGATAGAGGGACACGGAGAGAGAGAGGGACACGGAGAGAGAGAGGAACACAGAGAGAGAGGGACAGAGAGAGAGAGGGACAGAGAGAGAGAGAGGGACAGAGAGAGACAGAGAGGGACAGGTAGAGAGAGAGCGATAGAGAGAGAGAGGGACACGGAGAGAGAGTGAGACACGGAGAGAGAGAGGAACAGGGAGAGAGAGAGGGACACAGAGAGAGAGGGACAGAGAGAGAGAGGGACACAGAGAGAGAGATAGGGACAGGGAGAGAGAGAGAGCGGGACACGGAGAGAGAGGGACAGGGAGAGAGAGAGGGACAGGGAGAAAGAGCGGGACACGGAGAGAGAGGGACACGGAGAGACATGGACACGGAAAGTGAGCGACAGGGAGAGAGAGGGACACAGAGAGAGAGTGAGGGACAGAGAGAGAGAGAGAGGGACAAGGAGCGAGAGAGGGACAGAGAGAGTGAGGGATAGAGAGAGAGAGGGACAGGGAGAGAGGGACAGGGAGAGAGAGCGGGTCACGGAGAGAGAGGGACACGGAGAGAGAGGGACACGGAGAGAGAGGGACACGGAGAGACATGGACACGGAGAGAGTGAGCGACAGGGAGAGAGAGGGACACAGAGAGAGAGTGAGGGACAGAGAGAGAGAGAGAGGGACACGGAGCGAGAGAGGGACAGAGAGAGAGAGGGATAGAGAGAGAGAGGTACAGGGAGAGAGAGGGACAGGGAGAGAGAGCGGGTGACGGAGAGAGAGGGACACGGAGAGAGAGGGACACGGAGAGGGTGAGGGACACAGAGAGAGTGAGGGACACGGGGAGGGTGAGGGACACAGAGAGAGAGAGAAACAGGGAGAGAGAGAGGGACAAACAGAGAGAGAGGGACACAGAGAGAGAGAGAGGGACCCAGAGAGAGTGAGGGACACAGAGAGAGTGAGGGACACAGAGAGAGAGGGGGACAGAGAGAGAGAGGGACAGGGAGAGAGAGGGACAGGGAGAGAGTGAGGGACAGGGAGAAAGAGCGGGGCACGGAGAGAGAGGGGCACGAAGAGACATGGACACGGAGAGAGTGAGCGACAGGGAGAGAGAGGGACACAGAGAGAGAGTGAGGGACAGAGAGAGAGAGAGGGACACGGAGCGAGAGAGGGACAGAGAGAGAGAGGGATAGAGAGAGAGAGGGACAGGGAGAGAGAGGGACAGGGAGAGAGAGAGCGGGTCACGGAGAGAGAGGGACACGGAGAGAGAGGGACACGGAGAGAGAGGGACACGTAGAGGGTGAGGGACACAGAGAGAGAGAGGGACAGAGAGAGAGAGGGACAGAGAGAGAGAGAGAGGGACACGGAGAGAGAGCGGGACACGGAGAGAAGCGGGACACGGAGACAGAGCGGGACACGGAGGGAGAGGGACACGGAGAGAGAGGGACACACAGAGAGAGAGAGGGACACAGAGAGAGTGAGGACACAGAGATAGTGAGGGACACAGAGAAAGAGAGGGACACAGAGAAAGTGAGGGACACAGAGAGAGTGAGGGACACAGAGAGAGTGAGGGACAGGGAGAGAGAGGAACACAGAGAGAGAGAGGGTCACAGACAGAGAGAGGAACACAGAGAAAGAGCGGGACACAAAGAGAGTGAGGGACACACAGAGAGAGGGAGGGAAAGAGAGAGAGGGACACACAGATAGAGAGGGACACAGAGAGAGAGGGACACAGAGAAAGTGAGAGACACAGAGAGAGTGAGGGACACGGAGAGAGGGAGGGACAGGGAGAGAGAGCAGGACACGGAGAGAGAGGGGCAGGGAGAGAGAGAGGGGCACAGAGAGAGTGAGGACACAGAGAGAGTGAGGGACACAGAGAGAGTGAGGGACACAGAGAGAATGAGTGACAGAGAGAGAGAGAGGGACAGAGAGAGAGAGGGACACAGAGAGAAGGAAACAGAGAGAGAGAGGGACACAGAGAAAGTGAGAGACACAGAGAGAGTAAGGAACACAGAGAGAGAGGGACAGAGAGAGAGAGGGACACATAGAAATTGAGAGACACAGAGAGAGTAAGGGACACGGAGAGAGGGGGACAGGGAGAGAGAGGGACAGGGAGAGAGAGGGACAGGGAGAGACAGGCACACAGAGAGAAAGAGAGGGACCCAGAGAGAGTGAGGGACACAGAGAGAGTGAGGGACACAGAGAGAGAGGGGGACAGAGAGAGAGAGGGACAGGGAGAGAGAGGGACAGGGAGAGAGTGAGGAACACGGAGAGAGAGAGGGACAAGGAGAGAGGGACAGGGAGAGAGAGGGACAGGGAGAGAGAGGGACAGGGTGAGAGAGGGACAGGGAGAGAGAGGTACACACAGAGAGAGAGGGACACAGAGAGAGTGAGGGACAGGGAGAGAGAGGGACACGGAGAGAAGGGGGCAGGGAGAGAGAGAGGGACACAGAGAGAGAGGGACAGGGAGAGACAGAGGGACAGGGAGATAGAGGGACAGGGAGAGATAGAGACCGACAGGGAGAGAGAGAGGGACAGGGAGAGAGAGAGAGAGGGACAGGGAGAGAGACCGACAGGGAGATAGCGGGACAGGGAGAGAGAGAGAGGGACACGGGGAGGGTGAGGGACACAGAGAGAGAGAGAGGAACAGGGGGAAAGAGGGTCACAGAGAGAGAGAGAGGGACAGGGAGAGACAGACAAACAGAGAGAGAGAGAGGGACCCAGAAAGAGTGAGGGACACAGAGAGAGTGAGGGACACAGAGAGAGAGGGGGACAGAGAGAGAGAGAGGGACAGGGAGAGAGAGGGACAGGGAGAGAGTGAGGAACACGGAGAGAGAGAGGGACAAGGAGAGAGGGACAGGGAGAGAGAGGGACAGGGAGAGAGAGGGACAGGGTGAGAGAGGGACAGGGAGAGAGAGGTACGCACAGAGAGAGAGGGACACAGAGAGAGTGAGGGACAGGGAGAGAGAGGGACACGGAGAGAAGGGGACAGGGAGAGAGAGAGGGACACCGAGAGAGGGACAGGGAGAGACAGAGGGACAGGGAGATAGAGGGACAGGGAGAGATAGTGACCGACAGGGAGAGAGAGAGGGACAGGGAGAGAGAGAGAGAGGGACAGGGAGAGAGACCGACAGAGAGATAGCGGGACAGGGAGAGAGAGTGAGGGACACGGGGAGGGTGAGGGACACAGAGAGAGAGAGGAACAGGGGGAGAGAGGGACACAGAGAGAGAGAGTGGGACAGAGAGAGAGAGGGACAGAGAGAGAGAGAGGGACAGGGAGAGAGAGAGGGACAGGGAAAGAGAGGGACACAGAGCCTGAGAGGGACACGGAGAGAGAGGGACAGGGAGAGAGGGGGACACGGAGAGAGAGGGACAGGGAGAGAGAGAGGGACACAGAGAGAGAGAGGGACAGGGAGAGAGAGAGAGGGAATCAGAGAGAGATAGGGACAGGGAGAGAGAGGGAGACAGAGAGAGAGGGACAGGGAGAGAGAGCGACAGAGAGAGAGAGGGACACAGAGAGAGAGAGGGACAGGGAGACGGAGGGACAGAGAGAGAGGGACAGGGAGAGAGAGGGACAGGGAGAGAGAGAGGGACAGGGAGAGGAAGAGGGAGAGGGAGAGAGAGGGAGACGGAGAGAGAGGGACACAGAGAGAGATACGGACAGCGAGAGATAAAGGGACAGGGGGAGAGAGAGAGAGAGGGACAGGGAGAGAGAGAGGGACACAGAGAGAGAGAGGGACAGGGAGAGAGAGAGGGAATCAGAGAGAGATAGGGACAGGGAGAGAGAGGGAGACAGAGAGAGAGGGACAGGGAGAGAGAGGGACAGAGAGATAGAGAGGGACACAGAGAAAGTGAGAGACACAGAGAGAGTAAGGGACACAGAGAGAGAGGGACAGAGAGAGAGAGGGACACAGAGAAAGTGAGAGACACATAGAGAGTAAGGGACACGGAGAGAGAGTGACAGGGAGAGAGAGGGACAGCGGGAGAGAGGGACAGGGAGAGACAGGGACACAGAGAGAGAGAGGGGGAACCAGAGAGAGTGAGGGACACAGAGAGAGTGAGGGACACGGGGAGGGTGAGGGACACAGAGAAAGAGAGAGAAACAGGGAGAGAGAGGGACACAGAGAGAGAGGGACAAGGAGGGAGATGGACAGAGAGAGAGAGATTGACACAGAGAGAGAGAGGGACAGGGTGACGGAGGGACTGAGAGAGAGAGGGACAGGAAGAGAGAGGACAGGGAGAGAGAGATGGACAGGAAGAGAAAGAGGGACCGGGAGAGAGAGAGGGACAGGGAGAGAGAGAGCGACAGGGAGAGAGAGAGGGACACGGAGAGGGTGAGGAACACCGAGAGTGAGAGAGAGGGACAGGGAGAGAGAGGGACACAGAGAGAGAGAGGGACAGAGAGAGAGAGGGACAGAGAGAGAGAGAGAGGGAGAGGGAGAGAGAAGGACAGGGAGAGAGAGAGGGACACGGAGAGAGAGAGGGACACAGAGAGAGAGAGGGTCAGGGAGAGAGAGGGACACAGAGAGAGAGAGGGACAGAGAGAGAGAGAGGGACAGGGAGAGAGAGAGGGACACGGAGAGAGAGGGACAGGGAGAGAGAGGTACACGGAGAGAGTGAGGGACACAGAGAGAGAGGCACAGGGAGAGAGAAAGGGACACGGAGAGAGGGACAGGGAGAGAGAGGGACAGGGAGAGAGAGAGGGACAGAGAGAGAGATAGGGACAGGGAGAGAGAGGGACACAGAGACTGAGAGGGACAGAGAGAGAGAGAGGGACAGGGAGAGAGAGAGGGACACGGAGAGAGAGGGACAGGGAGTGAGAGGGACACGGAGAGAGTGAGGGACACAGAGAGAGAGGCACAGGGAGAGAGAAAGGCACACGGAGAGAGGGACAGGGAGAGAGAGGGACAGGGAGAGAGAGAGGGACAGGGAGAGAGAGAGGGACAGGGAGAGAGAGGGACAGGGAGAGAGAGAGGGACAGGGAAAGAGAGGGACAGGGAGAGTGAGAGGGACAGAGAGAGAGGGACATGGAGAGAGAGGGACACAGGGAGAGAGAGGGACAGGGAGAGAGAGGGACAGGGAGAGAGAGAGGGATAGGGAGAGAGTGGGACATGGAGAGAGAGGGACACAGGGAGAGAGAGGGACACAGAGGGAGGGTGGGACACGGAGAGAGAGGGACACGGAGAGAGAGAGGGACAGGGAGAGACAGGGAAAGGGAGAGTGTGAGGGACACGGAGAGAGGGGGACAGGGAGAGAGAGAGGGACACAGAGAGAGAGAGGGAAAGAGAGAGAGAGGGACACAGAGAGAGAGATAGGGACAGGGAGAGAGAGAGAGCGGGACACGGAGAGAGAGGGACAGGGAGAGAGAGAGGGACAGGGAGAAAGAGCGGGACACGGAGAGAGAGGGACACGGAGAGACATGGACACGGAAAGTGAGCGACAGGGAGAGAGAGGGACACAGAGAGAGAGTGAGGGACAGAGAGAGAGAGAGAGGGACAAGGAGCGAGAGAGGGACAGAGAGAGAGAGGGATAGAGAGAGAGATGGACAGGGAGAGAGGGACAGGGAGAGAGAGCGGGTCACGGAGAGAGAGGGACACGGAGAGAGAGGGACACGGAGAGAGAGGGACACGGAGAGACATGGACACGGAGAGAGTGAGCGACAGGGAGAGAGAGGGACACAGAGAGAGAGTGAGGGACAGAGAGAGAGAGAGGGACACGGAGCGAGAGAGGGACAGAGAGAGAGAGGGATAGAGAGAGAGAGGGACAGGGAGAGAGAGGGACAGGGAGAGAGAGCGGGTCACGGAGAGAGAGGGACACGGAGAGAGAGGGACACGGAGAGAGAGGGACACGGAGAGGGTGAGGGACACAGAGAGAGTGAGGGACACGGGGAGGGTGAGGGACACAGAGAGAGAGAGAAACAGGGAGAGAGAGAGGGACACAGAGAGAGAGAGGGACAGAGAGAGAGAGGGACACAGAGAGAGTGATAGGGACAGGGAGAGAGAGAGTGGGACACGGAGAGAGAGGGACAGGGAGAAAGTGAGGGACAGGGAGAAAGAGCGGGACACGGAGAGAGAGGGACACGGAGAGACATGGACACGGAGAGAGTGAGCGACAGGGAGAGAGAGGGACGCAGAGAGAGAGTGAGGGACAGAGAGAGAGAGAGGGACAGGGAGCGAGAGAGGGACAGTTAGAGAGAGGGATAGAGAGAGGGGGGGAAAGGGAGAGAGAGGGACAGGGAGAGAGAGCGGGTCACGGAGAGAGAGGGACACGGAGAGAGAGGGACACGGAGAGGGTGAGGGACACAGAGAGAGAGAGGGACAGAGAGAGAGAGGGACACAGAGAGAGAGAGAGGGACACGGAGAGAGAGCGGGACACGGAGACAGAGCGGGACACGGAGGGAGAGATACACGGAGAGAGAGGGACACAGAGAGAGAGAGAGGGACACAGAGAGAGTGAGGACACAGAGATAGTGAGGGACACAGAGAAAGAGAGGGACACAGAGAAAGTGAGGGACACAGAGAGAGTGAGGGACACAGAGAGAGTGAGGGACAGGGAGAGAGAGGAGCACAGAGAGAGAGAGGGTCACAGACAGAGAGAGGAACACAGAGAAAGAGCGGGACACAAAGAGAGTGAGGGACACACAGAGAGAGGGAGGGAAAGAGAGAGAGGGACACACAGATAGAGAGGGACACAGAGAGAGAGGGACAGAGAGAAAGTGAGAGACACAGAGAGAGTGAGGGACACGGAGAGAGGGAGGGACAGGGAGAGAGAGCAGGACACGGAGAGAGAGGGACAGGGAGAGAGAGAGGGGCACAGAGAGAGTGAGGACACAGAGAGAGTGAGGGACACAGAGAGAGTGAGGGACACAGAGAGAATGCGGGACAGAGAGAGAGAGAGGGACAGAGAGAGAGAGGGACACAGAGAGAAGGAAACAGAGAGAGAGAGGGACACAGAGAAAATGAGAGACACAGAGAGAGTAAGGAACACAGAGAGAGAGGGACAGAGAGAGAGAGGGACACATAGAAATTGAGACACAGAGAGAGTAAGGGACACGGAGAGAGAGGGACAGGGAGAGAGAGGGACAGGGAGAGAGAGGGACAGGGAGAGACAGGCACACAGAGAGAGAGAGAGGGACCCAGAGAGAGTGAGGGACACAGAGAGAGTGAGGGACACGGAGAGAGAGGGGGACAGAGAGAGAGAGGGACAGGGAGAGAGAGGGACAGGGAGAGAGTGAGGAACACGGAGAGAGAGAGGGACAAGGAGAGAGGGACAGGGAGAGAGAGGGACAGGGAGAGAGAGGGACAGGGTGAGAGAGGGACAGGGAGAGAGAGGTACACACAGAGAGAGAGGGACACAGAGAGAGTGAGGGACAGGGAGAGAGAGGGACACGGAGAGAAGGGGGCAGGGAGAGAGAGAGGGACACAGAGAGAGAGGGACAGGGAGAGACAGAGGGACAGGGAGATAGAGGGACAGGGAGAGATAGAGACCGATAGGGAGAGAGAGAGGGACAGGGAGAGAGAGAGAGAGGGACAGGGAGAGAGACCGACAGGGAAATAGCGGGACAGGGAGAGAGAGAGAGGGACACGGGGAGGGTGAGGGACACAGAGAGAGAGAGAGGAACAGGGGGAGAGAGGGTCACAGAGAGAGAGAGAGAGGGACAGGGAGAGACAGGCAAACAGAGAGAGAGAGAGTGACCCAGAAAGAGTGAGGGACACAGAGAGAGTGAGGGACACAGAGAGAGAGGGGGACAGAGAGAGAGAGGGACAGGGAGAGAGAGGGACAGGGAGAGAGTGAGGAACACGGAGAGAGAGAGGGACAAGGAGAGAGGGACAGGGAGAGAGAGGGACAGGGAGAGAGAGGGACAGGGTGAGAGAGGGACAGGGAGAGAGAGGTACACACAGAGAGAGAGGGACACAGAGAGAGTGAGGGACAGGGAGAGAGAGGGACACGGAGAGAAGGGGACAGGGAGAGAGAGAGAGGGACACAGAGAGAGAGGGATAGGGAGTGACAGAGGGACAGGGAGATAGAGGGACAGGGAGAGATAGAGACCGACAGGGAGAGAGAGAGGGACAGGGAGAGAGAGAGAGAGGGACAGGGAGAGAGACCGACAGGGAGATAGCGGGACAGGGAGAGAGAGTGAGGGACACGGGGAGGGTGAGGGACACAGAGAGAGAGAGGAACAGGGGGAGAGAGGGACACAGAGAGAGAGAGAGAGGGACAGAGAGAGAGAGGGACAGAGAGAGAGAGAGGGACAGGGAGAGAGAGAGGGACAGGGAAAGAGAGGGACACAGAGACTGAGAGGGACACGGAGAGAGAGGGACAGGGAGAGAGGGGGACACGGAGAGAGAGGGACAGGGAGAGAGAGATGGACACAGAGAGAGAGAGGGACAGTTAGAGAGAGGGATAGAGAGAGAGGGGGAAAGGGAGAGAGAGGGACAGGGAGAGAGAGCGGGTCACGGAGAGAGAGGGACACGGAGAGAGAGGGACACGGAGAGGGTGAGGGACACAGAGAGAGAGAGGGACAGAGAGAGAGAGAGGGACGCAAAGAGAGAGAGAGGGACACGGAGAGAGAGCGGGACACGGAGACAGAGCGGGACACGGAGGGAGAGATACACGGAGAGAGAGGGACACAGAGAGAGAGGGACACAGAGAGAGTGAGGACACAGAGATAGTGAGGGACACAGAGAAAGAGAGGGACACAGAGAAAGTGAGGGACACAGAGAGAGTGAGGGACACAGAGAGAGTGAGGGACAGGGAGAGAGAGGAGCACAGAGAGAGAGAGGGTCACAGACAGAGAGAGGAACACAGAGAAAGAGCGGGACACAAAGAGAGTGAGGGACACACAGAGAGAGGGAGGGAAAGAGAGAGAGGGACACACAGATAGAGAGGGACACAGAGAGAGAGGGACACAGAGAAAGTGAGAGACACAGAGAGAGTGAGGGACACGGAGAGAGGGAGGGACAGGGAGAGAGAGCAGGACACGGAGAGAGAGGGACAGGGAGAGAGAGAGGGGCACAGAGAGAGTGAGGACACAGAGAGAGTGAGGGACACAGAGAGAATGCGGGACAGAGAGAGAGAGAGGGACAGAGAGAGAGAGGGACACAGAGAGAAGGAAACAGAGAGAGAGAGGGACACAGAGAAAATGAGAGACACAGAGAGAGTAAGGAACACAGAGAGAGAGGGACAGAGAGAGAGAGGGACACATAGAAATTGAGAGACACAGAGAGAGTAAGGGACACGGAGAGAGAGGGACAGGGAGAGAGAGGGACAGGGAGAGAGAGGGACAGGGAGAGACAGGCACACAGAGAGAGAGAGAGGGACCCAGAGAGAGTGAGGGACACAGAGAGAGTGAGGGACACGGAGAGAGAGGGGGACAGAGAGAGAGAGGGACAGGGAGAGAGAGGGACAGGGAGAGAGTGAGGAACACGGAGAGAGAGAGGGACAAGGAGAGAGGGACAGGGAGAGAGAGGGACAGGGAGAGAGAGGGACAGGGTGAGAGAGGGACAGGGAGAGAGAGGTACACACAGAGAGAGAGGGACACAGAGAGAGTGAGGGACAGGGAGAGAGAGGGACACGGAGAGAAGGGGGCAGGGAGAGAGAGAGGGACACAGAGAGAGAGGGACAGGGAGAGACAGAGGGACAGGGAGATAGAGGGACAGGGAGAGATAGAGACCGATAGGGAGAGAGAGAGGGACAGGGAGAGAGAGAGAGAGGGACAGGGAGAGAGACCGACAGGGAAATAGCGGGACAGGGAGAGAGAGAGAGGGACACGGGGAGGGTGAGGGACACAGAGAGAGAGAGAGGAACAGGGGGAGAGAGGGTCACAGAGAGAGAGAGAGAGGGACAGGGAGAGACAGGCAAACAGAGAGAGAGAGAGTGACCCAGAAAGAGTGAGGGACACAGAGAGAGTGAGGGACACAGAGAGAGAGGGGGACAGAGAGAGAGAGGGACAGGGAGAGAGAGGGACAGGGAGAGAGTGAGGAACACGGAGAGAGAGAGGGACAAGGAGAGAGGGACAGGGAGAGAGAGGGACAGGGAGAGAGAGGGACAGGGTGAGAGAGGGACAGGGAGAGAGAGGTACACACAGAGAGAGACGGACACAGAGAGAGTGAGGGACAGGGAGAGAGAGGGACACGGAGAGAAGGGGACAGGGAGAGAGAGAGAGGGACACAGAGAGAGAGGGATAGGGAGTGACAGAGGGACAGGGAGATAGAGGGACAGGGAGAGATCGAGACCGACAGGGAGAGAGAGAGGGACAGGGAGAGAGAGAGAGAGGGACAGGGAGAGAGACCGACAGGGAGATAGCGGGACAGGGAGAGAGAGTGAGGGACACGGGGAGGGTGAGGGACACAGAGAGAGAGAGGAACAGGGGGAGAGAGGGACACAGAGAGAGAGAGAGAGGGACAGAGAGAGAGAGGGACAGAGAGAGAGAGAGGGACAGGGAGAGAGAGAGGGACAGGGAAAGAGAGGGACACAGAGACTGAGAGGGACACGGAGAGAGAGGGACAGGGAGAGAGGGGGACACGGAGAGAGAGGGACAGGGAGAGAGAGAGGGACACAGAGAGAGAGAGGGACAGGAAGAGAGAGAGGGAATCAGAGAGAGATAGGGACAGGGAGAGAGAGGGAGACAGAGAGAGAGGGACAGGGAGAGAGAGGGACAGAGAGAGAGAGGGACACAGAGAGAGAAAGGGACAGGGAGACGGAGGGACAGAGAGAGAGGGACAGGGAGAGAGAGGGACAGGGAGAGAGAGAGGGACAGGGAGAGGAAGAGGGACAAGGAGAGAGAGGGAGACGGAGAGAGAGGGACACAGAGAGAGATACGGACAGCGAGAGATAGAGGGACAGGGGGAGAGAGAGAGAGAGGGACAGGGAGAGAGAGAGGGACACAGAGAGAGAGAGGGACAGGGAGAGAGAGAGGGAATCAGAGAGAGCTAGGGACAGGGAGAGAGAGGGAGACAGAGAGAGAGGGACAGGGAGCGAGAGGGACAGAGAGAGAGAGAGGGACACAGAGAAAGTGAGAGACACAGAGAGAGTAAGGGACACAGAGAGAGAGGGACAGAGAGAGAGAGGGACACAGAGAAAGTGAGAGACACAGAGAGAGTAAGGGACACGGAGAGAGAGTGACAGGGAGAGAGAGGGACAGCGGGAGAGAGGGACAGGGAGAGACAGGGACACAGAGAGAGAGAGAGAGGGACCCAGAGAGAGTGGGGGACACAGAGAGAGTGAGGGACACGGGGAGGTGAGGGACACAGAGAAAGAGAGAGAAACAGGGAGAGAGAGGGACACAGAGAGTGAGAGAGAGGGACAGAGAGAGAAAGCGACAGGGAGAGAGAGAGGGACAGGGAAAGAGAGGGACACAGAGACTCAGAGGGACACGGAGCGAGAGAGGGACACGGAGAGAGAGGGACAGGGAGAGAGAGGGACACGGAGAGAGAGGGACAGGGAGAGAGAGAGGGACACAGAGAGAGAAAGGGACAGGGAGAGAGAGGGAGACAGAGAGAGAGGGACAGGGAGAGAGAGGGACACAGAGAGAGAAAGGGACAGGGAGAGAGAGGGAGACAGAGAGAGAGGGACAGGGAGAGAGAGAGGGACAGGGCGACGAAGAGGGACATGGAGAGAGAGGGACACGGAGAGAGAGGGACACAGAGAGAGAGGGACAGGGAGAGAGAGTGGGACAGGGAGAGAGATATTGACACGGAGAGAGAGAGGGATAGGGAGAGGGAGAGGGACAGGGAGAGAGGGACAGGGAGATAGGGGGACATGGAGAGAGAGAGAGAGGGACAGGGATAGAGAGAGGGTCACGGAGAGAGAGAGAGGGACAGGGAGATTAAGGGACAGGGAGAGAGAGAGACGGACAGGGAGAGAGAGAGCGACAGGGAGAGAGAGGGACAGGGTGAGAGAGAGGGACACGGAGAGAGAGAGGTGGACGGGGAGATAGATGGACATGGAGAGAGAGGGACAGGGAGAGATAGAGGGACAGTGGGAGAGAGAGAGAGGGACAGGGAGAGAGAGAGGGATACGGAGAGAGAGGGACACAGAGAGAGAGGGACACAGAGAGAGAGGGACAGGGAGAGAGAGTGGGACAGGGAGAGAGATATTGACACGGAGAGAGAGAGGGATAGGGAGAGGGAGAGGGACAGGGAGAGAGGGACAGGGAGATAGGGGGACATGGAGAGAGAGAGAGAGGGACAGGGATAGAGAGAGGGTCACGGAGAGAGAGAGAGGGACAGGGAGATTAAGGGACAGGGAGAGAGAGAGACGGACAGGGAGAGAGAGAGCGACAGGGAGAGAGAGGGACAGGGTGAGAGAGAGGGACACGGAGAGAGAGAGGTGGACGGGGAGATAGATGGACATGGAGAGAGAGGGACAGGGAGAGAGACAGAGAGACAGGAACAGAGAGAGGGACAGGGAGAGAGAGGGACACGGAGAGAGAGCGAGGGAGAGAGAGAGGGACACACAGAGAGAGAGGGACACAGAGAGAGAGGAACAGCAGAGAGAAAGGGACATGGAGAGAGAGAGTGACAAGGAGAGAGAGTGACACGGAGAGAGGGGGACAGGGAGAGAGCGGGACACAGAGAGAGAGGGACAGGGAGAGACAGAGGGACAGGGAGATACAGGGACAGGGAGAGATAGAGGCCGACAGGGAGAGAGGGGGACACGGAAAGAGAGAGAGGGACAGGGAGAGAGAGAGGGACAGGGAGACAGTGGGACAGGGAGAGAGAGAGGGACACGGAGAGGGTGAGGAACACAGAGAGAGAGAGAGGGACAGGGAGAGAGAGGGACACAGAGAGAGAGAGAGGGACAGAGAGAGAGAGGGACAGAGAGAGAGAGGGGGAGAGGGAGAGAGAAGGACAGAGAGAGAGAGAGGGACAGGGAGAGAGAGGGACACAGAGAGAGAGAGAGGGACACAGAGACTGAGAGGGACAGAGAGAGAGAGAGGGACAGGGAGAGAGAGAGGGACACGGAGAGAGAGGGACAGGGAGAGAGAGGGACACGGAGAGAGTGAGGGACACAGAGAGAGAGAGAGACACAGAGAGAGAGAGGCACTGGGAAAGAGAAAGGGACACGGAGAGAGGGACAGGGAGAGAGAGAGGGTCACGGAGAGAGAGAGTGACACAGAGAAAGTGAGAGACACAGAGAGAGGGAGGGACACAGAAAGAGAGAGGGACAGAGAGAGAGAGGGACACACAGAGAGAGAGGGACACAGAGAGAGAGGGACACAGAGAAATTGAGAGACACAGAGAGAGTGAGGGACACGGAGAGAGGGAGGGACAGGGAGAGAGCAGGACACGGAGAGAGAGGGACAGGGAGAGAGAGAGGGGCAGTGAGAGAGAGAGGGACACAGAGAGTGTGAGGACACAGAGAGAGTGAGGGACACAAAGAGAGTGAGGCACACAGAGAGAATGAGGGACAGAGAGAGAGAGGGACACAGAGAGAGAGAGAGGGACACAGAGAAAGTGAGAGACACAGAGAGAGTAATGGACACAGAGAGAGAGGGACAGGGAGAGAGAGGGTCACAGAGAAAGTGAGAGACACAGAGAGAGTAATGGACACAGAGAGAGAGGGACAGGGAGAGAGAGAGGGACAGGGAGAGGAAGAGGGAGAAGGAGAGAGAGGGAGACGGAGAGAGAGGGACAGGGAGAGAGAGAGGGACAGGGAGAGGAAGAGGGACAGGGGGAGAGAGAGAGAGAGGGACAGGGAGAGAGAGAGGGACACAGAGAGAGAGAGGGACAGGGAGAGAGAGAGGGAATCAGAGAGAGCTAGGGACAGGGAGAGAGAGGGAGACAGAGAGAGAGGGACAGGGAGAGAGAGGGACAGAGAGAGAGAGGGACACAGAGAAAGTGAGAGACACAGAGAGAGTAAGGGACACAGAGAGAGAGGGACAGAGAGAGAGAGGGACACAGAGAAAGTGAGAGACACAGAGAGAGTAAGGGACACGGAGAGAGAGTGACAGGGAGAGAGAGGGACAGCGGGAGAGAGGGACAGGGAGAGACAGGGACACAGAGAGAGAGAGAGAGGGACCCAGAGAGAGTGAGGGACACAGAGAGAGTGAGGGACACGGGGAGGGTGAGGGACACAGAGAAAGAGAGAGAAACAGGGATAGAGAGGGACACAGAGAGTGAGAGAGAGGGACAGAGAGAGAGAGGGACAGAGAGAGAAAGCGACAGGGAGAGAGAGAGGGACAGGGAAAGAGAGGGACACAGAGAATCAGAGGGACACGGAGCGAGAGAGGGACACGGAGAGAGAGGGACAGGGAGAGAGAGGGACACGGAGAGAGAGGGACAGGGAGAGAGAGAGGGACACAGAGAGAGAAAGGGACAGGGAGAGAGAGGGAGACAGAGAGAGAGGGACAGGGAGAGAGAGGGACACAGAGAGAGAGAGGGACAGAGAGAGAGAGAGGGTCAGGGAGACGGTGGGACAGAGAGAGAGGGACAGGGAGAGAGAGGGACAGGGAGAGAGAGAGGGACAGGGAGACGAAGAGGGACAGGGAGAGAGAGGGACACAGAGAGAGAGAGGGACACAGAGAGACAGAGGGTCAGGGAGGCGGTGGGACAGAGAGAGAGGGACAGGGAGAGAGAGGGACAGGGAGAGAGAGAGGGACAGGGCGACGAAGAGGGACATGGAGAGAGAGGGACACGGAGAGAGAGGGACACAGAGAGAGAGACGGACAGGGAGAGATAGAGGGACAGTGGGAGAGAGAGAGAGGGACAGGGAATGAGAGAGGGATACGGAGAGAGAGGGACACAGAGAGAGAGGGACACAGAGAGAGAGGGACAGGGAGAGAGAGTGGGACAGGGAGAGAGATATTGACACGGAGAGAGAGAGGGACAGGGAGAGGGAGAGGGACAGGGAGAGAGGGACAGGGAGATAGGGGGACATGGAGAGAGAGAGAGAGGGACAGGGATAGAGAGAGGGTCACGGAGAGAGAGAGAGGGACAGGGAGATTAAGGGACAGGGAGAGAGAGAGACGGACAGGGAGAGAGAGAGCGACAGGGAGAGAGAGGGACAGGGTGAGAGAGAGGGACACGGAGAGAGAGAGGTGGACGGGGAGATAGATGGACATGGAGAGAGAGGGACAGGGAGAGAGACAGAGAGACAGGAACAGAGAGAGGGACAGGGAGAGAGAGGGACACGGAGAGAGAGCGAGGGAGAGAGAGAGGGACACAGAGAGAGAGAGGGACACAGAGAGAGAGAGGGACACAGAGAGAGAGAGGGACACAGAGAGAGAGGAACAGCGAGAGAGAAAGGGACATGGAGAGAGAGAGTGACAAGGAGAGAGAGTGACACGGAGAGAGGGGGACAGGGAGAGAGCGGGACACAGAGAGAGAGGGACAGGGAGAGACAGAGGGACAGGGAGATACAGGGACAGGGAGAGATAGAGGCCGACAGGGAGAGAGGGGGACACGGAAAGAGAGAGAGGGACAGGGAGAGAGAGAGGGACAGGGAGACAGTGGGACAGGGAGAGAGAGAGGGACACGGAGAGGGTGAGGAACACAGAGAGAGAGAGAGGGACAGGGAGAGAGAGGGACACAGAGAGAGAGAGAGGGACAGAGAGAGAGAGGGACAGAGAGAGAGAGGGGGAGAGGGACAGAGAAGGACAGAGAGAGAGAGGGACAGGGAGAGAGAGGGACACAGAGAGAGAGAGAGGGACACAGAGACTGAGAGGGACAGAGAGAGAGAGAGAGGGACAGGGAGAGAGAGAGGGACACGGAGAGAGTGAGGGACACAGAGAGAGAGAGAGACACAGAGAGAGAGAGGCACTGGGAAAGAGAAAGGGACACGGAGAGAGGGACAGGGAGAGAGAGAGGGTCACGGAGAGAGAGAGTGACACAGAGAAAGTGAGAGACACAGAGAGAGTGAGGGACACAGAAAGAGAGAGGGACAGAGAGAGAGAGGGACACACAGAGAGAGAGGGACACAGAGAGAGAGGGACACAGAGAAATTGAGAGACACAGAGAGAGTGAGGGACACGGAGAGAGGGAGGGACAGGGAGAGAGCAGGACACGGAGAGAGAGGGACAGGGAGAGAGAGAGGGGCAGTGAGAGAGAGAGGGACACAGAGAGTGTGAGGACACAGAGAGAGTGAGGGACACAAAGAGAGTGAGGGACACAGAGAGAATGAGGGACAGAGAGAGAGAGGGACACAGAGAGAGAGAGGGACACAGAGAAAGTGAGAGACACAGAGAGAGTAATGGACACAGAGAGAGAGGGACAGGGAGAGAGAGGGTCACAGAGAAAGTGAGAGACACAGAGAGAGTGAGGGACACAGAGAGAGTGAGGGACACAGAGAGAGGGGGGGACAGAGAGATGGAGGGACAGGGAGAGAGAGGGACACAGAGAGAGAGAGAGGGACCCAGAGAGAGTGAGGGACACAGAGAGAGTGAGGGACACAGAGAGAGAGGGGGACAGAGAGATGGAGGGACAGGGAGAGAGAAGGACAGGGAGAGAGTGAGGTACACGGAGAGAGAGAGGGACAGGGAATGAGAGGGACAGAGAGAGAGAGGGACAGGGAGAGAGAGAGGAACAGGCAGAGAAAGAGGGACAGGGAGAGAGAGGGACACGGAGAGAGAGGGACACAGAGAGAGAGAGAGGATCAGGGAGAGAGAGAGAGGGACAGGGGAGAGAGAGAGGGACTGCGAACAGAGAGGGACACGGAGAGAGAGGGACACAGAGAGAGAGAGAGAGAGGGACAGAGAGAGAGGGACAGGGGGTGAGAGAGGGACACAGAGAGAGAAAGGGACAGGGAGAGAGAGGGACACAGAGACTGAGAGGGACAGAGTGAGAGAGAGGGACACGGAGAGAGAGGGACAGTGAGTGAGAGGGACACGGACAGAGAGGGACAGGGAGAGAGAGAGAGGGACACAGAGAGAGAGGGACAGGGAGGGAGATGGACTGAGAGAGAGAGATTGACACAGAGAGAGAGAGGGACAGGGTGACGGAGGGACAGAGACAGAAAGGGACAGGAAGAGAGAGGACAGGGAGAGAGAGATGGACAGGAAGAGAAAGAGGGACCGGGAGAGAGAGAGGGACAGGGAGAGAGAGAGCGACAGGGAGAGAGAGAGGGGGACACGGAGAGGGTGAGGAACACCGAGAGTGAGAGAGAGGGACAGGGAGAGAGAGGGACACAGAGAGAGAGAGGGACAGAGAGAGAGAGGGACAGAGAGAGAGAGAGGGAGAGGGAGAGAGAAGGACAGGGAGAGAGAGAGGGACACAGAGAGAGAGAGGGACACAGAGAGAGAGAGGGACAGGGAGAGAGAGGGACACAGAGAGAGAGGGACAGAGAGAGAGGGGGACAGAGAGAGAGGGAGAGGGAGAGAGAAGGACAGGGAGAGAGAGAGGGACAGAGAGAGTGAGAGGGACAGGGAGAGAGAGGGACACAGAGACTGAGAGGGACAGAGAGAGAGAGAGGGACAGGGAGAGAGAGAGGGACACGGAGAGAGAGGGACAGGGAGAGAGAGGGACACGGAGAGAGTGAGGGACACAGAGAGAGAGGCACAGGGAGAGAGAAAGGGACACGGAGAGAGGGACAGGGAGAGAGAGGGACAGGGAGAGATAGAGGGACAGGGAGAGAGAGAGGGACAGGGAGAGAGAGGGACAGGGAGAGAGAGAGGGACAGGGAAAGAGAGGGACAGGGAGAGTGAGAGGGACAGAGAGAGAGGGACATGGAGAGAGAGGGACACAGGGAGAGAGAGGGACAGGGAGAGAGAGGGACAGGGAGAGAGAGAGGGATAGGGAGCGAGTGGGACATGGAGAGAGAGGGACACAGGGAGAGAGAGGGACACAGAGAGAGGGTGGGACACGGAGAGAGAGGGACACGGAGAGAGAGAGGGACAGGGAGAGACAGGGAAAGGGAGAGTGTGAGGGACACGGAGAGAGGGGGACAGGGAGAGAGAGATGGACACAGAGAGAGAGAAGGACAGGGAGAGAGAGGGACAGAGAGAGAGGGACACAGAGAGCGAGAGGGACAGGGAGACGGAGGGACAGAGAGAGAGAGAGGGACAGGGAGAGAGAGGGACAGGGAGACAGTGAGGGACAGGGAGAGAAAGAGGGACAGGGAGAAAGAGGGACAGGGAGAGAGAGGGTCACGGAGAGAGAGGGACACAGAAAGACAGAGAGAGGGACAGGGAGAGAGAGGGACAGGGGGAGAGAGAGAGAGGGACAGGGAGACAGAGAGGCACACGTAGAGAGAGGGGCACAGAGAGAGAGGGACACAGAGAGAGAGGGACAGGGAGAGAGAGAGGGACACGGAGAGAGAGAGGGACAGGGTGAGAGAGAGGGACAGGGAGATAGGGGGACATGGAGAGAGAGAGAGAGGGACCGGGATAGAGAGAGGGACACGGTGAGAGAGAGAGAGAGGGACAGGGAGATAGACGGACAGTGAGAGAGAGAGAGGGACGGGGAGAGAGAGAGGTACACCGAGAGAGGGAGAGAGAGACAGGGAGAGAGAGAGCGACAGGGAGAGAGAGAGTGACAGGGAGAGAGAGGGACAGGGAGAGAGAGGGACACAGAGACTGAGAGGGACACGGAGAGAGAGAGGGACACGGAGAGAGAGGGACAAGGAGAGAGAGGGACACGGAGAGAGAGGGACAGGGAGAGAGAGGGACAGAGAGAGAGAGAGATACAGGGAGAGAGAGAGGGACAGAGAGAGAGAGGGACACAGAGAGAGAGAGGGACAGGGATAGAGAGGGACACAGAGAGAGAGGGGGACAGGGAGAGAGAGGGTCAGAGAGAGAGAGAAGGACACAGAGAGAGAGAGGGACAGGGAGACGGAGGGACAGAGAGAGAGAGGGACAGGGAGAGAGAGGGACAGGGAGAGAGAGAGGGACAGGGCGAGGAAGAGGGACAGGGAGAGAGAGGGACACGGCGAGAGAGGGACACAGAGAGAGAGTGACGGACAGGGAGAGATAGAGGGACAGGGTGAGAGAGAGAGAGGGACAGGGAGAGAGAGATGGACACGGAGAGAGAGGGACACAGAGAGAGAGGGACATAGAGAGAGAGGGACAGGGAGAGAGGGACAGGGAGAGAGAGATTGACACGGAGAGAGAGAGGGACTGGGAGAGGGAGAGGAACAGGGAGAGAGAGAGGGACAGGGAGATAGGGGGATATGGAGAGAGAGGGAGGGACAGGGATAGAGAGAGGGTCACGGAGAGAGTGAGAGGGACAGGGTGATTAAGGGACAGGGAGAGAGAGAGGGACAGGGACAGAGAGGGACATGGAGAGAGAGAGAGAGGGACCGGGATAGAGAGAGGGACACGGAGAGAGAGGGAGAGGGACAGGGAGATAGACGGACAGTGAGAGAGAGAGAGGGACGGGGAGAGAGAGAGGTACACCGAGAGAGGGAGAGAGAGACAGGGAGAGAGAGAGCGACAGGGAGAGAGGGAGGGACAGGGAGGGAGAGAGGGACACAGAGAGAGAGTGGGACAGGGAGAGAGAGGGACACAGAGACTGAGAGGGACACGGAGAGAGAGAGGGACACGGAGAGAGAGGGACACGGAGAGAGAGGGACAGGGAGATGAAGAGGGACACAGAGAGAGAGAGGGACAGGGAGAGAGAGAGGGACACAGAGAGAGAGCGACAGGGACAGACAGAGGGACAGGGAGATAGAGGGACAGGGAGAGATTGAGACCGACAGGGAGAGAGAGAGGGACACGGAGATAGAGAGAGAGAGGGACAGCGAGATAGAGATGGACAGGGAGATAGAGGGACAGGGAGAGAGAGAGAGGGACACGGGGAAGTTGAGGGACACCGATAGAGAGAGAGGAACAGGGAGAGATAGGGTCACAGAGAGAGAGAGGGACAGAGAGAGAGGGACAGAGAGAGAGAGGGACAGGGAGAGAGAGAGGGACACAGAGAGAGAGAGGGACAGGGAGAGAGAGGGACACAGAGACTGAGAGGGACACGGAGAGAGAGAGGGACACGGAGAGAGAGGGACAGGGAGAGAGAGGGACACGGAGAGAGAGGGACAGGGAGAGAGAGGGACACAGAGAGAGAGAGATACAGGGAGAGAGAGAGGGACAGAGAGAGAGAGAGAGGGACAGGGAGAGAGAGGGACACGGAGAGAGAGAGAGGGACAGGGTGAGAGAGAGGGACAGGGAGATAGGGGGACATGGAGAGAGAGAGAGAGGGACCGGGATAGAGAGAGGGACACGGAGAGAGAGAGAGAGGGACAGGGAGATAGACGGACAGTGAGAGAGAGAGAGAGGGACGGGGAGAGAGAGAGGTACACCGAGAGAGGGAGGGAGAGACAGGGAGAGAGAGAGCGACAAGGAGAGAGAGAGTGACAGGGAGAGAGGGAGGGACACGGAGAGAGAGGGGGACAGGGAGATAGATGGACATGGAGAGAGAGAGGGACAGGGAGAGAGGCAGAGGGACAGGAAGAGAGAGAGGGACAGGGAGAGACAGAGTGAAAGGGAGATAAAGGGACAGGGAGAGATAGAGACCGACAGGGAGAGAGAGAGGGACACAGAGAGAGAGAGAGAGGGACAGGGAGACAGAGAGCGACAGGGAGATAGAGGGACAGGGAGAGAGAGAGAGGGACACGGGGAGGGTGAGGGAGACAGAGAGAGAGGAACAGGGAGAGAAGGACACAGAGAGAGAGAGAGAGGGACAGAGAGAGAGGGACAGAGAGAGAGGGACAGGGAGAGAGAGAGGGACACAGAGAGAGAGAGGGACAGGGAGAGAGAGGGACACAGAGACTGAGAGGGACACGGAGAGAGAGAGGGACACGGAGAGAGAGGGACACGGAGAGAGAGGGGCAGTGAGAGAGAGAGGGACACAGAGAGTGTGAGGACACAGAGAGAGTGAGGGACACAAAGAGTGTGAGGGACACAGAGAGAATGAGGGACAGAGAGAGAGAGGGACACAGAGAGAGAGAGGGACACAGAGAAAGTGAGAGACACAGAGAGAGTAATGGACACAGAGAGAGAGGGACAGGGAGAGAGAGGGTCACAGAGAAAGTGAGAGACACAGAGAGAGTGAGGGACACAGAGAGAGTGAGGGACACAGAGAGAGAGGGGGACAGAGAGATGGAGGGACAGGGAGAGAGAGGGACACAGAGAGAGAGAGAGGGACCCAGAGAGAGTGAGGGACACAGAGAGAGTGAGGGACACAGAGAGAGAGGGGGACAGAGAGATGGAGGGACAGGGAGAGAGAAGGACAGGGAGAGAGTGAGGTACACGGAGAGAGAGAGGGACAGGGAATGAGAGGGACAGAGAGAGAGAGGGACAGGGAGAGAGAGAGGGACAGGCAGAGAAAGAGGGACAGGGAGAGAGAGGGACACGGAGAGAGAGGGACACAGAGAGAGAGAGAGGATCAGGGAGAGAGAGAGAGGGACAGGGGAGAGAGAGAGGGACTGCGAACAGAGAGGGACACGGAGAGAGAGGGACACAGAGAGAGAGAGAGAGAGGGACAGAGAGAGAGGGACAGGGGGTGAGAGAGGGACACAGAGAGAGAAAGGGACAGGGAGAGAGAGGGACACAGAGACTGAGAGGGACAGAGTGAGAGAGAGGGACACGGAGAGAGAGGGACAGTGAGTGAGAGGGACACGGACAGAGAGGGACAGGGAGAGAGAGAGGGACACAGAGAGAGAGGGACAGGGAGGGAGATGGACTGAGAGAGAGAGATTGACACAGAGAGAGAGAGGGACAGGGTGACGGAGGGACAGAGACAGAAAGGGACAGGAAGAGAGAGGACAGGGAGAGAGAGATGGACAGGAAGAGAAAGAGGGACCGGGAGAGAGAGAGGGACAGGGAGAGAGAGAGCGACAGGGAGAGAGAGAGGGGGACACGGAGAGGGTGAGGAACACCGAGAGTGAGAGAGAGGGACAGGGAGAGAGAGGGACACAGAGAGAGAGAGGGACAGAGAGAGAGAGGGACAGAGAGAGAGAGAGGGAGAGGGAGAGAGAAGGACAGGGAGAGAGAGAGGGACACAGAGAGAGAGAGGGACACAGAGAGAGAGAGGGACAGGGAGAGAGAGGGACACAGAGAGAGAGGGACAGAGAGAGAGGGGGACAGAGCGAGAGGGAGAGGGAGAGAGAAGGACAGGGAGAGAGAGAGGGACAGAGAGAGTGAGAGGGACAGGGAGAGAGAGGGACACAGAGACTGAGAGGGACAGAGAGAGAGAGAGGGACAGGGAGAGAGAGAGGGACACGGAGAGAGAGGGACAGGGAGAGAGAGGGACACGGAGAGAGTGAGGGACACAGAGAGAGAGGCACAGGGAGAGAGAAAGGGACACGGAGAGAGGGACAGGGAGAGAGAGGGACAGGGAGAGATAGAGGGACAGGGAGAGAGAGAGGGACAGGGAGAGAGAGGGACAGGGAGAGAGAGAGGGACAGGGAAAGAGAGGGACAGGGAGAGTGAGAGGGACAGAGAGAGAGGGACATGGAGAGAGAGGGACACAGGGAGAGAGAGGGACAGGGAGAGAGAGGGACAGGGAGAGAGAGAGGGATAGGGAGCGAGTGGGACATGGAGAGAGAGGGACACAGGGAGAGAGAGGGACACAGAGAGAGGGTGGGACACGGAGAGAGAGGGACACGGAGAGAGAGAGGGACAGGGAGAGACAGGGAAAGGGAGAGTGTGAGGGACACGGAGAGAGGGGACAGGGAGAGAGAGATGGACACAGAGAGAGAGAAGGACAGGGAGAGAGAGGGACAGAGAGAGAGGGACACAGAGAGCGAGAGGGACAGGGAGACGGAGGGACAGAGAGAGAGAGAGGGACAGGGAGAGAGAGGGACAGGGAGACAGTGAGGGACAGGGAGAGAAAGAGGGACAGGGAGAAAGAGGGACAGGGAGAGAGAGGGTCACGGAGAGAGAGGGACACAGAAAGACAGAGAGAGGGACAGGGAGAGAGAGGGACAGGGGGAGAGAGAGAGAGGGACAGGGAGACAGAGAGGCACACGTAGAGAGAGGGGCACAGAGAGAGAGGGACACAGAGAGAGAGGGACAGGGAGAGAGAGAGGGACACGGAGAGAGAGAGGGACAGGGTGAGAGAGAGGGACAGGGAGATAGGGGGACATGGAGAGAGAGAGAGGGACCGGGATAGAGAGAGGGACACGGTGAGAGAGAGAGAGAGGGACAGGGAGATAGACGGACAGGGAGAGAGAGAGGTACACCGAGAGAGGGAGAGAGAGACAGGGAGAGAGAGAGCGACAGGGAGAGAGAGAGTGACAGGGAGAGAGAGGGACAGGGAGAGAGAGGGACACAGAGACTGAGAGGGACACGGAGAGAGAGAGGGACACGGAGAGAGAGGGACAGGGAGAGAGAGGGACACGGAGAGAGAGGGACAGGGAGAGAGAGGGACACAGAGAGAGAGAGATACAGGGAGAGAGAGAGAGGGACAGAGAGAGAGAGGGACAGGGAGAGAGAGGGACACAGAGAGAGAGAGGGACAGGGAGGGAGAGGGACACAGAGAGAGAGGGGGACAGGGAGAGAGAGGGTCAGAGAGAGAGAGAAGGACACAGAGAGAGAGAGGGACAGGGAGACGGAGGGACAGAGAGAGAGAGGGACAGGGAGAGAGAGGGACAGGGAGAGAGAGAGGGACAGGGCGAGGAAGAGGGACAGGGAGAGAGAGGGACACGGCGAGAGAGGGACACAGAGAGAGAGTGACGGACAGGGAGAGATAGAGGGACAGGGTGAGAGAGAGAGGGGGACAGGGAGAGAGAGATGGACACGGAGAGAGAGGGACACAGAGAGAGAGGGACATAGAGAGAGAGGGACAGGGAGAGAGGGACAGGGAGAGAGAGATTGACACGGAGAGAGAGAGGGACTGGGAGAGGGAGAGGAACAGGGAGAGAGAGAGGGACAGGGAGATAGGGGGATATGGAGAGAGAGGGAGGGACAGGGATAGAGAGAGGGTCACGGAGAGAGTGAGAGGGACAGGGTGATTAACGGACAGGGAGAGAGAGAGGGACAGGGAGATAGAGAGGGACAGGGACAGAGAGGGACATGGAGAGAGAGAGAGAGGGACCGGGATAGAGAGAGGGACACGGAGAGAGAGGGAGAGGGACAGGGAGATAGACGGACAGTGAGAGAGAGAGAGGGACGGGGAGAGAGAGAGGTACACCGAGAGAGGGAGAGAGAGACAGGGAGAGAGAGAGCGACAGGGAGAGAGAGAGGGACAGGGAGGGAGAGAGGGACACAGAGAGAGAGTGGGACAGGGAGAGAGAGGGACACAGAGACTGAGAGGGACACGGAGAGAGAGAGGGACACGGAGAGAGAGGGACAGGGAGATGAAGAGGGACACAGAGAGAGAGAGGGACAGGGAGAGAGAGAGGGACACAGAGAGAGAGCGACAGGGACAGACAGAGGGACAGGGAGATAGAGGGACAGGGAGAGATTGAGACCGACAGGGAGAGAGAGAGGGACACGGAGATAGAGAGAGAGAGGGACAGCGAGATAGAGATGGACAGGGAGATAGAGGGACAGGGAGAGAGAGAGAGGGACACGGGGAAGGTGAGGGACACCGATAGAGAGAGAGGAACAGGGAGAGATAGGGTCACAGAGAGAGAGAGGGACAGAGAGAGAGGGACAGAGAGAGAGAGGGACAGGGAGAGAGAGAGGGACACAGAGAGAGAGAGGGACAGGGAGAGAGAGGGACACAGAGACTGAGAGGGACACGGAGAGAGAGAGGGACACGGAGAGAGAGGGACAGGGAGAGAGAGGGACACGGAGAGAGAGGGACAGGGAGAGAGAGGGACACAGAGAGAGAGAGATACAGGGAGAGAGAGAGGGACAGAGAGAGAGAGAGGGACAGGGAGAGAGAGGGACACGGAGAGAGAGAGAGGGACAGGGTGAGAGAGAGGGACAGGGAGATAGGGGGACATGGAGAGAGAGAGAGAGGGACCGGGATAGAGAGAGGGACACGGAGAGAGAGAGAGAGGGACAGGGAGATAGACGGACAGTGAGAGAGAGAGAGGGACGGGAGAGAGAGAGGTACACCGAGAGAGGGAGGGAGAGACAGGGAGAGAGAGAGCGACAAGGAGAGAGAGAGTGACAGGGAGAGAGGGAGGGACACGGAGAGAGAGGGGGACAGGGAGATAGATGGACATGGAGAGAGAGAGGGACAGGGAGAGAGGCAGAGGGACAGGAAGAGAGAGAGGGACAGGGAGAGACAGAGTGAAAGGGAGATAAAGGGACAGGGAGAGATAGAGACCGACAGGGAGAGAGAGAGAGGGACACGGAGAGATAGAGAGAGGGACAGGGAGACAGAGAGCGACAGGGAGATAGAGGGACAGGGAGAGAGAGAGAGGGACACGGGGAGGGTGAGGGAGACAGAGAGAGAGGAACAGGGAGAGAAGGACACAGAGAGAGAGAGAGAGGGACAGAGAGAGAGGGACAGAGAGAGAGAGGGACAGGGAGAGAGAGAGGGACACAGAGAGAGAGAGGGACAGGGAGAGAGAGGGACACAGAGACTGAGAGGGACACGGAGAGAGAGAGGGACACGGAGAGAGAGGGACACGGAGAGAGAGGGACAGGGAGAGAGAGAGGGACACAGAGAGTGTGAGGACACAGAGAGAGTGAGGGACACAAAGAGTGTGAGGGACACAGAGAGAATGAGGGACAGAGAGAGAGAGGGACACAGAGAGAGAGAGGGACACAGAGAAAGTGAGAGACACAGAGAGAGTAATGGACACAGAGAGAGAGGGACAGGGAGAGAGAGGGTCACAGAGAAAGTGAGAGACACAGAGAGAGTGAGGGACACAGAGAGAGTGAGGGACACAGAGAGAGAGGGGGACAGAGAGATGGAGGGACAGGGAGAGAGAGGGACACAGAGAGAGAGAGAGGGACCCAGAGAGAGTGAGGGACACAGAGAGAGTGAGGGACACAGAGAGAGAGGGGGACAGAGAGATGGAGGGACAGGGAGAGAGAAGGACAGGGAGAGAGTGAGGTACACGGAGAAAGAGAGGGACAGGGAATGAGAGGGACAGAGAGAGAGAGGGACAGGGAGAGAGAGAGGGACAGGCAGAGAAAGAGGGACAGGGAGAGAGAGGGACACGGAGAGAGAGGGACACAGAGAGAGAGAGAGGATCAGGGAGAGAGAGAGAGGGACAGGGGAGAGAGAGAGGGACTGCGAACAGAGAGGGACACGGAGAGAGAGGGACACAGAGAGAGAGAGAGAGAGGGACAGAGAGAGAGGGACAGGGGGTGAGAGAGGGACACAGAGAGAGAAAGGGACAGGGAGAGAGAGGGACACAGAGACTGAGAGGGACAGAGTGAGAGAGAGGGACACGGAGAGAGAGGGACAGTGAGTGAGAGGGACACGGACAGAGAGGGACAGGGAGAGAGAGAGGGACACAGAGAGAGAGGGACAGGGAGGGAGATGGACTGAGAGAGAGAGATTGACACAGAGAGAGAGAGGGACAGGGTGACGGAGGGACAGAGACAGAAAGGGACAGGAAGAGAGAGGACAGGGAGAGAGAGATGGACAGGAAGAGAAAGAGGGACCGGGAGAGAGAGAGGGACAGGGAGAGAGAGAGCGACAGGGAGAGAGAGAGGGGGACACGGAGAGGGTGAGGAACACCGAGAGTGAGAGAGAGGGACAGGGAGAGAGAGGGACACAGAGAGAGAGAGGGACAGAGAGAGAGAGGGACAGAGAGAGAGAGAGGGAGAGGGAGAGAGAAGGACAGGGAGAGAGAGAGGGACACAGAGAGAGAGAGGGACACAGAGAGAGAGAGGGACAGGGAGAGAGTGGGACACAGAGAGAGAGGGACAGAGAGAGAGGGGGACAGAGAGAGAGGGAGAGGGAGAGAGAAGGACAGGGAGAGAGAGAGGGACAGAGAGAGTGAGAGGGACAGGGAGAGAGAGGGACACAGAGACTGAGAGGGACAGAGAGAGAGAGAGGGACAGGGAGAGAGAGAGGGACACGGAGAGAGAGGGACAGGGAGAGAGAGGGACACGGAGAGAGTGAGGGACACAGAGAGAGAGGCACAGGGAGAGAGAAAGGGACACGGAGAGAGGGACAGGGAGAGAGAGGGACAGGGAGAGATAGAGGGACAGGGAGAGAGAGAGGGACAGGGAGAGAGAGGGACAGGGAGAGAGAGAGGGACAGGGAAAGAGAGGGACAGGGAGAGTGAGAGGGACAGAGAGAGAGGGACATGGAGAGAGAGGGACACAGGGAGAGAGAGGGACAGGGAGAGAGAGGGACAGGGAGAGAGAGAGGGATAGGGAGCGAGTGGGACATGGAGAGAGAGGGACACAGGGAGAGAGAGGGACACAGAGAGAGGGTGGGACACGGAGAGAGAGGGACACGGAGAGAGAGAGGGACAGGGAGAGACAGGGAAAGGGAGAGTGTGAGGGACACGGAGAGAGGGGACAGGGAGAGAGAGATGGACACAGAGAGAGAGAAGGACAGGGAGAGAGAGGGACAGAGAGAGAGGGACACAGAGAGCGAGAGGGACAGGGAGACGGAGGGACAGAGAGAGAGAGAGGGACAGGGAGAGAGAGGGACAGGGAGACAGTGAGGGACAGGGAGAGAAAGAGGGACAGGGAGAAAGAGGGACAGGGAGAGAGAGGGTCACGGAGAGAGAGGGACACAGAAAGACAGAGAGAGGGACAGGGAGAGAGAGGGACAGGGGGAGAGAGAGAGAGGGACAGGGAGACAGAGAGGCACACGTAGAGAGAGGGGCACAGAGAGAGAGGGACACAGAGAGAGAGGGACAGGGAGAGAGAGAGGGACACGGAGAGAGAGAGGGACAGGGTGAGAGAGAGGGACAGGGAGATAGGGGGACATGGAGAGAGAGAGAGAGGGACCGGGATAGAGAAAGGGACACGGTGAGAGAGAGAGAGAGGGACAGGGAGATAGACGGACAGTGAGAGAGAGAGAGGGACGGGGAGAGAGAGAGGTACACCGAGAGAGGGAGAGAGAGACAGGGAGAGAGAGAGCGACAGGGAGAGAGAGAGTGACAGGGAGAGAGAGGGACAGGGAGAGAGAGGGACACAGAGACTGAGAGGGACACGGAGAGAGAGAGGGACACGGAGAGAGAGGGACAGGGAGAGAGAGGGACACGGAGAGAGAGGGACAGGGAGAGAGAGGGACACAGAGAGAGAGAGATACAGGGAGAGAGAGAGGGACAGAGAGAGAGAGGGACAGGGAGAGAGAGGGACACAGAGAGAGAGAGGGACAGGGAGAGAGAGGGACACAGAGAGAGAGGGGGACAGGGAGAGAGAGGGTCAGAGAGAGAGAGAAGGACACAGAGAGAGAGAGGGACAGGGAGACGGAGGGACAGAGAGAGAGAGGGACAGGGAGAGAGAGGGACAGGGAGAGAGAGGGACAGAGAGAGAGAGAGGGAGAGGGAGAGAGAAGGACAGGGAGAGAGAGAGGGACACAGAGAGAGAGAGGGACACAGAGAGAGAGAGGGACAGGGAGAGAGAGGGACACAGAGAGAGAGGGACAGAGAGAGAGGGGGACAGAGAGAGAGGGAGAGGGAGAGAGAAGGACAGGGAGAGAGAGAGGGACAGAGAGAGTGAGAGGGACAGGGAGAGAGAGGGACACAGAGACTGAGAGGGACAGAGAGAGAGAGAGGGACAGGGAGAGAGAGAGGGACACGGAGAGAGAGGGACAGGGAGAGAGAGGGACACGGAGAGAGTGAGGGACACAGAGAGAGAGGCACAGGGAGAGAGAAAGGGACACGGAGAGAGGGACAGGGAGAGAGAGGGACAGGGAGAGATAGAGGGACAGGGAGAGAGAGAGGGACAGGGAGAGAGAGGGACAGGGAGAGAGAGAGGGACAGGGAAAGAGAGGGACAGGGAGAGTGAGAGGGACAGAGAGAGAGGGACATGGAGAGAGAGGGACACAGGGAGAGAGAGGGACAGGGAGAGAGAGGGACAGGGAGAGAGAGAGGGATAGGGAGCGAGTGGGACATGGAGAGAGAGGGACACAGGGAGAGAGAGGGACACAGAGAGAGGGTGGGACACGGAGAGAGAGGGACACGGAGAGAGAGAGGGACAGGGAGAGACAGGGAAAGGGAGAGTGTGAGGGACACGGAGAGAGGGGACAGGGAGAGAGAGATGGACACAGAGAGAGAGAAGGACAGGGAGAGAGAGGGACAGAGAGAGAGGGACACAGAGAGCGAGAGGGACAGGGAGACGGAGGGACAGAGAGAGAGAGAGGGACAGGGAGAGAGAGGGACAGGGAGACAGTGAGGGACAGGGAGAGAAAGAGGGACAGGGAGAAAGAGGGACAGGGAGAGAGAGGGTCACGGAGAGAGAGGGACACAGAAAGACAGAGAGAGGGACAGGGAGAGAGAGGGACAGGGGGAGAGAGAGAGAGGGACAGGGAGACAGAGAGGCACACGTAGAGAGAGGGGCACAGAGAGAGAGGGACACAGAGAGAGAGGGACAGGGAGAGAGAGAGGGACACGGAGAGAGAGAGGGACAGGGTGAGAGAGAGGGACAGGGAGATAGGGGGACATGGAGAGAGAGAGAGAGGGACCGGGATAGAGAGAGGGACACGGTGAGAGAGAGAGAGAGGGACAGGGAGATAGACGGACAGTGAGAGAGAGAGAGGGACGGGGAGAGAGAGAGGTACACCGAGAGAGGGAGAGAGAGACAGGGAGAGAGAGAGCGACAGGGAGAGAGAGAGTGACAGGGAGAGAGAGGGACAGGGAGAGAGAGGGACACAGAGACTGAGAGGGACACGGAGAGAGAGAGGGACACGGAGAGAGAGGGACAGGGAGAGAGAGGGACACGGAGAGAGAGGGACAGGGAGAGAGAGGGACACAGAGAGAGAGAGATACAGGGAGAGAGAGAGGGACAGAGAGAGAGAGGGACAGGGAGAGAGAGGGACACAGAGAGAGAGAGGGACAGGGAGAGAGAGGGACACAGAGAGAGAGGGGGACAGGGAGAGAGAGGGTCAGAGAGAGAGAGAAGGACACAGAGAGAGAGAGGGACAGGGAGACGGAGGGACAGAGAGAGAGAGGGACAGGGAGAGAGAGGGACAGGGAGAGAGAGAGGGACAGGGCGAGGAAGAGGGACAGGGAGAGAGAGGGACACGGCGAGAGAGGGACACAGAGAGAGAGTGACGGACAGGGAGAGATAGAGGGACAGGGTGAGAGAGAGAGGGGGACAGGGAGAGAGAGATGGACACGGAGAGAGAGGGACACAGAGAGAGAGGGACATAGAGAGAGAGGGACAGGGAGAGAGGGACAGGGAGAGAGAGATTGACACGGAGAGAGAGAGGGACTGGGAGAGGGAGAGGAACAGGGAGAGAGAGAGGGACAGGGAGATAGGGGGATATGGAGAGAGAGGGAGGGACAGGGATAGAGAGAGGGTCACGGAGAGAGTGAGAGGGACAGGGTGATTAACGGACAGGGAGAGAGAGAGGGACAGGGAGAGAGAGAGGGACAGGGACAGAGAGGGACATGGAGAGAGAGAGAGAGGGACCGGGATAGAGAGAGGGACACGGAGAGAGAGGGAGAGGGACAGGGAGATAGACGGACAGTGAGAGAGAGAGAGGGACGGGGAGAGAGAGAGGTACACCGAGAGAGGGAGAGAGAGACAGGGAGAGAGAGAGCGACAGGGAGAGAGAGAGGGACAGGGAGGGAGAGAGGGACACAGAGAGAGAGTGGGACAGGGAGAGAGAGGGACACAGAGACTGAGAGGGACACGGAGAGAGAGAGGGACACGGAGAGAGAGGGACAGGGAGATGAAGAGGGACACAGAGAGAGAGAGGGACAGGGAGAGAGAGAGGGACACAGAGAGAGAGCGACAGGGACAGACAGAGGGACAGGGAGATAGAGGGACAGGGAGAGATTGAGACCGACAGGGAGAGAGAGAGGGACACGGAGATAGAGAGAGAGAGGGACAGCGAGATAGAGATGGACAGGGAGATAGAGGGACAGGGAGAGAGAGAGAGGGACACGGGGAAGGTGAGGGACACCGATAGAGAGAGAGGAACAGGGAGAGATAGGGTCACAGAGAGAGAGAGGGACAGAGAGAGAGGGACAGAGAGAGAGAGGGACAGGGAGAGAGAGAGGGACACAGAGAGAGAGAGGGACAGGGAGAGAGAGGGACACAGAGACTGAGAGGGACACGGAGAGAGAGAGGGACACGGAGAGAGAGGGACAGGGAGAGAGAGGGACACGGAGAGAGAGGGACAGGGAGAGAGAGGGACACAGAGAGAGAGAGATACAGGGAGAGAGAGAGGGACAGAGAGAGAGAGAGAGGGACAGGGAGAGAGAGGGACACGGAGAGAGAGAGAGGGACAGGGTGAGAGAGAGGGACAGGGAGATAGGGGGACATGGAGAGAGAGAGAGAGGGACCGGGATAGAGAGAGGGACACGGAGAGAGAGAGAGAGGGACAGGGAGATAGACGGACAGTGAGAGAGAGAGAGGGACGGGGAGAGAGAGAGGTACACCGAGAGAGGGAGGGAGAGACAGGGAGAGAGAGAGCGACAAGGAGAGAGAGAGTGACAGGGAGAGAGGGAGGGACACGGAGAGAGAGGGGGACAGGGAGATAGATGGACATGGAGAGAGAGAGGGACAGGGAGAGAGGCAGAGGGACAGGAAGAGAGAGAGGGACAGGGAGAGACAGAGTGAAAGGGAGATAAAGGGACAGGGAGAGATAGAGACCGACAGGGAGAGAGAGAGAGGGACACGGAGAGATAGAGAGAGGGACAGGGAGACAGAGAGCGACAGGGAGATAGAGGGACAGGGAGAGAGAGAGAGGGACACGGGGAGGGTGAGGGAGACAGAGAGAGAGGAACAGGGAGAGAAGGACACAGAGAGAGAGAGAGAGGGACAGAGAGAGAGGGACAGAGAGAGAGAGGGACAGGGAGAGAGAGAGGGACACAGAGAGAGAGAGGGACAGGGAGAGAGAGGGACACAGAGACTGAGAGGGACACGGAGAGAGAGAGGGACACGGAGAGAGAGGGACACGGAGAGAGAGGGACAGGGAGAGAGAGAGGGACACAGAGAGAGAGGGACAGGGAGAGAGAGAGGGACACAGAGAGAGAGCGACAGGGACAGACAGAGGGACAGGGAGATAGAGGGACAGGGAGAGATAGAGACCGACAGGGAGAGAGAGGGACACGGAGATAGAGAGAGAGAGGGACAGCGAGATAGAGATGGACAGGGAGATAGAGGGACAGGGAGAGAGAGAGAGGGACACGGGGAGGGTGATGGACACCGATAGAGAGAGAGGAACAGGGAGAGAGAGGGGCACAGAGAGAGAGTGCAGAGAGAGAGGGACAGAGAGACAGAGGGACAGGGAGAGAGAGAGGGAAACAGAGAGAGAGAGGGACAGGGAGAGAGAGGGACACAGAGACTGAGAGGGACACGGAGAGAGAGAGGGACACGGAGAGAGAGGGACAGGGAGAGTGAGGGACACGGAGAGAGAGGGACAGGGAGAGAGAGGGACACAGAGAGAGAGATACAGGGAGAGAGAGAGGGACAGAGAGAGAGAGAGAGAGGGACAGGGAGAGAGAGGGACACAGAGAGAGAGAGGGACACAGAGAGAGAGGGACACAGAGAGAGAGGGGGACAGGGAGAGAGAGGGTCAGAGAGAGAGAGAAGGACACAGAGAGAGAGAGGGACAGGGAGACGGAGGGACAGAGAGAGAGAGGGACAGGGAGAGAGAGGGACAGGGAGAGAGAGAGGGACAGGGCGAGGAAGAGGGACAGGGAGAGAGGGACACGGCGAGAGAGGGACACAGAGAGAGAGTGACGGACAGGGAGAGATAGAGGGACAGGGAGAGAGAGATGGACACGGAGAGAGAGGGACACAGAGAGAGAGGGACACAGAGAGAGAGGGACAGGGAGAGAGGGACAGGGAGAGAGAGATTGACACGGAGAGAGAGAGGGACTGGGAGAGGGAGAGGAACAGGGAGAGAGAGAGGGTCACGGAGAGAGAGAGAGGGACAGGGTGATTAAGGGACAGGGAGACACAGAGGGACAGGGAGAGAGAGAGCGACAGGGAGAGAGAGGGACATGGAGAGAGAGAGAGAGGGACCGGGATAGAGAGAGGGACACGGAGAGAGAGAGAGAGGGACAGGGAGATAGACGGACAGTGAGAGAGAGAGAGGGACGGGGAGAGAGAGAGGTACACCGAGAGAGGGAGAGACAGACAGGGAGAGAGAGAGCGACAGGGAGAGAGAGATTGACAGGGAGAGAGAGAGGGACACGGAGAGAGAGGGGGACAGGGAGATAGATGGACATGGAGAGAGAGAGCGACAGGGAGAGAGGCAGAGGGACAGGAAGAGAGAGAGGGACAGGGAGAGAGAGGGACACGGAGAGAGAGGGACTTAGAGAGAGAGGGACAGGGAGAGAGAAAGGGACATGGAGATAGAGGGACAGGGAGAGAGAGGGACACGGAGAGAAGGGGACAGAGAGAGAGAAGGACACAGAGAGAGAGGGACAGGGAGAGACAGAGTGACTGGGAGATAAAGGGACAGGGAGAGATAGAGACCGACAGGGAGAGAGAGAGAGGGACACGGAGAGAGAGAGAGGGACAGGGAGACAGAGAGCGACAGGGAGATAGAGGGACAGGGAGAGAGAGAGAGGGACACGGGGAGGGTGAGGGAGACAGAGAGAGAGGAACAGGGAGAGAAGTACACAGAGAGAGAGAGAGGGACAGAGAGAGAGGGACACGGAGAGGGAGAGGGACACGGAGAGGGAGAGGGACAGGGAGAGAGAGTGACATGGAGAGAGAGAGAGGGACAGGGAGAGAGAGGGACAGGGAGAGGGAGGGACAGAGAGAGAGAGGGACCAGGAGAGAGAGAGGGACAGGAAGAGAGAGAGGGACAGGGAGAGAGAGAGGGACACGGAAAGAGAGGGACAGGGAGGGAGAGGGACAGGGAGGGAGAGGGACAGGGAGAGAGACAGAGGGACAGGGAGAGAGAGAGGGACAGAGAGAGCGTGAGGGACACGGAAAGAGAGGGACAGGGAGAGAGATGGACCCGGAAATGAGAGGGACAGAGAGAGAGAGGGACAGAGAGAGAGAGAGAGTCAAAGAGAGAGAGAGGGACACGGAAAGGGAGAGGGACACGGAGAGCGAGAGGGACAGGGAGAGAGAGGGACAGGGAGAGAGAGAGGGACAGGCAGAGAGAGGGAGAGTGAGAGGGACAGAGAGAGAGAGGGACATGGAGAGAGAGGGACACAGGGAGAGAGAGGGACAGGGAGAGAGAGGGACAGGGTGAGAGAGGGACAGGGAGAGAGAGAGGGACACGGAGAGAGAGGGGGACAGAGAGGGAGATGGACATGGAGAGAGAGAGGGACAGGGAGAGAGACAGATGGACAGGAAGAGAGAGAGGGACAGGGAGAGAGAGGGACACGGAGAGAGAGAGGGACAGGGAGAGAGAGGGAGAAAGAGAGAGAGTGGGACAGGGAGTGAGACGGATAGAGAGAGAGAGAGAGGGACACAGAGAGGGAGATGGACAGGGAGAGGGAGGGACAGAGAGAGAGAGGGACAGGGAGAGAGAGAGGGACACAGAGAGAGAGAGGGACAGGGAGAGAGAGGGACACAGAGAGAGAGAGGGACAGGGAGAGAGAGGGACACAGAGAGAGAGAGGGACACAGAGAGAGAGAGGGACAGGGAGACGGAGGGACAGAGAGAGAGGGACAGGTAGAGAGAGGGGCAGGGAGAGAGAGAGGGACAGGGAGAGAATGAGGGACAGGGAGAGAGAGGGACACGGAGAGAGAGAGACACAGAGAGTGAGAGGGACAGGGAGAGAGAGGGACAGGGGGAGAGCGAGAGAGGGATAGGGAGACAGAGAGGGACAGGGATGAGAGAGGGACACAGAGAGAGAGGGACAGAGAGAGAGAGGGGCAGGGAGAGAGAGAGGGACAGGGAGAGAGAGAGGGACACAGAGAGAGAGGGACACAGAGAGAGAGGGACAGGGAGAGAGAGGGGCAGGGAGAGAGAGAGGGACACAGAGAGAGAAAGGGACATGGAGAGAGAGAGGGACAGGGAGAGAGAGGGACACGGAGAAAAGGGGACAGGTAGAGAGAGGGACACAGAGAGAGAGGGACAGGGAGAGACAGAGGGACAGGGAGATAGAGGGACAGGGAGAGATAGAGACCGACAGGGACAGAGAGAGTGTCACGGAGAGAGAGAGAGAGGGACAGGGAGAGAGAGAGGGACAGGGAGATGGAGGGACAGGGAGAGAGAGAGAGGGAAACGGGGAGGGTGTGGGATACAGAGAGAGAGAGGAACAGGGAGAGAGAGGGACACAGAGAGAGAGAGAGAGAGAGGGAGAGATAGAGAGAGAGGGACAGAGAGAGAGTGGGACAGGGAGAGAGAGGGACACAGAGACTAAGAGGGACAGAGAGAGAGGGGGGGACACGGAGAGAGAGAGGGACGCGGAGAAAGAGGGACAGGGAGAGAGAGGGACACGGAGAGAGAGGGACACGGCGAGAGAGAGGAACACAGAGAGAGAGAGGGACAGGGAGAGAGAGGGACACAGAGAGAGAGAGGGACAGGGAGAGAGAGGGACAGGGAGACGGAGGGACAGAGAGAGTGAGTGACAGGGAGAGAGAGGGACAGGGAGAGAGAGGGACAGGGAGAGAAAGAAGGACAGGGAGAGAGAGGGACACGGAGAGAGAGGGACACAGAGATAGAGGGACACAGAGAGAGAGGGACAGGGAGAGAGAGAGGGACAGGGAGAGAGAGAGGGACACGGAGAGAGAGAAGGACAGAGAGAGAGAGAGGGGGACAGGGAGAGAGAGAGGGACAGGGATAGAGAGAGGGACACGGAGAGAGAAAGAGGGACAGGGAGAGAGAGGGATACGGAGAGAGCGGGACACAGAGAGAGAGAGACGGACAGGGAGAGAGAGAGGGACAGGGAGAGAGAGAAAGGGACAGGGAGAGAGAGAGGGACACGGAGAGAGAGAGGGACAGGGAGAGAGAGCGACAGGGAGAGAGAGGGACAGGGAGAGAGAGTGGGACACGGAGAGAGAGAGGGGGACAGTGAGATAGATGGACATGGAGAGAGAGAGGGACAGGGAGGGAGACAGAGGAACAGGAAGAGAGAGATGGACACGGAGAGAGAGAGAGGGACAGGGAGAGAGAGAGGGACAGGGAGATAGAGGGACACGGAGAGCGAGAGAGGGACACGGAGAGGGTGAGGGACAGAGAGAGAGAGAGAGGGTCAGGGAGAGAGAGGGACACAGAGAGAGAGAGAGGGACCGAGAGAGAGAGGGACGGAGAGAGAGAGAGGGACAGGATGAAAGATTGGGGGACAGGGAGAGAGAGAGAGAGAGAGGGACTGGGAGATAGATGGACACAGAGACTGAGAGGGACAGAGAGAGAGAGAGGGTCAAGGAGAGAGAGAGGGACACGGAGAGAGAGGGACAGGGAGAGAGAGGGACACGGAGAGAGTGAGGGACACAGAGAGAGATAAGGACTGGGAGAGAGAGTGGGACAGGGAAAGAGAGGGACACAGAGAGAGAGCGAGGGAGAGAGAGAGGGACACTGAGAGAGGGATACAGAGAGAGAGAGACAGGGAGAGAGAAAGGGGCATGGAGAGAGAGAGGGACAGGGAGAGAGAGGGACACGGAGTGAGTGGGACAGGGAGAGAGAGGGGCAGGGAGAGAGAGGGACAGGGAGAGAGAGAGGGACACGGCGAGAGAGGGACACAGAGAGAGAGGGACAGGGAGAGAGAAAGGGACATGGAGAGAGAGAGGGACAGGGAGAGAGAGGGACACGGAGAGAAGGGGACAGGTAGAGAGAGAGGGACACAGAGAGAGAGGGACAGGGAGAGACAGAGGGACAGGGAGTTAGAGGGACAGGGAGAGATAGAGACCGACAGGGAGAGAGAGAGTGTCACGGAGAGAGAGAGAGAGGGACAGCGAGAGAGAGAGGGACAGGGAGATGGAGGGACAGGGAGAGAGAGAGAGGGAAACGGGGAGGGTGTGGGACACAGAGAGAGAGAGGAACAGGGAGAGAGAGGGACAGAGAGAGAGGGACACAGAGAGAGAGAGGGACAGGGAGACGGAGGGACAGAGAGACTGAGTGACAGGGAGAGAGAGGGACAGGGAGAGAGAGGGACAGGGAGAGAAAGAGGGACAGGGAGAGAGAGGGACACGGAGAGAGAGGGACACAGAGATAGAGACGGACAGGGAGAGAGAGGGACACAGAGAGAGAGAGGGACAGGGAGAGAGAGGGACAGAGAGAGAGGGACACAGAGAGAGAGAGGGACAGGGAGACGGAGGGACAGAGAGACTGAGTGACAGGGAGAGAGAGGGACAGGGAGAGAGAGGGACAGGGAGAGAAAGAGGGACAGGGAGAGAGAGGGACACGGAGAGAGAGAGGGACAGGGAGAGAGAGGGACAGAGAGAGAGGGACACAGAGAGAGAGAGGGACAGGGAGACGGAGGGACAGAGAGACTGAGTGACAGGGAGAGAGAGGGACAGGGAGAGAGAGGGACAGGGAGAGAAAGAGGGACAGGGAGAGAGAGGGACACGGAGAGAGAGGGACACAGAGATAGAGACGGACAGGGAGAGAGAGGGGGACAGGGGAGAGAGAGAGAGGGACAGGGAGAGAGAGAGGGACACGGAGAGAGAGGGACACAGAGAGAGAGGGACACAGAGAGAGAGGGACAGGGAGAGAGAGAGGGACAGGGAGAGAGAGAGGGACACGGAGAGAGAGAAGGACAGAGAGAGAGAGAGGGACAGGGAGAGAGAGAGGGACAGGGATAGAGAGAGGGACACGGAGAGAGAAAGAGGGACAGGGAGAGAGAGGGATACGGAGAGAGCGGGACACAGAGAGAGAGAGACGGACAGGGAGAGAGAGAGGGACAGGGAGAGAGAGAAAGGGACAGGGAGAGAGAGAGGGACACGGAGAGAGAGAGGGACAGGGAGAGAGAGCGACAGGGAGAGAGAGGGACAGGGAGAGAGAGAGGGACACGGAGAGAGAGAGGGGGACAGTGAGATAGATGGACATGGAGAGAGAGAGGGACAGGGAAGGAGACAGAGGAACAGGAAGAGAGAGATGGACACGGAGAGAGAGAGAGGGACAGGGAGATAGAGGGACACGGAGAGCGAGAGAGGGACACGGAGAGGGTGAGGGACAGAGAGAGAGAGAGAGGGTCAGGGAGAGAGAGGGACACACAGAGAGAGAGAGGGACCGAGAAAGAGAGGGACGGAGAGAGAGAGAGGGACAGGATGAAAGAGTGGGGGACAGGGAGAGAGAGAGAGAGAGAGAGGGACTGGGAGATAGATGGACACAGAGACTGAGAGGGACAGAGAGAGAGAGGGGGTCAAGGAGAGAGAGAGGGACACGGAGAGAGAGGGACAGGGAGAGAGAGGGACACGGAGAGAGTGAGGGACACAGAGAGAGAGAAGGACTGGGAGAGAGAGTGGGACAGGGAAAGAGAGGGACACAGAGAGAGAGCGAGGGAGAGAGAGAGGGACACTGAGAGAGGGATACAGAGAGAGAGAGACAGGGAGAGAGAAAGGGGCATGGAGAGAGAGAGGGACAGGGAGAGAGAGGGACACGGAGTGAGTGGGACAGGGAGAGAGAGAAGGACACAGAGAGATAGGGACAGGGAGAGACAGAGGGACAGGGAGATAGAGGGACAGGGCGAGATAGAGACCGACAGGGAGAGAGAGAGGGACACGGAGTGAGAGAGGGACAGGGAGAGAGAGGGACAGGGAGAGAGAGAGGGACAGGGCGAGAGAGGGAGAGGGAGAGTGAGAGGGACAGAGAGAGAGTGTGACATGGAGAGAGAGGGACACAGAGAGAGAGGGACACAGAGAGAGAGGCACAGGGGGAGAGAGGGACAGGGAGAGAGAGAGGGACAGGGAGAGAGAGAGGGAATGGGAGAGAGAGGGACACAAAGAAAGAGGGAGGGACAGAGAGAGAGAGAGGGACAGGGAGAGAGAGAGGGACACGGATAGAGAGGGACTGAGAGAGAGAGAGGCGCAGGGTGAGAGAGTTACAGTGAGAGAGAGGGGGACACGGAGAGAGAGGGACACAGAGAGAGAGGAACACAGAGGGAGAGGGACAGGGAGAGAGAGAGGGACAGGGAGATAGAGAGGGACACGGAGAGAGAGAGAGAGGGACAGGGAGAGAGAGAGAGGGACAGGGAGATGGGGGACATTGAGAACGAGAGAGAGGGACAGGGATAGAGAGAGGGACACGGAGAGAGAGAGAGGGACAGGGAGATAGAGGGACGGGGGAGAGAGAGAGGGACAGGGAGAGAGAGAGGGACACGGAGAGAGAGGGGCAGGGAGAGAGAGAGCGACAGGGAGAGAGAGGGACAGCGAGAGAGAGAGGGACACGGAGAGAGAGGGGGACAGGGATATAGATGGACATGGAGAGAGAGAGGGACAGGGAGAGAGACAGAGAGACAGGAAGAGAGAGAGGGACAGGGAGAGAGAGGGACACGGAGAGAGAGGGACAGGGAGAGTGAGAGACACAGAGAGAGAGGGGGACACGGAGTGAGAGGGACAGAGAGAGAGAGAGGGACACAGAGAGAGAGATGGACAGGGAGAGGGAGGGACAGAGAGAGCGAGGGACCGGGAGAGAGAGAGGGACAGGGAGAGAGAGAGGGACACGGAAAGAGAGGGACAGGGAGGGAGAGGGACAGGGAGAAAGACAGAGAGACAGGGAGAGAGAGAGGGACACAGAGAGAGAGAGGGACACGGAAAGAGAGGGACAGGGAGAGAGAAGGACCGGACAGAGAGGGACAGAGAGAGAGAGGGACAGAGAGAGAGAGAGGGTCAAAGAGAGAGAGAGGGACACGGAGAGGGAGAGGGACACTGAGAGCGAGAGGGACAGGGAGAGAGAGGGACAGGGAGAGAGAGAGAGGGACAGGGGGAGAGAGGGAGAGTGAGAGGGACAGAGAGAGAGAGGGACATGGAGAGAGAGGGACACAGGGAGAGAGAGGGACAGGGAGAGAGAGGGACAGGGAGAGAGAGGGACAGGGAGAGAGAGAGAGGGACACGGAGGGAGAGCGCCACAGGGAGGAAGATGGACATGGAGAGAGAGAGAGGGACAGGGAGAGAGACAGAGGGACAGGAAGAGAGAGAGGGACAGGGAGAGAGAGGGTAACGGAGAGAGAGAGGGACAGGGAGAGAGAGGGACAAAGAGAGAGAGTGGGACAGGGAGTGAGACGGATAGAGAGAGAGAGAGAGGGACACAGAGAGAGAGATGGACAGGGAGAGGGAGGGACAGAGAGAGAGAGGGACAGGGAGAGAGAGAGGGACAGGGAGAGAGAGAGGGACACGGAGAGAGAGGGACAGGGAGAGAGAGGGACAGGGAGAGAGACAGAGGGACAGAGAGAGAGTGAGGGACAGAGAGAGAGAGGGACACGGAGAGAGAGGGACAGGGAGAGAGAGGGACCCGGACAGAGAGGGACAGAGAGAGAGAGGGACAGAGAGAGAGAGAGGGACAGAGAGAGAGAGGGACACGGAGAGGGAGAGGGACACGGAGAGGGAGAGGGACAGGGAGAGAGAGTGACAGGGAGAGAGAGAGGGACAGGGAGTGAGAGGGACAGGGAGAGTGAGAGGGACAGAGAGAGAGAGGGACATGGAGAGAGAGGGAAAGAGGGAGAGAGAGGGAAAGGGAGAGAGAGGGACAGGGAGAGAGAGTGGGATAGGGAGAGAGAGGGACATGGAGAGAGCGGGAGACAGGGACAGAGAGGGACAGAGAGAGAGTGGGACACGGAGAGAGAGGGACAGGGAGAGAGAGGGACAGGGAGAGAGTGAGGGAGACGGAGAGCGAGGGACAGGGAGAGAGAGAGGGACAGAGAGAGAGAGAGGGACAGGGAGAGAGAGGGACACAGAGAGAGAGAGGGACAGGGAGAGAGAGGGACAGAGAGAGAGGGACAGGGAGACGGAGGGAGAGAGAGATGGACAGGGAGAGAGAGGGACAGGGAGAGAGAGAGGGACAGGGAGAGAAAGACGTACAGGGAGAGAGAGGGACACGGAGAGAGAGAGACACAGAGAGAGAGAGGGACAGGGAGAGAGAGGAACAGGGGGAGAGCGAGAGAGGGATAGGGAGACAGAGAGGGACACGGAGAGAGAGGGACACAGAGAGAGAGGGACACAGAGAGCGAGGGGCAGGGAGAGAGAGAGGGACAGGGAGAGAGAGAGGGACACGGAGAGAGAGGGACACAGAGAGAGAGGGACAGGGAGAGAGAAAGGGACATGGAGAGAGAGAGGAACAGGGAGAGAGAGGGATACGGAGAGAAGGGGACAGGCAGAGAGAGAGGGACACAGAGAGAGAGGGACAGGGAGAGACAGAGGGACGGGGAGATAGACGGACAGGGAGAGATAGAGACAGACAGGGAGAGAGAGAGGGTCACGGAGAGAGAGAGAGGTATAGGGAGAGAGAGAGGGACAGGGAGATGGAGGGACAGGGAGAGAGAGAGAGGGAAACGGGGAGGGTGTGGGACACAGAGAGAGAGAGGAACAGGGAGAGGTTCGGACACACAGAGAGAGAGAGGGAGAGACAGAGATAGAGGGACACAGAGAGAGAGAGTGGGACAGGGAGAGAGAGGGACACAGAGACTAAGAGGGACAGAGAGAGAGAGAGAGGGACACGGAGAGAGAGGGACACGGAGAAAGAGGGACAGGGAGAGAGAGGGACATGGAGAGAGAGGGACAGGGCGAGAGAGAGGAACACAGAGAGAGATAGGGACAGGGAGAGAGAGGGATGCAGAGAGAGAGAGGGACGGGGAGAGAGAGGGACAGAGAGAGAGGGACACAATGAGAGAGAGAGGGACAGGGAGAAGGAGGGACAGAGAGAGTGAGGGACAGGGAGAGAGAGGGACAGGGAGAGAGAGGGACAGGGAGAGAAAGAGGGACAGGGAGAGAGAGGGACACGGAGAGAGAGGGACACAGAGATAGAGACGGACAGGGAGAGAGAGAGGGACAGGGGGAGAGAGAGAGAGGGACAGGGAGAGAGAGAGGGACACGGAGAGAGAGGGACAAAGAGAGAGAGGGACACAGAGAGAGAGGGACAGGGAGAGCGAGAGGGAAAGCGAGAGAGAGAGGGACACGGATAGAGAGAGAAGGACAGGCAGAGAGAGAGAGGGACAGGGAGAGAGAGAGGGACAGGGAGATAGGGGGACATGGAGAGAGAGAGAGGGACAGGGATAGAGAGAGGGACACGGAGAGACAAAGAGGGACAGGGAGATAGAGGGACACGGAGAGAGAGGGACACAGAGAGAGAGAGACGGACAGGGAGAGAGAGGGACAGGGAGAGAGAGAGAGGGACAGGGAGAGAGAGAGGGACACGGAGAGAGAGAGAGGGACAGGAAGAGAGAGAGCGACATGGAGAGAGAGGGACAGGGAAAGAGAGATGGACACGGAGAGAGAGGGGGACAGTGAGATAGATGGACATGGAGAGAGAGAGGGACAGGGAGAGAGACAGAGGGACAGGAAGAGAGAGAGGGACACGGAGAGAAAAAAGGACAGGGAGAGAGAGAGGGACAGGGAGATAGAGGGACACGGAGAGAGAGAGAGGGACACGGAGAGGGTGAGGGACAGAGAGAGACAGAGAAGGTCAGGGAGAGAGAGGGACACAGAGAGAGAGAGAGGGACCGAGAGAGAGAGGGACGGAGAGAGAGAGAGGGACAGGATGAAAGAGAGGGGGACAGGGAGAGAGAGAGACACAGAGAGAGAGAGGGACTGGGAGATAGAGGGACACAGAGACTGAGAGGGACAGAGAGAGAGAGAGGGTCAGGGAGAGAGAGAGGGACACGGAGAGAGAGGGACAGGGAGAGAGAGGGACACGGAGAGAGTGAGGGACACAGAGAGAGAGAAGGACTGGGAGAGAGAGTGGGACAGGGAAAGAGAGGGACACAGAGAGAGAGCGAGGGAGAGAGAGAGGGACACAGAGAGAGGGACACAGAGAAAGAGGGACAGGGAGAGAGAAAGGGGCATGGAGAGAGAGAGGGACAGGGAGAGAGAGGGACACGGAGTGAGTGGGACAGGGAGAGAGAGAAGGACACAGAGAGATAGGGACAGGGAGAGACAGAGGGATAGGGAGATAGAGGGACAGGGAGAGATAGAGACCGACAGGGAGAGAGAGAGGGACACGGAGAGAGAGAGGGACAGTGAGAGAGAGGGAAAGGGAGAGAGAGAGGGACAGGGCGAGAGAGGGAGAGGGAGAGTGAGAGGGACAGAGAGAGAGAGGGACATGGAGAGAGAGGGACAGAGGGAGAGAGAGGGACAGGGAGAGAGAGGGACAGGGAGAGAGAGGGACAGGGAGAGAGAGAGGGACACGGAGAGAGAGGGGGACAGGGAGGTAGAAGGACACGGAGAGAGAGAGGGACAGGGAGAGAGACAGAGGGACAGGAAGAGAGAGAGGGACAGGGAGAGAGGGGGACACGGAGAGAGAGAGGGACAGGGAGACAGAGGGAGAAAGAGAGAGAGTGGGACAGGGAGTGAGACGGATAGAGAGAGAGAGAGGGACACAGAGAGAGAGATGGACAGGGAGAGGGAGGGACAGAGAGAGAGAGAGGGACAGGGAGAGAGAGAGGGACAGGGAGAGAGAGAGGGACACGGAGAGAGAGGGACAGGGAGAGAGAGGGACAGGGAGATAGACAGAGGGACAGAGAGAGAGAGTGAGGGACAGAGAGAGAGAGGGACACGGAGAGAGAGTGACAGGGAGAGAGAGAGACCCGGACAGAGTGGGTCAGAGAGAGAGAGGGACAGAGAGAGAGAGAGGGACAGAGAGAGAGCGACACGGAGAGGGAGAGGGACACGGAGAGGGAGAGGGACAGGGAGAGAGAGTGACAGGGAGAGAGAGAGGGACAGGGAGAGAGTGGGACAGGGAGAGTGAGAGGGACAGAGAGAGAGAGAGAGGGACATGGAGTGAGAGGGAAACAGGGAGAGAGAGGGAAAGGGAGAGAGAGGGACAGGGAGAGAGAGTGGGATAGGGAGAGAGAGAGGGACATGGAGAGAGAGGGACACAGGGACAGAGAGGGACAGAGAGAGAGAGTGGGACACGGAGAGAGAGGGACAGGGAGAGAGAGGGACAGGGAGAGAGTGAGGGAGACGGAGAGCGAGGGACAGGGAGAGAGAGAGGGACACAGAGAGAGAGAGGGACAGGGAGAGAGAGGGACAGGGAGAGAGAGAGGGACAGGGAGAGAGAGGGACAGGGAGAGAGAGAGGGACAGGGAGAGAAAGAGGGACAGGGAGAGAGAGGGACACGGAGAGAGAGAGACACAGAGAGAGAGAGGGACAGGGAGAGAGAGGAACAGGGGGAGAGCGAGAGAGGGATAGGGAGACAGAGAGGGACACGGAGAGAGAGAGACACAGAGAGAGAGGGACACAGAGAGAGAGGGGCAGGGAGAGAGAGAGGGACAGGGAGAGAGAGAGGGACACGGAGAGAGAGGGACACAGAGAGAGAGGGACAGGGAGAGAGAAAGGGACATGGAGAGAGAGGAACAGGGAGAGAGAGGGACACGGAGAGAAGGGGACAGGCAGAGAGAGAGGGACACAGAGAGAGAGGGACAGGGAGAGACAGAGGGACAGGGGGATAGACGGACAGGGAGAGATAGAGAAAGACAGGGAGAGAGAGAGGGTCACGGAGAGAGAGAGAGAGAGGGACAGGGAGAGAGAGAGAGGGACAGGGAGATGGAGGGACAGGGAGAGAGAGAGAGGGAAACGGGGAGGGTGTGGGACACAGAGAGAGAGAGGAACAGGGAGAGATTCGGACACACAGAGAGAGAGAGGAAGAGACAGAGAGAGAGGGACAGAGAGAGAGAGTGGGACAGGGACAGAGAGAGGGACACGGAGAAAGAGGGGCAGGGAGAGAGAGGCACACGGAAAGAGAGGGACAGGGCGAGAGAGAGGAACACAGAGAGAGATAGGGACAGGGAGAGAGAGGGATGCAGAGAGAGAGAGGAACGGGGAGAGCGAGGGACAGAGAGAGAGGGACAGAATGAGAGAGAGAGGGACAGGGAGACGGAGGGACAGAGAGAGTGAGGTACAGGGAAAGAGAGGGACAGGGAGAGAGAGGGACAGGGAGAGAAAGAGGGACAGGGAGAGAGAGGGACACGGAGAGAGAGGGACACAGAGATAGAGACGGACAGGGAGAGAGAGAGGGACAGGGGGAGAGAGAGAGGGACAGGGAGAGAGAGAGGGACACGGAGATGAAGGGACACAGAGAGAGAGGGACAGGGAGAGAGAGAGGGACAGGGAGAGAGAAAGGGACACGGAGAGAGAGAAGGACAGGGAGAGAGAGAGAAGGACAGGGAGAGAGAGAGGGACAGGGAGAGAGAGATGGACAGGGAGATAGGGGGACATGGAGAGAGAGAGAGGGACAGGGATAGAGAGAGGGACACGGAGAAATAAAGTGGGACAGGGAGATAGAGGGACACGGAGAGAGAGGGACACAGAGAGAGAGAGACGGACAGGGAGAGAGAGAGGGACAGGGAGAGAGAGAGAGGGACAGGGAGAGAGAGAGGGACACGGAGAGAGAGAGGGACAGGGAGAGAGAGAGCGACAGGGAGAGAGAGGGACAGGGAGAGAGAGAGGGACACGGAGAGAGAGGGGGACAGTGAGATAGATGGACATGGAGAGGGAGAGGGACAGGGAGAGAGACAGAGGGACAGGAAGAGAGGGAGGGACACGGAGAGAGAGAGGGACAGGGAGAGAGAGAGGGACAGGGAGATAAAGGGACACGGAGAGAGAGAGAGGGACACGGAGAGGGTGAGGGACAGAGAGAGAGAGAGAAGGTCAGGGAGAGAGAGGGACACACACAGAGAGAGAGGGACCGAGAGAGAGAGGGACGGAGATAGAGAGAGGGACAGGATGAAAGAGAGGGGGACAGGGAGAGAGAGAGAGACACAGAGAGAGAGAGGGACTGGGAGATAGAGGGACACAGAGACTGAGAGGGACAGAGAGAGAGGGTCAGGGAGAGAGAGAGGGACACGGAGAGAGAGGGACAGGGATAGAGAGGGACACGGAGAGAGTGAGGGACACAGAGAGAGAGAAGGACTGGGAGAGAGAGGAACAGGGAGAGAGAGGGACACAGAGAGAGAGAGAGAGGGAGAGACAGAGAGAGAGGGTCAGAGAGAGAGTGGGACAGGGAGAGAGAGGGACACAGAGAGAGAGGGACACGGAGAGAGAGGAACAGGGAGAGAGAGGGACACAGAGAGAGAGAGAGAGGGAGAGACAGAGAGAGAGGGTCAGAGAGAGAGTGGGACAGGGAGAGAGAGGGACATAGAGACTAAGAGGGACAGAGAGAGAGAGGGGGACACGGAGAGAGAGAGGGACGCGGAGAAAGAGGGACAGGGAGAGAGAGGGACACGGAGAGAGAGGGACACGGCGAGAGAGAGGAACACAGAGAGAGAGAGGGACAGGGAGAGAGAGGGACACAGAGAGAGAGAGGGACAGGGAGAGAGAGGGACAGAGAGAGAGGGACACAGAGAGAGAGAGGGACAGGGAGACGGAGGGACAGAGAGACTGAGTGACAGGGAGAGAGAGGGACAGGGAGAGAGAGGGACAGGGAGAGAAAGAGGGACAGGGAGAGAGAGGGACACGGAGAGAGAGGGACACAGAGATAGAGACGGACAGGGAGAGAGAGGGGGACAGGGGAGAGAGAGAGAGGGACAGGGAGAGAGAGAGGGACACGGAGAGAGAGGGACACAGAGAGAGAGGGATACAGAGAGAGAGGGACAGGGAGAGAGAGAGGGACAGGGAGAGAGAGAGGGACACGGAGAGAGAGAAGGACAGAGAGAGAGAGAGGGACAGGGAGAGAGAGAGGGACAGGGATAGAGAGAGGGACACGGAGAGAGAAAGAGGGACAGGGAGAGAGAGGGATACGGAGAGAGCGGGACACAGAGAGAGAGAGACGGACAGGGAGAGAGAGAGGGACAGGGAGAGAGAGAAAGGGACAGGGAGAGAGAGAGGGACACGGAGAGAGAGAGGGACAGGGAGAGAGAGCGACAGGGAGAGAGAGGGACAGGGAGAGAGAGAGGGACACGGAGAGAGAGAGGGGGACAGTGAGATAGATGGACATGGAGAGAGAGAGGGACAGGGAAGGAGACAGAGGAACAGGAAGAGAGAGATGGACACGGAGAGAGAGAGAGGGACAGGGAGATAGAGGGACACGGAGAGCGAGAGAGGGACACGGAGAGGGTGAGGGACAGAGAGAGAGAGAGAGGGTCAGGGAGAGAGAGGGACACACAGAGAGAGAGAGGGACCGAGAAAGAGAGGGACGGAGAGAGAGAGAGGGACAGGATGAAAGAGTGGGGGACAGGGAGAGAGAGAGAGAGAGAGAGGGACTGGGAGATAGATGGACACAGAGACTGAGAGGGACAGAGAGAGAGAGGGGGTCAAGGAGAGAGAGAGGGACACGGAGAGAGAGGGACAGGGAGAGAGAGGGACACGGAGAGAGTGAGGGACACAGAGAGAGAGAAGGACTGGGAGAGAGAGTGGGACAGGGAAAGAGAGGGACACAGAGAGAGAGCGAGGGAGAGAGAGAGGGACACTGAGAGAGGGATACAGAGAGAGAGAGACAGGGAGAGAGAAAGGGGCATGGAGAGAGAGAGGGACAGGGAGAGAGAGGGACACGGAGTGAGTGGGACAGGGAGAGAGAGAAGGACACAGAGAGATAGGGACAGGGAGAGACAGAGGGACAGGGAGATAGAGGGACAGGGCGAGATAGAGACCGACAGGGAGAGAGAGAGGGACACGGAGTGAGAGAGGGACAGGGAGAGAGAGGGACAGGGAGAGAGAGAGGGACAGGGCGAGAGAGGGAGAGGGAGAGTGAGAGGGACAGAGAGAGAGTGTGACATGGAGAGAGAGGGACACAGAGAGAGAGGGACACAGAGAGAGAGGCACAGGGGGAGAGAGGGACAGGGAGAGAGAGAGGGACAGGGAGAGAGAGAGGGAATGGGAGAGAGAGGGACACAAAGAAAGAGGGAGGGACAGAGAGAGAGAGGGGGACAGGAAGAGAGAGAGGGACACGGATAGAGAGGGACTGAGAGAGAGAGAGGCGCAGTGTGAGAGAGTGACAGGGAGAGAGAGGGGGACACGGAGAGAGAGGGACACAGAGAGAGAGGAACACAGAGGGAGAGGGACAGGGAGAGAGAGAGGGACAGGGAGATAGAGAGGGACACGGAGAGAGAGAGAGAGGGACAGGGAGAGAGAGAGAGGGACAGGGAGATGGGGGACATTGAGAACGAGAGAGAGGGACAGGGATAGAGAGAGGGACACGGAGAGAGAGAGAGGGACAGGGAGATAGAGGGACGGGGGAGAGAGAGAGGGACAGGGAGAGAGAGAGGGACACGGAGAGAGAGGGGCAGGGAGAGAGAGAGCGACAGGGAGAGAGAGGGACAGCGAGAGAGAGAGGGACACGGAGAGAGAGGGGGACAGGGATATAGATGGACATGGAGAGAGAGAGGGACAGGGAGAGAGACAGAGAGACAGGAAGAGAGAGAGGGACAGGGAGAGAGAGGGACACGGAGAGAGAGGGACAGGGAGAGTGAGAGACACAGAGAGAGAGGGGGACACGGAGTGAGAGGGACAGAGAGAGAGAGAGGGACACAGAGAGAGAGATGGACAGGGAGAGGGAGGGACAGAGAGAGCGAGGGACCGGGAGAGAGAGAGGGACAGGGAGAGAGAGAGGGACACGGAAAGAGAGGGACAGGGAGGGAGAGGGACAGGGAGAAAGACAGAGGGACAGGGAGAGAGAGAGGGACACAGAGAGAGAGAGGGACACGGAAAGAGAGGGACAGGGAGAGAGAAGGACCGGACAGAGAGGGACAGAGAGAGAGAGGGACAGAGAGAGAGAGAGGGTCAAAGAGAGAGAGAGGGACACGGAGAGGGAGAGGGACACTGAGAGCGAGAGGGACAGGGAGAGAGAGGGACAGGGAGAGAGAGAGAGGGACAGGGGGAGAGAGGGAGAGTGAGAGGGACAGAGAGAGAGAGGGACATGGAGAGAGAGGGACACAGGGAGAGAGAGGGACAGGGAGAGAGAGGGACAGGGAGAGAGAGGGACAGGGAGAGAGAGAGAGGGACACGGAGGGAGAGCGCCACAGGGAGGAAGATGGACATGGAGAGAGAGAGGGACAGGGAGAGAGACAGAGGGACAGGAAGAGAGAGAGGGACAGGGAGAGAGAGGGAAACGGAGAGAGAGAGGGACAGGGAGAGAGAGGGACAAAGAGAGAGAGTGGGACAGGGAGTGAGACGGATAGAGAGAGAGAGAGAGGGACACAGAGAGAGAGATGGACAGGGAGAGGGAGGGACAGAGAGAGAGAGGGACAGGGAGAGAGAGAGGGACAGGGAGAGAGAGAGGGACACGGAGAGAGAGGGACAGGGAGAGAGAGGGACAGGGAGAGAGACAGAGGGACAGAGAGAGAGTGAGGGACAGAGAGAGAGAGGGACACGGAGAGAGAGGGACAGGGAGAGAGAGGGACCCGGACAGAGAGGGACAGAGAGAGAGAGGGACAGAGAGAGAGAGAGAGAGGGACAGAGAGAGAGAGGGACACGGAGAGGGAGAGGGACACGGAGAGGGAGAGGGACAGGGAGAGAGAGTGACAGGGAGAGAGAGAGGGACAGGGAGTGAGAGGGACAGGGAGAGTGAGAGGGACAGAGAGAGAGAGGGACATGGAGAGAGAGGGAAAGAGGGAGAGAGAGGGAAAGGGAGAGAGAGGGACAGGGAGAGAGAGTGGGATAGGGAGAGAGAGGGACATGGAGAGAGCGGGAGACAGGGACAGAGAGGGACAGAGAGAGAGTGGGACACGGAGAGAGAGGGACAGGGAGAGAGAGGGACAGGGAGAGAGTGAGGGAGACGGAGAGCGAGGGACAGGGAGAGAGAGAGGGACAGAGAGAGAGAGAGGGACAGGGAGAGAGAGGGACACAGAGAGAGAGAGGGACAGGGAGAGAGAGGGACAGAGAGAGAGGGACACACAGAGAGAGAGGGACAGGGAGACGGAGGGAGAGAGAGATGGACAGGGAGAGAGAGGGACAGGGAGAGAGAGAGGGACAGGGAGAGAAAGACGTACAGGGAGAGAGAGGGACACGGAGAGAGAGAGACACAGAGAGAGAGAGGGACAGGGAGAGAGAGGAACAGGGGGAGAGCGAGAGAGGGATAGGGAGACAGAGAGGGACACGGAGAGAGAGGGACACAGAGAGAGAGGGACACAGAGAGCGAGGGGCAGGGAGAGAGAGAGGGACAGGGAGAGAGAGAGGGACACGGAGAGAGAGGGACACAGAGAGAGAGGGACAGGGAGAGAGAAAGGGACATGGAGAGAGAGAGGAACAGGGAGAGAGAGGGATACGGAGAGAAGGGGACAGGCAGAGAGAGAGGGACACAGAGAGAGAGGGACAGGGAGAGACAGAGGGACGGGGAGATAGACGGACAGGGAGAGATAGAGACAGACAGGGAGAGAGAGAGGGTCACGGAGAGAGAGAGAGGTATAGGGAGAGAGAGAGGGACAGGGAGATGGAGGGACAGGGAGAGAGAGAGAGGGAAACGGGGAGGGTGTGGGACACAGAGAGAGAGAGGAACAGGGAGAGGTTCGGACACACAGAGAGAGAGAGGGAGAGACAGAGATAGAGGGACACAGAGAGAGAGAGTGGGACAGGGAGAGAGAGGGACACAGAGACTAAGAGGGACAGAGAGAGAGAGAGAGGGACACGGAGAGAGAGGGACACGGAGAAAGAGGGACAGGGAGAGAGAGGGACATGGAGAGAGAGGGACAGGGCGAGAGAGAGGAAAACAGAGAGAGATAGGGACAGGGAGAGAGAGGGATGCAGAGAGAGAGAGGGACGGGGAGAGAGAGGGACAGAGAGAGAGGGACACAATGAGAGAGAGAGGGACAGGGAGACGGAGGGACAGAGAGAGTGAGGGACAGGGAGAGAGAGGGACAGGGAGAGAGAGGGACAGGGAGAGAAAGAGGGACAGGGAGAGAGAGGGACACGGAGAGAGAGGGACACAGAGATAGAGACGGACAGGGAGAGAGAGAGGGACAGGGGGAGAGAGAGAGAGGGACAGGGAGAGAGAGAGGGACACGGAGAGAGAGGGACAAAGAGAGAGAGGGACACAGAGAGAGAGGGACAGGGAGAGCGAGAGGGAAAGCGAGAGAGAGAGGGACACGGATAGAGAGAGAAGGACAGGCAGAGAGAGAGAGGGACAGGGAGAGAGAGAGGGACAGGGAGATAGGGGGACATAGAGAGAGAGAGAGGGACAGGGATAGAGAGAGGGACACGGAGAGACAAAGAGGGACAGGGAGATAGAGGGACACGGAGAGAGAGGGACACAGAGAGAGAGAGACGGACAGGGAGAGAGAGGGACAGGGAGAGAGAGAGAGGGACAGGGAGAGAGAGAGGGACACGGAGAGAGAGAGAGGGACAGGAAGAGAGAGAGCGACATGGAGAGAGAGGGACAGGGAAAGAGAGATGGACACGGAGAGAGAGGGGGACAGTGAGATAGATGGACATGGAGAGATAGAGGGACAGGGAGAGAGACAGAGGGACAGGAAGAGAGAGAGGGACACGGAGAGAAAAAAGGACAGGGAGAGAGAGAGGGACAGGGAGATAGAGGGACACGGAGAGAGAGAGAGGGACACGGAGAGGGTGAGGGACAGAGAGAGACAGAGAAGGTCAGGGAGAGAGAGGGACACAGAGAGAGAGAGAGGGACCGAGAGAGAGAGGGACGGAGAGAGAGAGAGGGACAGGATGAAAGAGAGGGGGACAGGGAGAGAGAGAGACACAGAGAGAGAGAGGGACTGGGAGATAGAGGGACACAGAGACTGAGAGGGACAGAGAGAGAGAGAGGGTCAGGGAGAGAGAGAGGGACACGGAGAGAGAGGGACAGGGAGAGAGAGGGACACGGAGAGAGTGAGGGACACAGAGAGAGAGAAGGACTGGGAGAGAGTGTGGGACAGGGAAAGAGAGGGACACAGAGAGAGAGCGAGGGAGAGAGAGAGGGACACAGAGAGAGGGACACAGAGAAAGAGGGACAGGGAGAGAGAAAGGGTCATGGAGAGAGAGAGGGACAGGGAGAGAGAGGGACACGGAGTGAGTGGGACAGGGAGAGAGAGAAGGACACAGAGAGATAGGGACAGGGAGAGACAGAGGGATAGGGAGATAGAGGGACAGGGAGAGATAGAGACCGACAGGGAGAGAGAGAGGGACACGGAGAGAGAGAGGGACAGTGAGAGAGAGGGAAAGGGAGAGAGAGAGGGACAGGGCGAGAGAGGGAGAGGGAGAGTGAGAGGGACAGAGAGAGAGAGGGACATGGAGAGAGAGGGACAGAGGGAGAGAGAGGGACAGGGAGAGAGAGGGACAGGGAGAGAGAGGGACAGGGAGAGAGAGAGGGACACGGAGAGAGAGGGGGACAGGGAGGTAGAAGGACACGGAGAGAGAGAGGGACAGGGAGAGAGACAGAGGGACAGGAAGAGAGAGAGGGACAGGGAGAGAGAGGGACACGGAGAGAGAGAGGGACAGGGAGACAGAGGGAGAAAGAGAGAGAGTGGGACAGGGAGTGAGACGGATAGAGAGAGAGAGAGGGACACAGAGAGAGAGATGGACAGGGAGAGGGAGGGACAGAGAGAGAGAGAGGGACAGGGAGAGAGAGAGGGACAGGGAGAGAGAGAGGGACACGGAGAGAGAGGGACAGGGAGAGAGAGGGACAGGGAGATAGACAGAGGGACAGAGAGAGAGAGTGAGGGACAGAGAGAGAGAGGGACACGGAGAGAGAGTGACAGGGAGAGAGAGAGACCCGGACAGAGTGGGTCAGAGAGAGAGAGGGACAGAGAGAGAGAGAGGGACAGAGAGAGAGCGACACGGAGAGGGAGAGGGACACGGAGAGGGAGAGGGACAGGGAGAGAGAGTGACAGGGAGAGAGAGAGGGACAGGGAGAGAGTGGGACAGGGAGAGTGAGAGGGACAGAGAGAGAGAGAGAGGGACATGGAGTGAGAGGGAAACAGGGAGAGAGAGGGAAAGGGAGAGAGAGGGACAGGGAGAGAGAGTGGGATAGGGAGAGAGAGAGGGACATGGAGAGAGAGGGACACAGGGACAGAGAGGGACAGAGAGAGAGAGTGGGACACGGAGAGAGAGGGACAGGGAGAGAGAGGGACAGGGAGAGAGTGAGGGAGACGGAGAGCGAGGGACAGGGAGAGAGAGAGGGACACAGAGAGAGAGAGGGACAGGGAGAGAGAGGGACAGGGAGAGAGAGAGGGACAGGGAGAGAGAGGGACAGGGAGAGAGAGAGGGACAGGGAGAGAAAGAGGGACAGGGAGAGAGAGGGACACGGAGAGAGAGAGACACAGAGAGAGAGAGGGACAGGGAGAGAGAGGAACAGGGGGAGAGCGAGAGAGGGATAGGGAGACAGAGAGGGACACGGAGAGAGAGAGACACAGAGAGAGAGGGACACAGAGAGAGAGGGGCAGGGAGAGAGAGGGACAGGGAGAGAGAGAGGGACACGGAGAGAGAGGGACACAGAGAGAGAGGGACAGGGAGAGAGAAAGGGACATGGAGAGAGAGGAACAGGGAGAGAGAGGGACACGGAGAGAAGGGGACAGGCAGAGAGAGAGGGACACAGAGAGAGAGGGACAGGGAGAGACAGAGGGACAGGGAGATAGACGGACAGGGAGAGATAGAGAAAGACAGGGAGAGAGAGGGGGTCACGGAGAGAGAGAGAGAGAGGGACAGGGAGAGAGAGAGAGGGACAGGGAGATGGAGGGACAGGGAGAGAGAGAGAGGGAAACGGGGAGGGTGTGGGACACAGAGAGAGAGAGGAACAGGGAGAGATTCGGACACACAGAGAGAGAGAGGAAGAGACAGAGAGAGAGGGACAGAGAGAGAGAGAGTGGGACAGGGACAGAGAGAGGGACACGGAGAAAGAGGGGCAGGGAGAGAGAGGCACACGGAAAGAGAGGGACAGGGCGAGAGAGAGGAACACAGAGAGAGATAGGGACAGGGAGAGAGAGGGATGCAGAGAGAGAGAGGAACGGGGAGAGCGAGGGACAGAGAGAGAGGGACAGAATGAGAGAGAGAGGGACAGGGAGACGGAGGGACAGAGAGAGTGAGGTACAGGGAAAGAGAGGGACAGGGAGAGAGAGGGACAGGGAGAGAAAGAGGGACAGGGAGAGAGAGGGACACGGAGAGAGAGGGACACAGAGATAGAGACGGACAGGGAGAGAGAGAGGGACAGGGGGAGAGAGAGAGGGACAGGGAGAGAGAGAGGGACACGGAGATGAAGGGACACAGAGAGAGAGGGACAGGGAGAGAGAGAGGGACAGGGAGAGAGAAAGGGACACGGAGAGAGAGAAGGACAGGGAGAGAGAGAGAAGGACAGGGAGAGAGAGAGGGACAGGGAGAGAGAGATGGACAGGGAGATAGGGGGACATGGAGAGAGAGAGAGGGACAGGGATAGAGAGAGGGACACGGAGAAATAAAGTGGGACAGGGAGATAGAGGGACACGGAGAGAGAGGGACACAGAGAGAGAGAGACGGACAGGGAGAGAGAGAGGGACAGGGAGAGAGAGAGAGGGACAGGGAGAGAGAGAGGGACACGGAGAGAGAGAGGGACAGGGAGAGAGAGAGCGACAGGGAGAGAGAGGGACAGGGAGAGAGAGAGGGACACGGAGAGAGAGGGGGACAGTGAGATAGATGGACATGGAGAGGGAGAGGGACAGGGAGAGAGACAGAGGGACAGGAAGAGAGGGAGGGACACGGAGAGAGAGAGGGACAGGGAGAGAGAGAGGGACAGGGAGATAAAGGGACACGGAGAGAGAGAGAGGGACACGGAGAGGGTGAGGGACAGAGAGAGAGAGAGAAGGTCAGGGAGAGAGAGGGACACACACAGAGAGAGAGGGACCGAGAGAGAGAGGGACGGAGATAGAGAGAGGGACAGGATGAAAGAGAGGGGGACAGGGAGAGAGAGAGAGACACAGAGAGAGAGAGGGACTGGGAGATAGAGGGACACAGAGACTGAGAGGGACAGAGAGAGAGGGTCAGGGAGAGAGAGAGGGACACGGAGAGAGAGGGACAGGGATAGAGAGGGACACGGAGAGAGTGAGGGACACAGAGAGAGAGAAGGACTGGGAGAGAGAGTGGGACAGGGAAAGAGAGGTACACAGAGAGAGAGCGAGGGAGAGAGAGAGGGACACAGAGAGAGGGACACAGAGAGAGAGGGACAGGGAGAGAGAAAGGGGCATGGAGAGAGAGAGGGACAGGGAGAGAGAGGGACACGGAGTGAGTGGGACAGGGAGAGAGAGAAGGACACAGAGAGATAGGGACAGGGAGAGACAGAGGGACAGGGAGATAGAGGGACAGGGAGAGATAGAGACCGACAGGGAGAGGGAGAGGGACACGGAGAGAGAGAGGGACAGGGAGAGAGAGGGACAGGGAGAGAGAGAGGGACAGGGCGAGAGAGGGAGAGGGAGAGTGAGAGGGACAGAGAGAGAGAGGGACATGGAGAGAGAGGGACAGAGGGAGAGAGAGGGACAGGGAGAGAGAGGGACAGGGAGAGAGAGGGACAGGGAGAGAGAGAGGGACACGGAGAGCGAGGGGGACAGGGAGGTAGATGGACATGGAGAGAGAGAGGGACAGGGAGAGAGACAGAGGGACAGGAAGAGAGAGAGGGACAGGGAGAGAGAGAGAGGGAAACGGGGAGGGTGTGGGACACAGAGAGAGAGAGGAACAGGGAGAGATTCGGACACACAGAGAGAGAGGGAGAGACAGAGAGAGAGGGACAGAGAGAGAGTGGGACAGGGAGAGAGAGGGACACAGAGACTAAGAGGGACAGAGAGAGAGAGAGGGACACGGAGAGAGAGAGGGACACGGAGAAAGAGGGACAGGGAGAGAGAGGGACATGGAGAGAGAGGGACAGGGCGAGAGAGAGGAACACAGAGAGAGATAGGGACAGGGAGAGAGAGGGATGCAGAGAGAGAGAGGGACGGGGAGAGAGAGGGACAGAGAGAGAGGGACACAATGAGAGAGAGAGGGACAGGGAGTTGGAGGGACAGAGAGAGTGAGGGACAGGGAGAGAGAGGGACAGGGAGAGAGAGGGACAGGGAGGGAAAGAGGGACAGGGAGAGAGAGGGACACGGAGAGAGAGGGACACAGAGATAGAGACGGACAGGGAGAGAGAGAGGGACAGGGGGAGAGAGAGGGGGACAGGGAGAGAGAGAGGGACACGGAGAGAGAGGGACACAGAGAGAGAGGGACACAGAGAGAGAGGGACAGGGAGAAAGAGAGGGACAGGGAGAGAGAGGGGAACACGGAGAGAGAGAGAAGGTCAGGCAGAGAGAGAGGGACAGGGAGAGCGAGGGGGACAGGGAGGTAGATGGACATGGAGAGAGAGAGGGACAGGGAGAGAGACTGAGGGACAGGAAGAGAGAGAGGGACAGGGAGAGAGAGGGACACGGAGAGAGAGAGGGACAGGGAGAGAGAGGGAGAAAGAGAGAGAGTGGGACAGGGAGTGAGACGGATAGAGAGAGAGAGGGGGACACAGAGAGAGAGATGGACAGGGAGAGGGAGGGACAGAGAGAGAGAGGGACAGGGAGAGAGAGAGGGACAGGGAGAGAGAGAGTGACAGGGAGAGAGAGAGGGACACGGAGAGAGAGGGACAGGGAGAGAGAGGGACAGGGAGATAGACAGAGGGACAGAGAGAGAGTGAGGGACAGAGAGAGAGAGGGACAGGGAGAGAGAGGGACAGGGAGAGAGAGGGACCCGGACAGAGAGGGACAGAGAGAGAGAGGGACAGAGAGAGAGAGAGGGACAGAGAGAGAGAGGGACACGGAGAGGGATAGGGACACGGAGAGGGAGAGGGACAGGGAGAGAGAGTGACAGGGAGAGAGAGAGGGACAGGGAGAGAGTGGGACAGGGAGAGTGAGAGGGACAGAGAGAGAGAGAGGGACATGGAGTGAGAGGGAAACAGGGAGAGAGAGGGAAAGGGAGAGAGAGGGACAGGGAGAGAGAGTTTGATAGGGAGAGAGAGGGACATGGAGAGAGAGGGACACAGGGACAGGGAGGGACAGAGAGAGAGAGTGGGACACGGAGAGGGAGAGGGACACGGAGAGCGAGAGGGACAGGGAGAGAGAGGGACAGGGAGAGAGAGAGGGACAGGGAGAGAGAGGGAGAGTGAGAGGGACAGAGAGAGAGAGGGACATGGAGAGAGAGGGACACAGGGAGAGAGAGGGACAGGGAGAGAGAGGGACAGGGTGAGAGAGGGACAGGGAGAGAGAGAGGGACACGGAGAGAGAGGGGGACAGAGAGGTAGATGGACATGGAGAGAGAGAGGGACAGGGAGAGAGACAGAGGGACAGGAAGAGAGAGAGGGACAGGGAGAGAGAGGGACACGGAGAGAGAGAGGGACAGGGAGAGAGAGGGGCAAAGAGAGAGAGTGGGACAGGGAGTGAGACGGATAGAGAGAGAGAGAGAGGGACACAGAGAGAGAGATGGACAGGGAGAGGGAGGGACAGAGAGAGAGAGGGACAGGGAGAGAGAGAGGCACAGGGAGAGAGAGGGACAGGGAGAGAGAGGGACAGGGAGAGAGACAGAGGGACAGAGAGAGAGTGAGGGACAGAGAGAGAGTGGGACACGGAGAGAGAGGGACAGGGAGAGAGAGGGACAGGGAGAGAGAGGGACCCGGACAGAGAGGGACAGAGAAAGAGAGGGACAGAGAGAGAGAGAGAGGGACAGAGAGAGAGAGGGACACGGAGAGGGAGAGGGACACGGAGAGGGAGAGGGACAGGGAGAGGGAAGGACAGAGAGAGAGATATACCGGGAGAGAGAGAGGGACAGGAAGAGAGAGAGGGACAGGGAGAGAGAGAGGGACACGGAAAGAGAGGGACAGGGAGGGAGAGGGACAGGGAGGGAGAGGGACAGAGAGAGAGACAGAGGGACAGGGAGAGAGAGAGGGACAGAGAGAGAGAGGGACACGGAAAGAGAGGGACAGGGAGAGAGAGGGACCCGGACAGAGAGGGACAGAGAGAGAGAGGGACAGAGACAGAGAGAGAGTCAAAGAGAGAGAGAGGGACACGGAGAGGGACACGGAGAGCGAGAGGGACAGGGAGAGAGAGGGACAGGGAGAGAGAGAGGGACAGGGAGAGAGAGGGAGAGTGAGAGGGACAGAGAGAGAGAGGGACATGGAGAGAGAGGGACACAGGGAGAGAGAGGGACAGGGAGAGAGAGGGACAGGGAGAGAGAGGGACAGGGAGAGAGAGAGGGACACGGAGAGAGAGGGGGACAGAGAGGTAGATGGACATGGAGAGAGAGGGGGACATGGAGAGAGACAGAGGGACAGGAAGAGAGAGAGGGACAGGGAGAGAGAGGGACACGGAGAGAGAGAAGGACAGGGAGAGAGAGAGGGACAGAGAGAGAGGGGGACAGGGAGAGAGAGAGGGACAGGGAGAGAGAGAGGGACAGGGAGAGAGAGAGGGACAGGGAGAGAGAGGGACAGGGAGAGAGAGTGGGATAGGGAGAGAGAGGGACATGGAGAGAGAGGGACACAGGGACTGAGAGGGACAGAGACAGAGAGAGTCGGACACGGAGAGAGAGAGGGACAGGGAGAGAGAGGAACTGGGAGAGAGTGAGGGACACGGAGAGAGAAGGCAGGGAGAGAGAGAGGGACACAGAGAGAGAGAGGGACAGGGAGAGAGAGGGACACAGAGAGAGAGAGGGACAGGGAGAGAGAGGGACACAGAGAGAGAGAGGGACACAGAGAGAGAGAGGGACAGGGAGACGGAGGGACAGAGAGAGAGGGACAGGTAGAGAGAGGGGCAGGGAGAGAGAGAGGGACAGGGAGAGAATGAGGGACAGGGAGAGAGAGGGACACGGAGAGAGAGAGACACAGAGAGTGAGAGGGACAGGGAGAGAGAGGGACAGGGGGAGAGCGAGAGAGGGTTAGGGAGACAGAGAGGGACAGGGAGAGAGAGGGACACAGAGAGAGAGGGACAGAGAGAGAGAGGGGCAGGGAGAGAGAGAGGGACAGGGAGAGAGAGAGGGACACAGAGAGAGAGGGACACAGAGAGAGAGGGACAGGGAGAGAGAGGGGCAGGGAGAGAGAGAGGGACAGGGAGAGAGAGAGGGACACGGAGAGAGAGGGACACAGAGAGAGAGGGACACAGAGAGAGAAAGGGACATGGAGAGAGAGAGGGACAGGGAGAGAGAGGGACACGGAGAAAAGGGGACAGGTAGAGAGAGAGGGACACAGAGAGAGAGGGACAGGGAGAGACAGAGGGACAGGGAGATAGAGGGACAGGGAGAGATAGAGACCGACAGGGAGAGAGAGAGGGTCACGGAGAGAGAGAGAGAGGGACAGGGAGAGAGAGAGGGACAGGGAGATGGAGGGACAGGGAGAGAGAGAGAGGGAAACGGGGAGGGTGTGGGACACAGAGAGAGAGAGGAACAGGGAGAGAGAGGGACACACAGAGAGAGAGAGAGAGGGAGAGACAGAGAGAGAGGGACAGGGATAGAGAGTGGGACAGGGAGAGAGAGGGACACAGAGACTAAGAGGGACAGAGAGAGAGAGGGGGACACGGAGAGAGAGAGGGACGCGGAGAAAGAGGGACAGGGAGAGAGAGGGACACGGAGAGAGAGGGACACGGCGAGAGAGAGGAACACAGAGAGAGAGAGGGACAGGGAGAGAGAGGGACACAGAGAGAGAGAGGGACAGGGAGAGAGAGGGACAGAGAGAGAGGGACACAGAGAGAGAGAGGGACAGGGAGACGGAGGGACAGAGAGACTGAGTGACAGGGAGAGAGAGGGACAGGGAGAGAGAGGGACAGGGAGAGAAAGAGGGACAGGGAGAGAGAGGGACACGGAGAGAGAGGGACACAGAGATAGAGACGGATAGGGAGAGAGAGAGGGACAGGGGAGAGAGAGAGAGGGACAGGGAGAGAGAGAGGGACACGGAGAGAGAGGGACACAGAGAGAGAGGGACAGGGAGAGAGAGAGAGGGACAGGGAGAGAGAGAGGGACACGGAGAGAGAGAAGGACAGAGAGAGAGAGAGGGACAGGGAGAGAGAGAGGGACAGGGATAGAGAGAGGGACACGGAGAGAGAAAGAGGGACAGGGAGAGAGAGGGATACGGAGAGAGCGGGACACAGAGAGAGAGAGACGGACAGGGAGAGAGAGAGGGACAGGGAGAGAGAGAAAGGGACAGGGAGAGAGAGAGGGACACGGAGAGAGTGAGGGACAGGGAGAGAGAGCGACAGGGAGAGAGAGGGACAGGGAGAGAGAGAGGGACACGGAGAGAGAGAGGGGACAGTGAGATAGATGGACATGGAGAGAGAGAGGGACAGGGAAGGAGACAGAGGAACAGGAAGAGAGAGATGGACACGGAGAGAGAGAGAGGGACAGGGAGAGAGAGAGGTACAGGGAGATAGAGGGACACGGAGAGCGAGAGAGGGACACGGAGAGGGTGAGGGACAGAGAGAGAGAGAGAGGGTCAGGGAGAGAGAGGGACACACAGAGAGAGAGAGGGACCGAGAGAGAGAGGGACGGAGAGAGAGAGGTACAGGATGAAAGAGTGGGGGACAGGGAGAGAGAGAGAGAGAGAGAGGGACTGGGAGATAGATGGACACAGAGACTGAGAGGGACAGAGAGAGAGAGAGGGTCAAGGAGAGAGAGAGGGACACGGAGAGAGAGGGACAGGGAGAGAGAGGGACACGGAGAGAGTGAGGGACACAGAGAGAGAGAAGGACTGGGAGAGAGAGTGGGACAGGGAAAGAGAGGGACACAGAGAGAGAGCGAGGGAGAGAGAAAGGGACACTGAGAGAGGGATACAGAGAGAGAGAGACAGGGAGAGAGAAAGGGGCATGGAGAGAGAGGGACAGGGAGAGAGAGGGACACGGAGTGAGTGGGACAGGGAGAGAGAGAATGACACAGAGAGATAGGGACAGGGAGAGACAGAGGGACAGGGAGATAGAGGGACAGGGAGAGATAGAGACCGACAGGGAGAGAGAGAGGGACACGGAGTGAGAGAGGGACAGGGAGAGAGAGGGACAGGGAGAGAGAGAGGGACAGGGCGAGAGAGGGAGAGGGAGAGTGAGAGGGACAGAGAGAGAGTGGGACATGGAGAGAGGGGGACACAGAGAGAGAGGGACACAGAGAGAGAGGCACAGGGGGAGAGAGGGACAGGGAGAGAGAGAGGGACAGGGAGAGAGAGAGGGAATGGGAGAGAGAGGGACACAAAGAAAGAGGGAGGGACAGAGAGAGAGAGAGGGACAGGGAGAGAGAGAGGGACACGGATAGAGAGGGACTGAGAGAGAGAGAGTGGCGCAAGGTGAGAGAGTGACAGGGAGAGAGAGGGGGACACGGAGAGAGAGGGACACTGAGAGAGAGGAACACAGAGGGAGAGGGACAGGGAGAGAGAGAGGGACAGGGAGATAGAGAGGGACACGGAGAGAGAGAGAGGGACAGGGAGAGAGAGGGAGGGACAGGGAGATGGGGGACATTGAGAACGAGAGAGAGGGACAGGGATAGAGACATGGACACGGAGAGAGAGAGAGGGACAGGGAGATAGAGGGACGGGGGAGAGAGAGAGGGACAGGGAGAGAGAGAGGGACACGGAGAGAGAGGGGCAGGGAGAGAGAGAGCGACAGGGAGAGCGAGGGACAGCGAGAGAGAGAGGGACACGGAGAGAGAGGGGGACAGGGATATAGATGGACATGGAGAGAGAGAGGGACAGGGAGAGAGACAGAGAGACAGGAAGAGAGAGAGGGACAGGGAGAGAGAGGGACACGGAGAGAGAGGGACAGGGAGAGAGAGAGAGACACAGAGAGAGAGGGGGACACGGAGTGAGAGGGACAGAGAGAGAGAGAGGGACAGAGAGAGAGAGATGGACAGGGAGAGGGAGGGACAGAGAGAGCGAGGGACCGGGAGAGAGAGAGGGACAGGGAGAGAGAGAGGGACAGGGAGAGAGAGAGGGACACGGAAAGAGAGGGACAGGGAGGGAGAGGGACAGGGAGAAAGACAGAGGGACAGGGAGAGAGAGAGGGACAGAGAGAGAGAGAGGGACACGGAAAGAGAGGGACAGGGAGAGAGAAGGACCGGACAGAGAGGGACAGAGAGAGAGAGGGACAGAGAGAGAGAGGGTCAAAGAGAGAGAGAGGGACCCGGAGAGGGAGAGGGACACTGAGAGCGAGAGGGACAGGGAGAGATAGGGACACGGAGAGAGAGAGGGACAGGGGGAGAGAGGGAGAGTGAGAGGGACAGAGAGAGTGAGGGACATGGAGAGAGAGGGACACAAGGAGACAGAGGGACAGGGAGAGAGAGGGACAGGGAGAGAGAGGGACAGGGAGAGAGAGAGGGGGACACGGAGGGAGAGCGCGACAGGGAGGTAGATGGACATGGAGAGAGAGAGGGACAGGGAGAGAGACAGAGGGACAGGAAGAGAGAGAGGGACAGGGAGAGAGAGGGGCACGAAGAGAGAGAGGGACAGGGAGAGAGAGGGACAAAGAGAGAGAGTGGGACAGGGAGTGAGACGGTTAGAGAGAGAGAGAGAGGGACACAGAGAGAGAGATGGACAGGGAGAGGGAGGGACAGAGAGAGAGAGGGACAGGGAGAGAGAGAGGGACAGGGAGAGAGAGAGGGACAGGGAGAGAGAGAGGGACACGGAGAGAGAGGGACAGGGAGAGAGAGGGACAGGGAGAGAGACAGAGGGACAGAGAGAGAGAGTGAGGGACAGGGAGAGAGAGAGGGACAGGGAGAGAGAGGGACAGGGAGAGAGAGGGACCCGGACAGAGAGGGACAGAGAGAGAGAGGGACAGAGAGAGAGAGAGAGAGGGACAGAGAGAGAGAGGGACACGGAGAGGGAGAGGGACACGGAGAGGGAGAGGGACAGGGAGAGAGAGGGACAGGGAGAGAGAGAGGGACAGGGAGAGAGAGGGACAGGGAGAGTGAGAGGGACAGAGAGAGAGAGGGACATGGAGAGAGAGGGAAACAGGGAGAGAGAGGGAAAGGGAGAGAGAGGGACAGGGAGAGAGAGTGGGTTAGGGAGAGAGAGGGACATGGAGAGAGAGGGACACAGGGACAGAGAGGGACAGAGAGAGAGAGTGGGACACGGAGAGAGAGAGGGACAGGGAGAGAGAGGGACAGGGAGAGAGTGAGGGAGACGGAGACCGAGTGACAGGGAGAGAGAGAGGGACACAGAGAGAGAGAGGGACAGGGAGAGAGAGGGACAGAGAGAGAGAGAGGGACAGGGAGAGAGCGGGACAGAGAGAGAGAGAGGGACACAGAGAGAGAGAGGGACAGGGAGACGGAGGGACAGAGAGAGAGGGACAGGGAGAGAGAGGGACAGGGAGAGAGAGAGGGACAGGGAGAGAAAGAGGGACAGGGAGAGAGAGGGACACGGAGAGAGAGAGACACAGAGAGAGAGAGGGACAGGGAGAGAGAGGAACAGGGGGAGAGCGAGAGAGGGATAGGGAGACAGAGAGGGACACGGAGAGAGAGGGACACAGAGAGAGAGGGACACGGAGAAAGAGGGACAGGGAGAGAGAGGGACATGGAGAGAGAGGGACAGGGCGAGAGAGAGGAACACAGAGAGAGATAGGGACAGGGAGAGAGAGGGATGCAGAGAGAGAGAGGGACGGGGAGAGAGAGGGACAGAGAGAGAGGGACACAATGAGAGAGAGAGGGACAGGGAGACGGAGGGACAGAGAGAGTGAGGGACAGGGAGAGAGAGGGACAGGGAGAGAGAGGGACAGGGAGAGAAAGAGGGACAGGGAGAGAGAGGGACACGGAGAGAGAGGGACACAGAGATAGAGACGGACAGGTAGAGAGAGAGGGACAGGGGGAGAGAGAGAGGGGGACAGGGAGAGAGAGAGGGACACGGAGAGAGAGGGACACAGAGAGAGAGGGACACAGAGAGAGAGGGACAGGGAGAGAGAGGGACAGCGAGAGAGAGAGGGACACGGAGAGAGAGAGAAGGACAGGCAGAGAGAGAGGGACAGGGAGAGAGAGAGGGACACGGAGAGACAAAGAGGGACAGGGAGATAGATGGACACGGAGAGAGAGGGACACAGAGAGAGAGTGGGACACGGAGTGAGAGGGACAGAGAGAGAGAGAGGGACACAGAGAGAGAGATGGACAGGGAGAGGGAGGGACAGAGAGAGCGAGGGACCGGGAGAGAGAGAGGGACAGGGAGAGAGAGAGGGACAGGGAGAGAGAGAGGGACACGGAAAGAGAGGGACAGGGAGGGAGAGGGACAGGGAGAAAGACAGAGGGACAGGGAGAGAGAGAGGGACAGAGAGAGAGAGAGGGACACGGAAAGAGAGGGACAGGGAGAGAGAAGGACCGGACAGAGAGGGACAGAGAGAGAGTGGGACAGAGAGAGAGAGGGTCAAAGAGAGAGAGAGGGACCCGGAGAGGGAGAGGGACACTGAGAGCGAGAGGGACAGGGAGAGAGAGGGACAGGGAGAGAGAGAGGGACAGGGGGAGAGAGGGAGAGTGAGAGGGACAGAGAGAGAGAGGGACATGGAGAGAGAGGGACACAGGGAGAGAGAGGGACAGGGAGAGAGAGGGACAGGGAGAGAGAGGGGCAGGGAGAGAGAGGGACACAGGGACAGAGAGGGACAGAGAGAGAGAGTGGGACACGGAGAGAGAGAGGGACAGGGAGAGAGAGGGACAGGGAGAGAGTGAGGGAGACGGAGACCGAGGGACAGGGAGAGAGAGAGGGACACAGAGAGAGAGGGACAGGGAGGTAGATGGACAGGAAGAGAGAGAGGGACAGGGAGAGAGAGGGACACGAAGAGAGAGAGGGACAGGGAGAGAGAGGGACAAAGAGAGAGAGTGGGACAGGGAGTGAGACGGATAGAGAGAGAGAGAGAGGGACACAGAGAGAGAGATGGACAGGGAGAGGGAGGGACAGAGAGAGAGAGGGACAGGGAGAGAGAGAGGGACAGGGAGAGAGAGGGACAGGGAGAGAGAGAGGGACACGGAGAGAGAGGGACAGGGAGAGAGAGGGACAGGGAGAGAGACAGAGGGACAGAGAGAGATAGTGAGGGACAGGGAGAGAGAGAGGGACAGGGAGAGAGAGGGACAGGGAGAGAGAGGGACCCGGACAGAGAGGGACAGAGAGAGAGAGGGACAGAGAGAGAGAGAGGGACAGAGAGAGAGAGGGACTCGGAGAGGGAGAGGGACACGGAGAGGGAGAGGGACAGGGAGAGAGAGTGACAGGGAGAGAGAGAGGGACAGGGAGAGAGAGGGACAGGGAGAGTGAGAGGGACAGAGAGAGAGAGGGACATGGAGAGAGAGGGAAAGAGGGAGAGAGAGGGAAAGGGAGAGAGAGGGACAGGGAGAGAGAGAGGGACAGGGAGAGAGAGGGACAGAGAGAGAGAGGGACACGGAGAAAGAGGGACAGGGAGAGAGAGGGACATGGAGAGAGAGGGACAGGGCGAGAGAGAGGAACACAGAGAGAGATAGGGACAGGGAGAGAGAGGGATGCAGAGAGAGAGAGGGACGGGGAGAGAGAGGGACAGAGAGAGAGGGACACAATGAGAGAGAGAGGGACAGGGAGATGGAGGGACAGAGAGAGAGAGAGGGACAGGGAGAGAGAGGGACAGGGAGAGAGAGGGACAGGGAGAGAAAGAGGGACAGGGAGAGAGAGGGACACGGAGAGAGAGGGACACAGAGATAGAGACGGACAGGGAGAGAGAGAGGGACAGGGGGAGAGAGAGAGGGGGACAGGGAGAGAGAGAGGGACACGGAGAGAGAGGGACACAGAGAGAGAGGGACACAGAGAGAGAGGGACAGGGAGAGAGAGGGACAGCGAGAGAGAGAGGGACACGGAGAGAGAGAGAAGGACAGGCAGAGAGAGAGGGACAGGGAGAGAGAGAGGGACACGGAGAGACAAAGAGGGACAGGGAGATAGATGGACACGGAGAGAGAGGGACACAGAGAGAGAGTGGGACACGGAGTGAGAGGGACAGAGAGAGAGAGAGGGACACAGAGAGAGAGATGGACAGGGAGAGGGAGGGACAGAGAGAGCGAGGGACCGGGAGAGAGAGAGGGACAGGGAGAGAGAGAGGGACAGGGAGAGAGAGAGGGACACGGAAAGAGAGGGACAGGGAGGGAGAGGGACAGGGAGAAAGACAGAGGGACAGGGAGAGAGAGAGGGACAGAGAGAGAGAGAGGGACACGGAAAGAGAGGGACAGGGAGAGAGAAGGACCGGACAGAGAGGGACAGAGAGAGAGAGGGACAGAGAGAGAGAGGGTCAAAGAGAGAGAGAGGGACCCGGAGAGGGAGAGGGACACTGAGAGCGAGAGGGACAGGGAGAGAGAGGGACAGGGAGAGAGAGAGGGACAGGGGGAGAGAGGGAGAGTGAGAGGGACAGAGAGAGAGAGGGACATGGAGAGAGAGGGACACAGGGAGAGAGAGGGACAGGGAGAGAGAGGGACAGGGAGAGAGAGGGGCAGGGAGAGAGAGGGACACAGGGACAGAGAGGGACAGAGAGAGAGAGTGGGACACGGAGAGAGAGAGGGACAGGGAGAGAGAGGGACAGGGAGAGAGTGAGGGAGACGGAGACCGAGGGACAGGGAGAGAGAGAGGGACACAGAGAGAGAGGGACAGGGAGGTAGATGGACAGGAAGAGAGAGAGGGACAGGGAGAGAGAGGGACACGAAGAGAGAGAGGGACAGGGAGAGAGAGGGACAAAGAGAGAGAGTGGGACAGGGAGTGAGACGGATAGAGAGAGAGAGAGAGGGACACAGAGAGAGAGATGGACAGGGAGAGGGAGGGACAGAGAGAGAGAGGGACAGGGAGAGAGAGAGGGACAGGGAGAGAGAGGGACAGGGAGAGAGAGAGGGACACGGAGAGAGAGGGACAGGGAGAGAGAGGGACAGGGAGAGAGACAGAGGGACAGAGAGAGATAGTGAGGGACAGGGAGAGAGAGAGGGACAGGGAGAGAGAGGGACAGGGAGAGAGAGGGACCCGGACAGAGAGGGACAGAGAGAGAGAGGGACAGAGAGAGAGAGAGGGACAGAGAGAGAGAGGGACTCGGAGAGGGAGAGGGACACGGAGAGGGAGAGGGACAGGGAGAGAGAGTGACAGGGAGAGAGAGAGGGACAGGGAGAGAGAGGGACAGGGAGAGTGAGAGGGACAGAGAGAGAGAGGGACATGGAGAGAGAGGGAAAGAGGGAGAGAGAGGGAAAGGGAGAGAGAGGGACAGGGAGAGAGAGTGGGATAGGGAGAGAGAGGGACATGGAGAGAGAGGGACACAGGGACAGAGAGGGACAGAGAGAGAGAGTGGGATAGGGAGAGAGAGGGACAGGGAGAGAGAGGGACAGGGAGTGAGTGAGGGAGACGGAGACCGAGGGACAGGGAGAGAGAGAGGGACACAGAGAGAGAGGGACAGGGAGAGAGAGGGACAGAGAGAGAGAGAGGGACAGGGAGAGAGCGGGACAGAGAGAGAGAGGGACAGAGAGAGAGAGAGGGACAGGGAGACGGAGGGACAGAGAGAGAGGGACAGGGAGAGAGAGGGACAGGGAGAGAGAGAGGGACAGGGAGAGAAAGACGGACAGGCAGAGAGAGCGACACGGAGAGAGAGACACAGAGAGAGAGAGGGACAGGGAGAGAGAGGAACAGGGGGAGAGCGAGAGAGGGATAGGGAGACAGAGAGGGACACGGAGAGAGAGGGACACAGAGAGAGAGGGACACAGAGAGCGAGGGGCAGGGAGAGAGAGAGGGACAGGGAGAGAGAGAGGGACACGGAGAGAGAGGGACACAGAGAGAGAGGGACAGGGAGAGAGAAAGGGACATGGAGAGAGAGAGGAACAGGGAGAGAGAGGGATACGGAGAGACGGGGACAGGCAGAGAGAGAGGGACACAGAGAGAGAGGGACAGGGAGAGACAGAGGGACGGGGAGATAGACGGACAGGGAGAGATAGAGACCGACAGGGAGAGAGAGAGGGTCACGGAGAGAGAGAGAGGTACAGGGAGAGAGAGAGGGACAGGGAGATGGAGGGACAGGGAGAGAGAGAGAGGGAAACGGGGAGGGTGTGGGACACAGAGAGAGAGAGGAACAGGGAGAGGTTCGGACACACAGAGAGAGAGAGGGAGAGACAGAGAGAGAGGGACAGAGAGAGAGAGAGAGTGGGACAGGGAGAGAGAGGGACACAGAGACTAAGACGGACAGAGAGAGAGAGAGAGGGACACGGAGAGAGAGGGACACGGAGAAAGAGGGACAGGGAGAGAGAGGGACATGGAGAGAGAGGGACAGGGCGAGAGAGAGGAACACAGAGAGAGATAGGGACAGGGAGAGAGAGGGATGCAGAGAGAGAGAGGGACGGGGAGAGAGAGGGACAGAGAGAGAGGGACACAATGAGAGAGAGAGGGACAGGGAGACGGAGGGACAGAGAGAGTGAGGGACAGGGAGAGAGAGGGACACGGAGAGAGAGGGACACAGAGATAGAGACGGACAGGGAGAGAGAGAGGTACAGGGGGAGAGAGAGAGAGGGACAGGGAGAGAGAGAGGGACACGGAGAGAGAGGGACACAGAGAGAGAGGGACACAGAGAGAGAGGGACAGGGAGAGAGAGAGGGACAGCGAGAGAGAGAGGGACACGGAGAGAGAGAGAAGGACAGGCAGAGAGAGAGGGACAGGGAGAGAGAGAGGGACAGGGAGATAGGGGGACATGGAGAGAGAGAGAGGGACAGGGATAGAGAGAGGGACACGGAGAGACAAAGAGGGACAGGGAGATAGAGGGACACGGAGAGAGAGGGACACAGAGAGAGAGAGACGGACAGGGAGAGAGAGGGACAGGGAGAGAGAGAGAGGGACAGGGAGAGAGAGTGGGACACGGAGAGAGAGAGAGGGACAGGAAGAGAGAGAGCGACAGGGAGAGAGAGGGACAGGGAGAGAGAGATGGACACGGAGAGAGAGGGGGACAGTGAGATAGATGGACATGGAGAGAGAGAGGGACAGGGAGAGAGACAGAGGGACAGGAAGAGAGAGAGGGACACGGAGAGAAAAAAGGACAGGGAGAGAGAGAGGGACAGGGAGATAGAGGGACACGGAGAGAGAGAGAGGGACACGGAGAGGGTGAGGGACAGAGAGAGACAGAGAAGGTCAGGGAGAGAGAGGGACACACAGAGAGAGAGAGGGACCGAGAGAGAGAGGGACGGAGAGAGAGAGAGGGACAGGATGAAAGAGAGGGGGACAGGGAGAGAGAGAGAGACACAGAGAGAGAGAGGGACTGGGAGATAGAGGGACACAGAGACTGAGAGGGACAGAGAGACAGAGAGGGTCAGGGAGAGAGAGAGGGACACGGAGAGAGAGGGACAGGGAGAGAGAGGGACACGGAGAGAGTGAGGGACACAGAGAGAGAGAAGGACTGGGAGAGAGAGTGGGACAGGGAAAGAGAGGGACACAGAGAGAGAGCGAGGCAGAGAGAGAGGGACACAGAGAGAGGGACACAGAGAAAGAGGGACAGGGAGAGAGAAAGGGGCATGGAGAGAGAGAGGGACAGGGAGAGAGAGGGACACGGAGAAAGAGGGACAGGGAGAGAGAGGGACATGGAGAGAGAGGGACAGGGCGAGAGAGAGGAACACAGAGAGAGATAGGGACAGGGAGAGAGAGGGATGCAGAGAGAGAGAGGGACGGGGAGAGAGAGGGACAGAGAGAGAGGGACACAATGAGAGAGAGAGGGACAGGGAGACGGAGGGACAGAGAGAGTGAGGGACAGGGAGAGAGAGGGACACGGAGAGAGAGGGACACAGAGATAGAGACGGACAGGGAGAGAGAGAGGTACAGGGGGAGAGAGAGAGAGGGACAGGGAGAGAGAGAGGGACACGGAGAGAGAGGGACACAGAGAGAGAGGGACACAGAGAGAGAGGGACAGGGAGAGAGAGAGGGACAGCGAGAGAGAGAGGGACACGGAGAGAGAGAGAAGGACAGGCAGAGAGAGAGGGACAGGGAGAGAGAGAGGGACAGGGAGATAGGGGGACATGGAGAGAGAGAGAGGGACAGGGATAGAGAGAGGGACACGGAGAGACAAAGAGGGACAGGGAGATAGAGGGACACGGAGAGAGAGGGACACAGAGAGAGAGAGACGGACAGGGAGAGAGAGGGACAGGGAGAGAGAGAGAGGGACAGGGAGAGAGAGTGGGACACGGAGAGAGAGAGAGGGACAGGAAGAGAGAGAGCGACAGGGAGAGAGAGGGACAGGGAGAGAGAGATGGACACGGAGAGAGAGGGGGACAGTGAGATAGATGGACATGGAGAGAGAGAGGGACAGGGAGAGAGACAGAGGGACAGGAAGAGAGAGAGGGACACGGAGAGAAAAAAGGACAGGGAGAGAGAGAGGGACAGGGAGATAGAGGGACACGGAGAGAGAGAGAGGGACACGGAGAGGGTGAGGGACAGAGAGAGACAGAGAAGGTCAGGGAGAGAGAGGGACACACAGAGAGAGAGAGGGACCGAGAGAGAGAGGGACGGAGAGAGAGAGAGGGACAGGATGAAAGAGAGGGGGACAGGGAGAGAGAGAGAGACACAGAGAGAGAGAGGGACTGGGAGATAGAGGGACACAGAGACTGAGAGGGACAGAGAGACAGAGAGGGTCAGGGAGAGAGAGAGGGACACGGAGAGAGAGGGACAGGGAGAGAGAGGGACACGGAGAGAGTGAGGGACACAGAGAGAGAGAAGGACTGGGAGAGAGAGTGGGACAGGGAAAGAGAGGGACACAGAGAGAGAGCGAGGCAGAGAGAGAGGGACACAGAGAGAGGGACACAGAGAAAGAGGGACAGGGAGAGAGAAAGGGGCATGGAGAGAGAGAGGGACAGGGAGAGAGAGGGACACGGAGTGAGTGGGACAGGGAGAGAGAGAAGGACACAGAGAGATAGGGACAGGGAGAGACAGAGGGACAGGGAGATAGAGGGACAGGGAGAGATAGAGACCGACAGGGAGAGAGAGAGGGACACGGAGAGAGAGAGGGACAGGGAGAGAGAGGGAAAGGGAGAGAGAGAGGGACAGGGCGAGAGAGGGAGAGGGAGAGTGAGAGGGACAGAGAGAGAGGGACATGGAGAGAGAGGGACAGAGGGAGAGAGAGGGACAGGGAGAGAGAGGGACAGGGAGAGAGAGAGGGACACGGAGAGAGAGGGGGACAGGGAGGTAGAAGGACACGGAGAGAGAGAGGGACAGGGAGAGAGACAGAGGGACAGGAAGAGAGAGAGGGACAATGAGAGAGAGGGACACGGAGAGAGAGGGACAGGGAGAGAGAGGGAGAAAGAGAGAGAGTGGGACAGGGAGTGAGACGGATAGAGAGAGAGAGAGGGACACAGAGAGAGAGATGGACAGGGAGAGGGAGGGACAGAGAGAGAGAGAGGGACAGGGAGAGAGAGAGGGACAGGGAGAGAGAGAGGGACACGGAGAGAGAGGGACAGGGAGAGAGAGGGACAGGGAGATAGACAGAGGGACAGAGAGAGAGAGTGAGGGACAGAGAGAGAGAGGGACACGGAGAGAGAGGGACAGGGAGAGAGAGGGACCCGGACAGAGTGGGTCAGAGAGAGAGAGTGACAGAGAGAGAGAGAGGGACAGAGAGAGAGGGACACGGAGAGGGAGAGGGACACGGAGAGGGAGAGGGACAGGGAGAGAGAGAGACCCGGACAGAGTGGGTCAGAGAGAGAGAGGGACAGAGAGAGAGAGAGGGACAGAGAGAGAGGGACACGGAGAGGGAGAGGGACACGGAGAGGGAGAGGGACAGGGAGAGAGAGTGACAGGGAGAGAGAGAGGGACAGGGAGCGAGTGGGACAGGGAGAGTGAGAGGGACAGAGAGAGAGAGAGAGGGACATGGAGTGAGAGGGAAACAGGGAGAGAGAGGGAAAGGGAGAGAGAGGGTCAGGGAGAGAGAGTGGGATAGGGAGAGAGAGGGACATGGAGAGAGAGGGACACAGGGACAGAGAGGGACAGAGAGAGAGAGTGGGACACGGAGAGAGAGGGACAGGGAGAGAGAGGGACAGGGAGAGAGTGAGGGAGACGGAGAGCGAGGGACAGGGAGAGAGAGAGGGACACAGAGAGAGAGAGGGACAGGGAGAGAGAGGGACACAGAGAGAGAGAGGGACAGGGAGAGAGAGGGACAGGGAGAGAGAGAGGGACAGGGAGAGAAAGAGGGACAGGGAGAGAGAGGGACACGGAGAGAGAGAGACACAGAGAGAGAGAGGGACAGGGAGAGAGAGGAACAGGGGGAGAGCGAGAGAGGGATAGGGAGACAGAGAGGGACACGGAGAGAGAGTGACACAGAGAGAGAGGGACACAGAGAGAGAGGGGCAGGGAGAGAGAGAGGGACAGGGAGAGAGAGAGGGACACGGAGAGAGAGGGACACAGAGAGAGAGGGACAGGGAGAGAGAAAGGGACATGGAGAGAGAGGAACAGGGAGAGAGAGGGACACGGAGAGAAGTGGACAGGCAGAGAGAGAGGGACACAGAGAGAGAGGGACAGGGAGAGACAGAGGGACAGGGAGATAGACGGACAGGGAGAGATAGAGACCGACAGGGAGAGAGAGAGGGTCACGGAGAGAGAGAGAGAGAGGGACAGGGAGAGAGAGAGGGACAGGGAGATGGAGGGACAGGGAGAGAGAGAGAGGGAAACGGGGAGGGTGTGGGACACAGAGAGAGAGAGGAACAGGGAGAGATTCGGACACACAGAGAGAGAGAGGAAGAGACAGAGAGAGAGGGACAGAGAGAGAGAGTGGGACAGGGAGAGAGAGAGGGACACGGAGAAAGAGGGGCAGGGAGAGAGAGGGACACGGAAAGAGAGGGACAGGGCGAGAGAGAGGAACACAGAGAGAGATAGGGACAGGGAGAGAGAGGGATGCAGAGAGAGAGAGGGACGGGGAGAGCGAGGGACAGAGAGAGAGGGACACAATGAGAGAGAGAGGGACAGGGAGACGGAGGGACAGAGAGAGTGAGGGACAGGGAAAGAGAGGGACAGGGAGAGAGAGGGACAGGGAGAGAAAGAGGGACAGGGAGAGAGAGGGACACGGAGAGAGAGGGACACAGAGATAGAGACGGACAGGGAGAGAGAGAGGGACAGGGAGAGAGAGAGGGACACGGAGAGAGAGGGACACAGAGAGAGAGGGACAGGGAGAGAGAGAGGGACAGGGAGAGAGAAAGGGACACGGAGAGAGAGAAGGACAGGGAGAGAGAGAGGGACAGGGAGAGAGAGATGGACAGGGAGATAGGGGGACATGGAGAGAGAGAGAGGGACCGGGATAGAGAGAGGGACACGGAGAGATAAAGTGGGACAGGGAGATAGAAGGACACGGAGAGAGAGGGACACAGAGAGAGAGAGACGGACAGGGAGAGAGAGAGGGACAGGGAGAGAGAGAGAGGGACAGGGAGAGAGAGAGGGACACGGAGAGAGAGGGACAGGGAGAGAGAGAGCGACAGGGAGAGAGAGGGACAGGGAGAGAGAGAGGGACACGGAGAGAGAGGGGGACAGTGAGATAGATGGACATGGAGAGGGAGAGGGACAGGGAGAGAGACAGAGGGACAGGAAGAGAGGGAGGGACAGGGAGAGAGAGAGGGACAGGGAGAGAGAGAGGGACAGGGAGATAGAGGGACACGGAGAGAGAGAGAGGGACACGGAGAGGGTGAGGGACAGAGAGAGAGAGAGAAGGTCAGGGAGAGAGAGGGACACACACAGAGAGAGAGGGACCGAGAGAGAGAGAGGGACGGAGAGAGAGAGAGGGACAGGATGAAAGAGAGGGGGACAGGGAGAGAGAGAGAGACACAGAGAGAGAGAGGGACTGGGAGATAGAGGGACACAGAGACTGAGAGGGACAGAGAGAGAGAGAGGGTCAGGGAGAGAGAGAGGGACACGGAGAGAGAGGGACAGGGATAGAGAGGGACACGGAGAGAGTGAGGGACACAGAGAGAGAGAAGGACTGGGAGAGAGAGTGGGACAGGGAAAGAGAGGTACACAGAGAGAGAGCGAGGGAGAGAGAGAGGGACACAGAGAGAGGGACACAGAGAGAGAGGGACAGGGAGAGAGAAAGGGGCATGGCGAGAGAGAGGGACAGGGAGAGAGAGGGACACGGAGTGAGTGGGACAGGGAGAGAGAGAAGGACACAGAGAGATAGGGACAGGGAGAGACAGAGGGACAGGGAGATAGAGGGACAGGGAGAGATAAAGACCGACAGGGAGAGGGAGAGGGACACGGAGAGAGAGAGGGACAGGGAGAGAGAGGGACAGGGAGAGAGAGAGGGACAGGGCGAGAGAGGGAGAGGGAGAGTGAGAGGGACAGAGAGAGAGAGGGACATGGAGAGAGAGGGACAGAGGGAGAGAGAGGGACAGGGAGAGAGAGGGACAGGGAGAGAGAGGGACAGGGAGAGAGAGAGGGACACGGAGAGCGAGGGGGACAGGGAGGTAGATGGACATGGAGAGAGAGAGGGACAGGGAGAGAGACAGAGGGAAAGGAAGAGAGAGAGGGACAGGGAGAGAGAGGGACACGGAGAGAGAGAGGGACAGGGAGAGAGAGGGAGAAAGAGAGAGAGTGGGACAGGGAGTGAGACGGATAGAGAGAGAGAGAGGGACACAGAGAGAGAGATGGACAGGGAGAGGGAGGGACAAAGAGAGAGAGGGACAGGGAGAGAGAGAGGGACAGGGAAAGAGAGAGGGACAGGGAGAGAGAGAGGGACACGGAGAGAGAGGGACAGGGAGAGAGAGGGACAGGGAGATAGACAGAGGGACAGAGAGAGAGAGAGTGAGGGACAGAGAGAGAGAGGGACACGGAGAGAGAGGGACATGGAGAGAGAGGGACCCGGACAGAGAGGGACAGAGAGAGAGAGGGACAGAGAGAGAGAGAGGGACAGAGAGAGAGAGGGACACGGAGAGGGAGAGGGACACGGAGAGGGAGAGGGACAGGGAGAGAGAGTGACAGGGAGAGAGAGAGGGACAGGGACAGAGTGGGACAGGGAGAGTGAGAGGGACAGAGAGAGAGAGGGAGGGACATGGAGTGAGAGGGAAACAGGGAGAGAGAGGGAAAGGGAGAGAGAGGGACAGGGAGAGAGAGTGGGTTAGGGAGAGAGAGGGACATGGAGAGAGAGGGACACAGGGACAGGGAGGGACAGAGAGTGAGAGTGGGACACGGAGAGAGAGAGGGACAGGGAGAGAGAGGGACAGGGAGAGAGCGAGGGAGACGGAGAGCGAGGAACAGGGAGAGAGAGAGGGACACAGAGAGAGAGGGACAGGGAGAGAGAGGGACAGAGAGAGAGAGAGGGACAGGGAGAGAGAGGGACAGAGTGAGAGAGAGGGACACAGAGAGAGAGGGACAGGGAGACGGAGGGACAGAGAGAGGGACAGGGAGAGAGAGGGACAGGGAGAGAGAGAGGGACAGGGAGAGAAAGAGGGACAGGGAGAGAGAGGGACACGGAGAGAGAGAGACACAGAGAGAGAGAGGGACAGGGAGAGAGAGGAACAGGGGGAGAGCGAGAGAGGGATAGGGAGACAGAGAGGGACACGGAGAGAGAGGGACACAGAGAGAGAGGGACACAGAGAGCGAGGGGCAGGGAGAGAGAGAGGGACAGGGAGAGAGAGAGGGACACGGAGAGAGAGGGACACAGAGAGAGAGGGACAGGGAGAGAGAAAGGGACATGGAGAGAGAGAGGAACAGGGAGAGAGAGGGACACGGAGAGAAGGGGACAGGCAGAGAGAGAGGGACACAGAGAGAGAGGGACAGGGAGAGACAGAGGGACGGGGAGATAGACGGACAGGGAGAGATAGAGACCGACAGGGAGAGAGAGAGGGTCACGGAGAGAGAGAGGGAGAGGGACAGGGAGAGAGAGAGGGACAGGGAGATGGAGGGACAGGGAGAGAGAGAGAGGGAAACGGGGAGGGTGTGGGACACAGAGAGAGAGAGGAACAGGGAGAGATTCGGACACACAGAGAGAGAGAGAGGGAGAGACAGAGAGAGAGGGACAGAGAGAGAGTGGGACAGGGAGAGAGAGGGACACAGAGACTAAGAGGGACAGAGAGAGAGAGAGGGACACGGAGAGAGAGAGGGACACGGAGAAAGAGGGACAGGGAGAGAGAAGGACTTGGAGAGAGAGGGACAGGGAGGGAAAGAGGGACAGGGAGAGAGAGGGACACGGAGAGAGAGGGACACAGAGATAGAGACGGACAGGGAGAGAGAGAGGGACAGGGGGAGAGAGAGAGAGGGACAGGGAGAGAGAGGGATGCAGAGAGAGAGAGGGACGGGGAGAGAGAGGGACAGGGAGAGAGAGGGACAGGGAGAGAGAGGGACAGGGAGGGAAAGAGGGACAGGGAGAGAGAGGGACACGGAGAGAGAGGGACACAGAGATAGAGACGGACAGGGAGAGAGAGAGGGACAGGGGGAGAGAGAGAGAGGGACAGGGAGAGAGAGAGGCACACGGAGAGAGATGGACACAGAGAGAGAGGGACACAGAGAGAGAGGGACAGGGAGAGAGAGAGGGACACGGAGAGAGAGGGGGACACGGAGAGAGAGAGAAGGTCAGGCAGAGAGAGAGGGACAGGGAGAGCGAGGGGGACAGGGAGGTAGATGGACATGGAGAGAGAGAGGGACAGGGAGAGAGACAGAGGGACAGGAAGAGAGAGAGGGGCAGGGAGAGAGAGGGACACGGAGAGAGAGAGGGACAGGGAGAGAGAGGGAGAAAGAGAGAGAGTGGGACAGGGAGTGAGACGGATAGAGAGAGAGAGGGGGACACAGAGAGAGAGATGGACAGGGAGAGGGAGGGACAGAGAGAGAGAGGGACAGGGAAAGAGAGAGGGACAGGGAGAGAGAGAGGGACAGGGAGAGAGAGAGGGACACGGAGAGAGGGACAGGGAGAGAGAGGGACAGGGAGATAGACAGAGGGACAGAGAGAGAGTGAGGGACAGAGAGAGAGAGGGACACGGAGAGAGAGGGACAGGGAGAGAGAGGGACCCGGACAGAGAGGGACAGAGAGAGAGAGGGACAGAGAGAGAGAGAGGGACAGAGAGAGAGAGGGACACGGAGAGGGATAGGGACACGGAGAGGGAGAGGGACAGGGAGAGAGAGTGACAGGGAGAGAGAGAGGGACAGGGAGAGAGTGGGACAGGGAGAGTGAGAGGGACAGAGAGAGAGAGAGGGACATGGAGTGAGAGGGAAACAGGGAGAGAGAGGGAAAGGGAGAGAGAGGGACAGGGAGAGAGAGTTTGATAGGGAGAGAGAGGGACATGGAGAGAGAGGGACACAGGGACAGGGAGGGACAGAAGAGAAAGTGGGACACGGAGAGAGAGGGACAGGGAGAGAGAGGGACAGGGAGAGAGTGAGGGAGACGGAGAGCGAGGGACAGGGAGAGAGAGAGGGACAGAGAGAGAGAGAGGGAAAGGGAGAGAGAGGGACAGAGAGAGAGAGAGGTACAGGGAGAGAGAGGGACAGAGAGAGAGAGAGGGACACAGAGAGAGAGAGGGACAGGGAGACGGAGGGACAGAGAGAGAGGGACACGGAGAGAGAGGGACAGGGAGAGAGAGAGGGACACAGAGAGAGAGGGGCAGGGAGAGAGAGGGACAGGGAGAGAGAAAGGGACATGGAGAGAGAGAGGAACAGGGAGAGAGAGGGACACGGAGAGAGAGGAACAGGGGGAGAGCGAGAGAGGGATAGGGAGACAGAGAGGGACACGGAGAGAGAGGGACACAGAGAGAGAGGGACACAGAGAGAGAGGGGCAGGGAGAGAGAGGGACAGGGAGAGAGAAAGGGACATGGAGAGAGAGAGGAACAGGGAGAGAGAGGGACACGGAGAGAAGGGGACAGGCAGAGAGAGAGGGACACAGAGAGAGAGGGACAGGGAGAGACAGAGGGACGGGGAGATAGACGGACAGGGAGAGATAGAGACCGACAGGGAGAGAGAGAGGGTCACGGAGAGAGAGAGAGAGGGACAGGGAGAGAGAGAGGGACAGGGAGATGGAGGGACCGGGAGAGAGAGAGAGGGAAACGGGGAGGGTGTGGGACACAGAGAGAGAGAGGAACTGGGAGAGATTCGGACACACAGAGAGAGTGAGGGAGAGACAGAGAGAGAGGGACAGAGAGAGAGAGGGACATGGAGAGAGAGGGACAGGGCGAGAGAGAGGAACACAGAGAGAGATAGGGACAGGGAGAGAGAGGGATGCAGAGAGAGAGAGGGACGGGGAGAGAGAGGGACAGAGAGAGAGGGACACAATGAGAGAGAGAGGGACAGGGAGACGGAGGGACAGAGAGAGTGAGGGACAGGGAGAGAGAGGGACAGGGAGAGAGAGGGCCAGGGAGAGAAAGAGGGACAGGGAGAGAGAGGGACACGGAGAGAGAGGGACACAGAGGTAGAGACGGACAGGGAGAGAGAGAGGGACAGGGGGAGAGAGAGAGAGGGACAGGGAGAGAGAGAGGGACACGGAGAGAGAGGGACACAGAGAGAGAGGGACACAGAGAGAGAGGGACAGGGAGAGAGAGAGGGACAGGGAGAGAGAGAGGGACATGGAGAGAGAGAGAAGGACAGGCAGAGAGAGAGGGACAGGCAGAGAGAGAGGGACAGGGAGATAGGGGGACATGGAGAGAGAGAGAGGGACAGGGATAGAGAGAGGGACACGGAGAAATAAAGAGGGACAGGGAGATAGAGGGACACGGAGAGAGAGGGACACAGAGAGAGAGAGACGGACAGGGAGAGAGAGAGGGACAGGGAGAGAGAGAGAGGGACAGGGAGAGAGAGAGGGACACGGAGAGAGAGAGCGACAGGAAGAGAGAGAGCGACAGGGAGAGAGAGGGACAGGGAGAGAGAGATGGACACGGAGAGAGAGGGGGACAGTGAGATAGATGGACATGGAGAGAGAGAGGGACACGGAGAGGGAGAGGGACAGAGAGACAGAGGGACAGGAAGAGAGAGAGGGACACGGAGAGAGAGAGGGGGACACGGAGAGGATGAGGGACAGAGAGTGAGAGAGAAGGTCAGGGAGAGAGAGGGACACAGAGAGAGAGAGAGGGACCGAGAGCGAGAGGGACGGAGATAGAGAGAGGGACAGGATGAAAGAGAGGGGGACAGGGAGAGAGAGAGACACAGAGAGAGAGAGGGACTGGGAGATAGAGGGACACAGAGACTGAGAGGTACAGAGAGAGAGAGAGAGGGTCAGGGAGAGAGAGAGGGACACGGAGAGAGAGGGACAGGGAGAGAGAGGGACACGGAGAGAGTGAGGGACACAGGGAGAGAGAAGGACTGGGAGAGAGAGTGGGACAGGGAAAGAGAGGGACTCAGAGAGAGAGCGAGGGAGAGAGAGAGGGACACAGAGAGAGGGACACAGAGAAAGAGGGACAGGGAGAGAGAAAGGGGCATGGAGAGAGAGAGGGACAGGGAGAGAGAGGGACACGGAGTGAGTGGGACAGGGAGAGGGAGAAGGACACAGAGAGATAGGGACAGGGAGAGACAGAGGGACAGGGAGATAGAGGGACAGGGAGAGATAGAGACCGACAGGGAGAGAGAGAGGGACACGGAGTGAGAGAGGGACAGGGAGAGAGAGGGACAGGGAGAGAGGGAGGGACAGGGCGAGAGAGGGAGAGGGGGAGTGAGAGGGACAGAGAGAGAGAGGGACATGGAGAGAGAGAGACAGAGGGAGAGAGAGGGACAGGGAGAGAGAGGGACAGGGAGAGAGAGGGACAGGGAGAGAGAGAGGGACACGGAGAGAGAGGGGGACAGGGAGGTAGAAGGACACGGAGAGAGAGAGGGACAGGGAGAGAGACAGAGGGACAGGAAGAGAGATAGGGACAGGGAGAGAGAGGGACACGAAGAGAGAGAGGGACAGGGAGAGAGAGGGACAAAGAGAGAGAGTGGGACAGGGAGTGAGACGGATAGAGAGAGAGAGAGGGACACAGAGAGAGAGATGGACAGGGAGAGGGAGGGACAGAGAGAGAGAGGGACAGGGAGAGAGAGAGGGACAGGGAGAGAGAGAGGGACACGGAGAGAGAGGGACAGGGAGAGAGAGGGACAGGGAGATAGACAGAGGGACAGAGAGAGAGTGAGGGACAGAGAGAGAGAGGGACACGGAGAGAGAGGGACAGGGAGAGAGAGGGTCCCGGACAGAGAGGGACAGAGAGAGAGGGGGACAGAGAGAGAGAGAGGGACAGAGAGAGAGAGGGACACGGAGAGGGAGAGTGACACGGAGAGGGAGAGGGACAGGGAGAGAGAGTGACAGGGAGAGAGAGAGGGACAGGGAGAGAGTGGGACAGGGAGAGTGAGAGGGACAGAGAGAGAGAGAGAGGGACATGGAGAGAGAGGGAAACAGGGAGAGAGAGGGAAAGGGAGAGAGAGGGACAGGGAGAGAGAGTGGGATAGGGAGAGAGAGGGACATGGAGAGAGAGGGACACAGGGACAGAGAGGGACAGAGAGAGAGAGTGGGACACGGAGAGAGAGAGGGACAGGGAGAGAGAGGGACAGGGAGAGAGTGAGGGAGACGGAGAGCGAGGGACAGGGAGAGAGAGAGGGACAGAGAGAGAGAGAGGGACAGGGAGAGAGAGGGACACAGAGAGAGAGAGGGACAGGGAGAGAGAGGGACAGAGAGAGAGAGGGACACAGAGAGAGAGGGACAAGGAGACGGAGGGACAGAGAGAGAGAGGGACAGGGAGAGAGAGGGACAGGGAGAGAGAGAGGGACAGGGAGAGAAAGAGGGACAGGGAGAGAGAGGGACACGGAGAGAGAGACACACAGAGAGAGGGAGGGACAGGGAGAGAGAGGAACAGGGGGAGAGCGAGAGAGGGATAGGGAGACAGAGAGGGACACGGAGAGAGAGTGACACAGAGAGAGAGGGACACAGAGAGAGAGGGGCAGGGAGAGAGAGAGGGACAGGGAGAGAGAGGGACACGGAGAGAGAGGGACAGGGAGAGAGAAAGGGACATGGAGAGAGAGAGGAACAGGGAGAGAGAGGGACACGGAGAGAAGGGGACAGGCAGAGAGAGAGGGACACAGAGACAGAGGGACAGGGAGAGACAGAGGGACAGGGAGATAGACGGACAGGGAGAGATAGAGACCGACAGGGAGAGAGAGAGGGTCACGGAGAGAGAGAGAGAGGGGGACAGGGAGAGAGAGAGGGACAGGGAGAGAGAGAGAGGGAAACTGGGAGGGTGTGGGACACAGAGAGAGAGAGGGACAGGGAGAGAGAGGGACACGGAGTGAGTGGGACAGGGAGAGTGAGAAGGACACAGAGAGATAGGGACAGGGAGAGACAGAGGGACAGGGAGATAGAGGGACAGGGAGAGATAGAGACCGACAGGGAGAGAGAGAGGGACACGGAGAGAGAGAGGGACAGGGAGAGAGAGGGACAGGGAGAGAGAGAGGGACAGGGCGCGAGAGGGAGAGGGGGAGTGAGAGGGACAGAGAGAGAGAGGGACATGGAGAGAGAGAGACAGAGGGAGAGAGAGGGACAGGGAGAGAGAGGGACAGGGAGAGAGAGGGACAGGGAGAGAGAGAGAGGGACACGGAGAGAGAGGGGGACAGGGAGGTAGAAGGACACGGAGAGAGAGAGGGACAGGGAGAGAGACAGAGGGACAGGAAGAGAGATAGGGACAGGGAGAGAGAGGGACACGGAGAGAGAGAGGGACAGGGAGAGAGAGGGACAAAGAGAGAGAGTGGGACAGGGAGTGAGACGGATAGAGAGAGAGAGAGGGACACAGAGAGAGAGATGGACAGGGAGAGGGAGGGACAGAGAGAGAGAGGGACAGGGAGAGAGAGGGACAGGGAGAGAGAGAGGGACAGGGAGAGAGAGAGGGACACGGAGAGAGAGGGACAGGGAGAGAGAGGGACAGGGAGATAGACAGAGGGACAGAGAGAGAGTGAGGGACAGAGAGAGAGAGGGACACGGAGAGAGAGGGACAGGGAGAGAGAGGGACCCGGACAGAGAGGGACAGAGAGAGAGAGGGACAGAGAGAGAGAGAGGGACAGAGAGAGAGAGGGACACGGAGAGGGAGAGGGACACGGAGAGGGAGAGGGACAGGGAGAGAGAGTGACAGGGAGAGAGAGAGGGACAGGGAGAGAGTGGGACAGGGAGAGTGAGAGGGACAGAGAGAGAGAGAGAGAGGGACATGGAGAGAGAGGGAAACAGGGAGAGAGAGGGAAAGGGTGAGAGAGGGACAGGGAGAGAGAGTGGGATAGGGAGAGAGAGGGACATGGAGAGAGAGAGGGACAGGGAGAGAGAGGGACAGGGAGAGAGTGAGGGAGACGGAGAGCGAGGGACAGGGAGAGAGAGAGGGACAGAGAGAGAGAGAGAGGGACAGGGAGAGAGAGGGACAGAGAGAGAGAGAGGGACTGGGAGAGAGAGGGACAGAGAGAGAGAGAGGGACAAAAAGAGAGAGAGAGGGACAAGGAGACGGAGGGACAGAGAGAGAGAGGGACAGGGAGAGAGAGGGACAGGGAGAGAGAGAGGGACAGGGAGAGAAAGAGGGACAGGGAGAGAGAGGGACACGGAGAGAGAGAGACACAGAGAGAGAGAGGACAGGGAGAGAGAGGAACAGGGGGAGAGCGAGAGAGGGATAGGGAGACAGAGAGGGACACGGAGAGAGAGTGACACAGAGAGAGAGGGACACAGAGAGCGAAGGGCAGGGAGAGAGAGAGGGACAGGGAGAGAGAGGGACACGGAGAGAGAGGGACACAGAGAGAGAGGGACAGGGCGAGAGAAAGGGACATGGAGAGAGAGAGGAACAGGGAGAGAGAGGGACACGGAGAGAAGGGGACAGGCAGAGAGAGAGGGACACAGAGACAGAGGGACAGGGAGAGACAGAGGGACAGGGAGATAGACGGACAGGGAGAGATAGAGACGGACAGGGAGAGAGAGAGGGTCACGGAGAGAGAGAGAGAGGGACAGGGAGAGAGAGAGGGACAGGGAGATGGAGGGACAGGGAGAGAGAGAGAGGGAAACGGTGAGGGTGTGGGACACAGAGAGAGAGAGGAACAGGGAGAGATTCGGACACACACAGAGAGAGAGGGAGAGACAGAGAGAGAGGGACAGAGAGAGAGAGTGGGACAGGGAGAGAGAGGGACACAGAGACTAAGAGGGACAGAGAGAGAGAGAGAGGGACACGGAGAGAGAGAGGGACACGGAGAAAGAGGGACAGGGAGAGAGAGGGACACGGAGAGAGAGGGACAGGGCGAGAGAGAGGAACACAGAGAGAGATAGGGACAGGGAGAGAGAGGGATGCAGAGAGAGAGAGGTACGGGGAGAGAGAGGGACAGAGAGCGAGGGACACAATGAGAGAGAGGGACAGGGAGACGGAGGGACAGAGAGAGTGAGGGACAGGGAAAGAGAGGGACAGGGAGAGAGAGGGACAGGGAGATAAAGAGGGACAGGGAGAGAGAGGGACACGGAGAGAGAGGGACACAGAGATAGAGACGGACAGGGAGAGAGAAAGGGACAGGGGGAGAGAGAGAGAGTGACAGGGAGAGAGAGAGGGACACGGAGAGAGAGGGACACAGGGAGAGAGGGACAGGGAGAGAGAGAGGGACAGGGAGAGAGAGAGGGACACGGAGAGAGAGAAGGACAGGGAGAGAGAGGGACAGGGAGAGAGAGAGGGACAGGGAGATAGGGGGACATGGAGAGAGAGAGAGGGACAGGGATAGAGAGAGGGACACGGAGAGATAAAGAGGGACAGGGAGAGAGAGGGACACGGAGAGGGAGAGGGACACGGAGAGGGAGAGGGACAGGGAGAGAGAGTGACAGGGAGAGAGAGAGGGACAGGGAGAGAGTGGGACAGGGAGAGTGAGAGGGACAGAGAGAGAGAGAGAGGGACATGGAGAGAGAGGGAAACAGGGAGAGAGAGGGAAAGGGAGAGAGAGGGACAGGGAGAGAGAGTGGGATAGGGAGAGAGAGGTACATGGAGAGAGAGGGACACAGGGACAGAGAGGGACAGAGAGAGAGAGTGGGACACGGAGAGAGAGAGGGACAGGGAGAGAGAGGGACAGGGAGAGAGTGAGGGGGACGGAGAGCGAGGGACAGGGAGAGAGAGAGGGACAGAGAGAGAGAGGGACAGGGAGAGAGAGGGACAGAGAGAGAGAGAGGGACAGGGAGAGAGAGGGACAGAGAGAGAGAGAGGGACACAGAGAGAGAGAGGGACAAGGAGACGGAGGGACAGAGAGAGAGAGGGACAGGGAGAGGGAGGGACAGGGAGAGAGAGAGGGACAGGGAGAGAAAGAGGGTCAGGGAGAGAGAGGGACACGGAGAGAGAGACACAGAGAGAGAGAGGGACAGGGAGAGAGAGGAACAGGGGGAGAGCGAGAGAGGGATAGGGAGACAGAGAGGGACACGGAGAGAGAGTGACACAGAGAGAGAGGGACACAGAGAGAGAGGGGCAGGGAGAGAGAGAGGGACAGGGAGAGAGAGGGACACGGAGAGAGAGGGACAGGGAGAGAGAAAGGGACATGGAGAGAGAGAGGAACAGGGAGAGAGGGGGACACGGAGAGAAGGGGACAGGCAGAGAGAGAGGGACACAGAGACAGAGGGACAGGGAGAGACAGAGGGACAGGGAGATAGACGGACAGGGAGAAAAAGAGACCGACAGGGAGAGAGAGAGGGTCACGGAGAGAGAGAGAGAGGGGGACAGGGAGAGAGAGAGGGACAGGGAGATGGAGGGACAGGGAGAGAGAGAGGGAAACGGGGAGGGTGTGGGACACAGAGAGAGAGAGAGGGACAGGGAGAGAGAGGGACACGGAGTGAGTGGGACAGGGAGAGTGAGAAGGACACAGAGAGATAGGGACAGGGAGAGACAGAGGGACAGGGAGATAGAGGGACAGGGAGAGATAGAGACCGACAGGGAGAGAGAGAGGGACACGGAGAGAGAGAGGGACAGGGAGAGAGAGGGACAGGGAGAGAGAGAGGGACAGGGCGAGAGAGGGAGAGGGGGAGTGAGAGGGACAGAGAGAGAGAGGGACATGGAGAGAGAGAGACAGAGGGAGAGAGAGGGACAGGGAGAGAGAGGGACAGGGAGAGAGAGGGACAGGGAGAGAGAGAGGGACACGGAGAGAGAGGGGGACAGGGAGGTAGAAGGACACGGAGAGAGAGAGGGACAGGGAGAGAGACAGAGAGACAGGAAGAGAGATAGGGACAGGGAGAGAGAGGGACACGGAGAGAGAGAGCGACAGGGAGAGAGAGGGACAAAGAGAGAGAGTGGGACAGGGAGTGAGACGGATAGAGAGAGAGAGAGGGACACACAGAGAGAGATGGACAGGGAGAGGGAGGGACAGAGAGAGAGAGGGACAGGGAGAGAGAGAGGGACAGGGAGAGAGAGAGGGACACGGAGAGAGAGGGACAGGGAGAGAGAGGGACAGGGAGATAGACAGAGGGACAGAGAGAGAGTGAGGGACAGAGAGAGAGAGAGGGACACGGAGAGAGAGGAACAGGGAGAGAGAGGGACCCGGACAGAGAGGGACAGAGAGAGAGCGGGACAGAGAGAGAGAGAGGGACAAAGAGAGAGAGGGACACGGAGAGGGAGAGGGACACGGAGAGGGAGAGGGACAGGGAGAGAGAGTGACAGGGAGAGAGAGAGGGACAGGGAGAGAGTGGGACAGGGAGAGTGAGAGGGACAGAGAGAGAGAGAGAGAGGGACAAGGAGAGAGAGGGAAACAGGGAGATAGAGGGAAAGGGAGAGAGAGGGACAGGGAGAGAGAGTGGGATAGGGAGAGAGAGGGACATGGAGACAGACAGGGACACAGGGACAGAGAGGGACAGAGAGAGAGAGGGACAGGGAGAGAGAGGGACAGGGAGAGAGTGAGGGAGACGGAGAGCGAGGGACAGGGAGAGAGAGAGGGACAGAGAGATAGAGAGGGACAGGGAGAGAGAGGGACAGAGAGAGAGAGGGGGACTGGGAAAGAGAGGGACAGAGAGAGAGAGAGGGACAAAAAGAGAGAGAGAGGGACAAGGAGACGGAGGGACAGAGAGAGAGAAGGACAGGGAGAGAGAGGGACAGGGAGAGAGAGAGGGACAGGGAGAGAAAGAGGGACAGGGAGAGAGAGGGACACGGAGAGAGAGAGACACAGAGAGAGAGAGGACAGGGAGAGAGAGGAACAGGGGGAGAGCGAGAGATGGATAGGGAGACAGAGAGGGACACGGAGAGAGAGTGACACAGAGAGAGAGGGACAGAGAGAGAGAGGGGCAGGGAGAGAGAGAGGGACAGGGAGAGAGAGGGACACGGAGAGAGAGGGACACAGAGAGAGAGGGACAGGGAGAGAGAAAGGGACATGGAGAGAGAGAGGAACAGGGAGAGAGAGGGACACGGAGAGAAGGGGACAGGCAGAGAGAGAGGGACACAGAGACAGAGGGACAGGGAGAGACAGAGGGACAGGGAGATAGACGGACAGGGAGAGATAGAGACGGACAGGGAGAGAGAGAGGGTCACGGAGAGAGAGAGAGAGGGACAGGGAGAGAGAGAGGGACAGGGAGAGAGAGGGACAGAGAGAGAGAGAGGGACAGGGAGAGAGAGGGACAGAGAGAGAGAGAGGGACACAGAGAGAGAGAGGGACAAGGAGACGGAGGGACAGAGAGAGAGAGGGACAGGGAGAGAGAGGGACAGGGAGAGAGAGAGGGACAGGGAGAGAAAGAGGGACAGGGAGAGAGAGGGACACGGAGAGAGAGACACAGAGAGAGAGGGACAGGGAGAGAGAGGAACAGGGGGAGAGCGAGAGAGGGATAGGGAGACAGAGAGGGACACGGAGAGAGAGTGACACAGAGAGAGAGGGACACAGAGAGAGAGGGGCAGGGAGAGAGAGAGGGACAGGGAGAGAGAGGGACACGGAGAGAGAGGGACAGGGAGAGAGAAAGGGACATGGAGAGAGAGAGGAACAGGGAGAGAGGGGGACACGGAGAGAAGGGGACAGGCAGAGAGAGAGGGACACAGAGACAGAGGGACAGGGAGAGACAGAGGGACAGGGAGATAGACGGACAGGGAGAGATAGAGACCGACAGGGAGAGAGAGAGGGTCACGGAGAGAGAGCGAGAGGGGGACGGGGAGAGAGAGAGGGACAGGGAGATGGAGGGACAGGGAGAGAGATGGAGGGAAACGGGGAGGGTGTGGGACACAGAGAGAGAGAGAGGGACAGGGAGAGAGAGGGACACGGAGTGAGTGGGACAGGGAGAGTGAGAAGGACACAGAGAGATAGGGACAGGGAGAGACAGAGGGACAGGGAGATAGAGGGACAGGGAGAGATAGAGACCGACAGGGAGAGAGAGAGGGACACGGAGAGAGAGAGGGACAGGGAGAGAGAGGGACAGGGAGAGAGAGAGGGACAGGGCGAGAGAGGGAGAGGGGGAGTGAGAGGGACAGAGAGAGAGAGGGACATGGAGAGAGAGAGACAGAGGGAGAGAGAGGGACAGGGAGAGAGAGGGACAGGGAGAGAGAGGGACAGGGAGAGAGAGAGGGACACGGAGAGAGAGGGGGACAGGGAGGTAGAAGGACACGGAGAGAGAGAGGGACAGGGAGAGAGACAGAGAGACAGGAAGAGAGATAGGGACAGGGAGAGAGAGGGACACGGAGAGAGAGAGGGACAGGGAGAGAGAGGGACAAAGAGAGAGAGTGGGACAGGGAGTGAGACGGATAGAGAGAGAGAGAGGGACACACAGAGAGAGATGGACAGGGAGAGGGAGGGACAGAGAGAGAGAGGGACAGGGAGAGAGAGAGAGGGACAGGGAGAGAGAGAGGGACAGGGAGAGAGAGAGGGACACGGAGAGAGAGGGACAGGGAGAGAGAGGGACAGGGAGATAGACAGAGGGACAGAGAGAGAGTGAGGGACAGAGAGAGAGAGAGGGACACGGAGAGAGAGGAACAGGGAGAGAGAGGGACCCGGACAGAGAGGGACAGAGAGAGAGCGGGACAGAGAGAGAGAGAGGGACAGAGAGAGAGAGGGACACGGAGAGGGAGAGGGACACGGAGAGGGAGAGGGACAGGGAGAGAGAGTGACAGGGAGAGAGAGAGGGACAGGGAGAGAGTGGGACAGGGAGAGTGAGAGGGACAGAGAGAGAGAGAGAGGGACATGGAGAGAGAGGGAAACAGGGACAGAGAGTGACAGAGAGAGAGAGGGACAGGGAGAGAGAGGGACAGGGAGAGAGTGAGGGAGACGGAGAGCGAGGGACAGGGAGAGAGAGAGGGACAGAGAGAGAGAGAGGGACAGGGAGAGAGAGGGACAGAGAGAGAGAGGGGGACTGGGAGAGAGAGAGGGACAGAGAGAGAGAGGGGGACAAAAAGAGAGAGAGAGGGACAAGGAGACGGAGGGACAGAGAGAGAGAAGGACAGGGAGAGAGAGGGACAGGGAGAGAGAGAGGGACAGGGAGAGAAAGAGGGACAGGGAGAGAGAGGGACACGGAGAGAGAGAGACACAGAGAAGGAGAGGACAGGGAGAGAGAGGAACAGGGGGAGAGCGAGAGATGGATAGGGAGACAGAGAGGGACACGGAGAGAGAGTGACACAGAGAGAGAGGGACACAGAGAGAGAGGGGCAGGGAGAGAGAGAGGGACAGGGAGAGAGAGGGACACGGAGAGAGAGGGACACAGAGAGAGAGGGACAGGGAGAGAGAAAGGGACATGGAGAGAGAGAGGAACAGGGAGAGAGAGGGACACGGAGAGAAGGGGACAGGCAGAGAGAGAGGGACACAGAGACAGAGGGACAGGGAGAGACAGAGGGACAGGGAGATCGACGGACAGGGAGAGATAGAGACGGACAGGGAGAGAGATAGGGTCACGGAGAGAGAGAGAGAGGGACAGGGAGAGAGAGAGGGACAGGGAGATGGAGAGACAGGGAGAGAGAGAGAGGGAAACGGTGAGGGTGTGGGACACAGAGAGAGAGAGGAACAGGGAGAGATTCGGACACACACAGAGAGAGAGGGAGAGACAGAGAGAGAGAGGGACAGAGAGAGAGAGTGGGACAGGGAGAGAGAGGGACACAGAGACTAAGAGGGACAGAGAGAGAGAGAGGGACATGGAGAGAGAGAGGGACACGGAGAAGGAGGGACAGGGAGAGAGAGAGGGACACGGAGAGAGAGGGACAGGGCGAGAGAGAGGAACACAGAGAGAGATAGGGACAGGGAGAGAGAGTGGGACACGGAGAGAGAGAGGGACAGGGAGAGAGAGGGACAGGGAGAGAGAGGGACACAGAGAGTGAGGGACAGGGAAAGAGAGGGATAGGGAGAGAGAGGGACAGGGAGAGAAAGAGGGACAGGGAGAGAGAGGGACACGGAGAGAGAGGGACACAGAGATAGAGACGGACAGGGAGAGAGAAAGGGACAGGGGGAGAGAGAGAGAGGGACAGGGAGAGAGAGAGGGACACGGAGAGAGAGGGACACAGAGAGAGAGGGACAGGGAGAGAGAGAGGGACAGGGAGAGAAAGAGGGACACGGAGAGAGAGAAGGACAGGGAGAGAGAGAGGGACAGGGAGAGAGAGAGGGACAGGGAGATAGGGGGACATGGAGAGAGAGAGAGGGACAGGGATAGAGAGAGGGACACGGAGAGATAAAGAGGGACAGGGAGAGAGAGGGACACGGAGAGGGAGAGGGACACGGAGAGGGAGAGGGACAGGGAGAGAGAGTGACAGGGAGAGAGAGAGGGACAGGGAGAGAGTGGGACAGGGAGAGTGAGAGGGACAGAGAGAGAGAGAGAGGGACATGGAGAGAGAGGGAAACAGGGAGAGAGAGGGAAAGGGAGAGAGAGGGACAGGGAGAGAGAGTGGGATAGGGAGAGAGAGGGACATGGAGAGAGAGGGACACAGGGACAGAGAGGAACAGAGAGAGAGAGTGGGACACGGAGAGAGAGAGGGACAGGGAGAGAGAGGGACAGGGAGAGAGTGAGGGAGACGGAGAGCGAGGGACAGGGAGAGAGAGGGACACAGAGAGAGAGGGGCAGGGAGAGAGAGAGGGACAGGGAGAGAGAGGGACACGGAGAGAGAGGGACACAGAGAGAGAGGGACAGGGAGAGAGAAAGGGACATGGAGAGAGAGGGACACGGAGAGAAGGGGACAGGCAGAGAGAGAGGGACACAGAGACAGAGGGACAGGGAGAGACAGAGGGACAGGGAGATAGACGGACAGGGAGAGATAGAGACGGACAGGGAGATAGGGGGACATGGAGAGAGAGAGAGGGACAGGGATAGAGAGAGGGACACGGAGAGATAAAGAGGGACAGGGAGATAGAGGGACACGGAGAGAGAGGGACACAGAGAGAGAGAGACGGACAGGGAGAGAGAGAGGGACAGGGAGAGAGAGAGAGGGACAGGGAGAGAGAGAGGGACACGGAGAGAGAGAGGGACAGGGAGAGAGAGAGCGACAGGGAGAGAGAGGGACAGGGAGAGAGAGAGGGACACGGAGAGAGAGGGGGACAGTGAGATAGATGGACATGGAGAGAGAGAGGGACAGGGAGAGAGACAGAGGGACAGGAAGAGAGAGAGGGACACGGAGAGAGCGAGGGACAGGGAGAGAGAGAGGGACAGGGAGATAGAGGGACACGGAGAGAGAGAGAGGGACACGGAGAGGGTGAGGGACAGAGAGAGAGAGAGAGAAGGTCAGGGAGAGAGAGGGACACACAGAGAGAGAGAGGGACCGCGAGAGAGAGGGACGGAGAGAGAGAGAGGGACAGGATGAAAGAGAGGGGGACAGGGAGAGAGAGAGAGACACACACAGAGAGAGAGGGACTGGGAGATAGAGGGACACAGAGACTGAGAGGGACAGAGAGAGAGAGAGGGTCATGGAGAGAGAGAGGGACACGGAGAGAGAGGGACAGGGAGAGAGAGGGACACGGAGAGAGTGAGGGACACAGAGAGAGAGAAGGACTGGGAGAGAGAGTGGGACAGGGAAAGAGAGGGACACAGAGAGAGAGCGAGGGAGAGAGAGAGGGACACAGAGAGAGGGACACAGAGAGAGAGGGACAGGGAGAGAGAAAGGGGCATGGAGAGAGAGAGGGACAGGGAGAGAGAGGGAGAGGGAGAGTGAGAGGGACAGAGAGAGAGAGGGACATGGAGGGAGAGGGACAGAGGGAGAGAGAGGGACAGGGAGAGAGAGGGACAGGGAGTGAGAGGGACAGGGAGAGAGAGAGGGACAGGGAGAGAGAGGGGGACAGGGAGGTAGATGGACATGGAGAGAGAGAGTGAGAGGGACAGAGAGAGAGAGGGACAGGAAGAGAGAGAGGGACAGGGAGAGAGAGGGACACGGAGAGAGAGAGGGACAGGGAGAGAGAGGGAGAAAGAGAGAGAGTGGGACAGGGAGTGAGACGGATAGAGAGAGAGAGCGGGACACAGAGAGAGAGATGGACAGGGAAAGGGAGCAACAGAGAGAGAGAGAGGCACAGGGAGAGAGAGAGAGAGGGACAGGGAGAGAGAGAGGGACAGGGACAGGGAGAGAGTGAGGGACACGGAGAGAGAGGGACAGGGAGAGAGAGGGACAGGGAGAGAGAGGGACCCGGACAGAGAGGGACAGAGAGAGAGAGGGACAGAGAGAGAGAGAGGGACAGAGAGAGAGGGGGACACGGAGAGGGAGAGGGACACGGAGAGGGAGAGGGACAGGGAGAGAGAGTGACAGGGAGAGAGAGAGAGGGACAGGGAGAGAGTGGGACAGGGAGAGTGAGAGGGACAGAGAGAGAGAGAGGGACATGGAGTGAGAGGGAAACAGAGAGAGAGAGGGAAAGGGAGAGAGAGGGACAGGGAGAGAGAGTGGGATAGGGAGAGAGAGGGACATGGAGAGAGAGGGACACAGGGACAGAGAGGGACAGAGAGAGAGAGTGGGACACGGAGAGAGAGAGGGACACGGAGAGAGAGCGACAGGGAGAGAGTGAGGGAGACGGAGAGTGAGTGACAGGGAGAGAGAGAGGGACAGAGAGAGAGAGAGGGACAGGGAGAGAGAGGGACACAGAGAGAGAGAGGGACAGGGAGAGAGAGGGACAGAGAGAGAGAGAGGGACACAGAGAGAGAGAGGGACAGGGAGACGGAGGGACAGAGAGAGAGGGACAGGGAGAGAGAGGGACAGGGAGAGAGAGAGGGACAGGGAGAGAAAGAGGGACAGGGAGAGAGAGGGACACGGAGAGAGAGACACAGAGAGAGAGAGAGAGGGACAGGGAGAGAGAGGGACAGGGGGAGAGCGAGAGAAGGATAGGGAGACAGAGAGGGACACGGAGAGAGAGGGACACAGAGAGAGAGGGACAGAGAGAGAGAGGGGCAGGGAGAGAGAGAGGGACAGGGAGAGAGAGAGGGTCACGGAGAGAGAGGGACACAGAGAGAGAGGGACAGAGAGAGAGAAAGGGACATGGAGAAAGAGAGGGACAGGGAGAGAGAGGGACACGGAGAGAAGGGGACAGGTAGAGAGAGAGGGACACAGAGAGAGAGAGGGACACGGAGAAGGAGGGACAGGGAGAGAGAGAGGGACACGGAGAGAGAGGGACAGGGCGAGAGAGAGGAACACAGAGAGAGATAGGGACAGGGAGAGAGAGTGGGACACGGAGAGAGAGAGGGACAGGGAGAGAGAGGGACAGGGAGAGAGAGGGACACAGAGAGTGAGGGACAGGGAAAGAGAGGGATAGGGAGAGAGAGGGACAGGGAGAGAAAGAGGGACAGGGAGAGAGAGGGACACGGAGAGAGAGGGACACAGAGATAGAGACGGACAGGGAGAGAGAAAGGGACAGGGGGAGAGAGAGAGAGGGACAGGGAGAGAGAGAGGGACACGGAGAGAGAGGGACACAGAGAGAGAGGGACAGGGAGAGAGAGAGGGACAGGGAGAGAAAGAGGGACACGGAGAGAGAGAAGGACAGGGAGAGAGAGAGGGACAGGGAGAGAGAGAGGGACAGGGAGATAGGGGGACATGGAGAGAGAGAGAGGGACAGGGATAGAGAGAGGGACACGGAGAGATAAAGAGGGACAGGGAGAGAGAGGGACACGGAGAGGGAGAGGGACACGGAGAGGGAGAGGGACAGGGAGAGAGAGTGACAGGGAGAGAGAGAGGGACAGGGAGAGAGTGGGACAGGGAGAGTGAGAGGGACAGAGAGAGAGAGAGAGGGACATGGAGAGAGAGGGAAACAGGGAGAGAGAGGGAAAGGGAGAGAGAGGGACAGGGAGAGAGAGTGGGATAGGGAGAGAGAGGGACATGGAGAGAGAGGGACACAGGGACAGAGAGGAACAGAGAGAGAGAGTGGGACACGGAGAGAGAGAGGGACAGGGAGAGAGAGGGACAGGGAGAGAGTGAGGGAGACGGAGAGCGAGGGACAGGGAGAGAGAGGGACACAGAGAGAGAGGGGCAGGGAGAGAGAGAGGGACAGGGAGAGAGAGGGACACGGAGAGAGAGGGACACAGAGAGAGAGGGACAGGGAGAGAGAAAGGGACATGGAGAGAGAGGGACACGGAGAGAAGGGGACAGGCAGAGAGAGAGGGACACAGAGACAGAGGGACAGGGAGAGACAGAGGGACAGGGAGATAGACGGACAGGGAGAGATAGAGACGGACAGGGAGATAGGGGGACATGGAGAGAGAGAGAGGGACAGGGATAGAGAGAGGGACACGGAGAGATAAAGAGGGACAGGGAGATAGAGGGACACGGAGAGAGAGGGACACAGAGAGAGAGAGACGGACAGGGAGAGAGAGAGGGACAGGGAGAGAGAGAGAGGGACAGGGAGAGAGAGAGGGACACGGAGAGAGAGAGGGACAGGGAGAGAGAGAGCGACAGGGAGAGAGAGGGACAGGGAGAGAGAGAGGGACACGGAGAGAGAGGGGGACAGTGAGATAGATGGACATGGAGAGAGAGAGGGACAGGGAGAGAGACAGAGGGACAGGAAGAGAGAGAGGGACACGGAGAGAGCGAGGGACAGGGAGAGAGAGAGGGACAGGGAGATAGAGGGACACGGAGAGAGAGAGAGGGACACGGAGAGGGTGAGGGACAGAGAGAGAGAGAGAGAAGGTCAGGGAGAGAGAGGGACACACAGAGAGAGAGAGGGACCGCGAGAGAGAGGGACGGAGAGAGAGAGAGGGACAGGATGAAAGAGAGGGGGACAGGGAGAGAGAGAGAGACACACACAGAGAGAGAGGGACTGGGAGATAGAGGGACACAGAGACTGAGAGGGACAGAGAGAGAGAGAGGGTCATGGAGAGAGAGAGGGACACGGAGAGAGAGGGACAGGGAGAGAGAGGGACACGGAGAGAGTGAGGGACACAGAGAGAGAGAAGGACTGGGAGAGAGAGTGGGACAGGGAAAGAGAGGGACACAGAGAGAGAGCGAGGGAGAGAGAGAGGGACACAGAGAGAGGGACACAGAGAGAGAGGGACAGGGAGAGAGAAAGGGGCATGGAGAGAGAGAGGGACAGGGAGAGAGAGGGAGTGGGAGAGTGAGAGGGACAGAGAGAGAGAGGGACATGGAGGGAGAGGGACAGAGGGAGAGAGAGGGACAGGGAGAGAGAGGGACAGGGAGTGAGAGGGACAGGGAGAGAGAGAGGGACAGGGAGAGAGAGGGGGACAGGGAGGTAGATGGACATGGAGAGAGAGAGTGAGAGGGACAGAGAGAGAGAGGGACAGGAAGAGAGAGAGGGACAGGGAGAGAGAGGGACACGGAGAGAGAGAGGGACAGGGAGAGAGAGGGAGAAAGAGAGAGAGTGGGACAGGGAGTGAGACGGATAGAGAGAGAGAGCGGGACACAGAGAGAGAGATGGACAGGGAAAGGGAGCAACAGAGAGAGAGAGAGGCACAGGGAGAGAGAGAGAGAGGGACAGGGAGAGAGAGAGGGACAGGGACAGGGAGAGAGTGAGGGACACGGAGAGAGAGGGACAGGGAGAGAGAGGGACAGGGAGAGAGAGGGACCCGGACAGAGAGGGACAGAGAGAGAGAGGGACAGAGAGAGAGAGAGGGACAGAGAGAGAGGGGGACACGGAGAGGGAGAGGGACACGGAGAGGGAGAGGGACAGGGAGAGAGAGTGACAGGGAGAGAGAGAGAGGGACAGGGAGAGAGTGGGACAGGGAGAGTGAGAGGGACAGAGAGAGAGAGAGGGACATGGAGTGAGAGGGAAACAGAGAGAGAGAGGGAAAGGGAGAGAGAGGGACAGGGAGAGAGAGTGGGATAGGGAGAGAGAGGGACATGGAGAGAGAGGGACACAGGGACAGAGAGGGACAGAGAGAGAGAGTGGGACACGGAGAGAGAGAGGGACACGGAGAGAGAGCGACAGGGAGAGAGTGAGGGAGACGGAGAGAGTGTGACAGGGAGAGAGAGAGGGACAGAGAGAGAGAGAGGGACAGGGAGAGAGAGGGACACAGAGAGAGAGAGGGACAGGGAGAGAGAGGGACAGAGAGAGAGAGAGGGACACAGAGAGAGAGAGGGACAGGGAGACGGAGGGACAGAGAGAGAGGGACAGGGAGAGAGAGGGACAGGGAGAGAGAGAGGGACAGGGAGAGAAAGAGGGACAGGGAGAGAGAGGGACACGGAGAGAGAGACACAGAGAGAGAGAGAGAGGGACAGGGAGAGAGAGGGACAGGGGGAGAGCGAGAGAAGGATAGGGAGACAGAGAGGGACACGGAGAGAGAGGGACACAGAGAGAGAGGGACAGAGTGAGAGAGGGGCAGGGAGAGAGAGAGGGACAGGGAGAGAGAGAGGGTCACGGAGAGAGAGGGACACAGAGAGAGAGGGACAGAGAGAGAGAAAGGGACATGGAGAAAGAGAGGGACAGGGAGAGAGAGGGACACGGAGAGAAGGGGACAGGTAGAGAGAGAGGGACACAGAGAGAGAGGGACAGGGAGAGACAGAGGGACAGGGAGATAGAGGGACAGGGAGAGATAGAGACCGACAGGGAGAGAGAGAGGGTCACGGAGAGAGAGAGAGAGGGACAGGGAGAGAGAAAGGGACAGGGAGATGGAGGGACAGGGAGAGAGAGAGAGGGAAACGGGGAGGGTGTGGGACACAGCGAGAGAGAGGAACAGGGAGAGAGAGGGACACACAGAGAGAGCGAGGGAGAGACAGAGAGAGAGGGACAGAGAGAGAGAGTGGGACAGGGAGAGAGAGGGACACAGAGACTAAGAGGGACAGAGAGAGAGAGGGACACGGAGAGAGAGAGGGACACGGAGAGAGAGGGACAGGGAGAGAGAGGGACACGGAGAGAGAGAGGGACAGGGAGAGAGAGGGACAGAGAGAGAGAGAGGTACAGGGAGAGAGAGGGACAGAGAGAGAGGGACACAGAGAGAGAGAGAGGGACAGGGATACGGAGGGACAGAGAGAGTGAGGGACAGGGAGAGAGAGGGACAGGGCGAGAGAGAGGGACAGGGAGAGAAAGAGGGACAGGGAGAGAGAGGGACACGGAGAGAGAGGGACACAGAGATAGAGACGGACAGGGAGAGAGAGAGGGACAGGGGAGAGAGAGAGAGGGACAGGGAGAGAGAGAGGGACACGGAGAGAGAGGGACACAGAGAGAGAGGGACACAGAGAGAGAGGGACACGGAGAGAGTGAGGGACAGAGAGAGAGAGAGAAGGTCAGGGAGAGAGAGGGACACACAGAGAGAGAGGGACCGAGTGAGAGAGGGACGGAGAGAGAGAGAGGGACAGGATGAAAGAGAGGGGGACAGGGAGAGAGAGAGACACACAGAGAGAGAGAGGGACTGGGAGATAGAGGGACACAGATACTGAGAGGGACAGAGAGAGAGAGAGGGTCAGGGAGAGAGAGAGGGACACGGAGAGAGAGGGACAGGGAGAGAGAGGGACACGGAGAGAGTGAGGGACACAGAGAGAGAGAAGGACTGGGAGAGAGAGTGGGACAGGGAAAGAGAGGTACACAGAGAGAGAGCGAGGGAGAGAGAGAGGGACACAGAGAGAGGGACACAGAGAGAGAGGGACAGGGAGAGAGAAAGGGGCATGGAGAGAGAGGGACAGGGAGAGAGAGGGACACGGAGTGAGTGGGACAGGGAGAGAGAGAAGGACACAGAGAGATAGGGACAGGGAGAGACAGAGGGACAGGGAGATAGAGGGACAGGGAGAGATAGAGACCGACAGGGAGAGGGAGAGGGACACGGAGAGAGAGAGGGACAGGGAGAGAGAGGGACAGGGAGAGAGAGAGGGACAGGGCGAGAGAGGGAGAGTGAGAGGGACAGAGAGAGAGAGGGACATGGAGAGAGAGGGACAGAGGGAGAGAGGGACAGGGAGAGAGAGGGACAGGGAGAGAGAGGGACAGGGAGAGAGAGAGGGACACGGAGAGAGAGGGGGACAGGGAGGTAGATGGACATGGGGAGAGAGAGAGGGACAGGGAGAGAGACAGAGGGACAGGAAGAGAGAGAGGGACAGGGAGAGAGAGGGACACGGAGAGAGAGAGGGACAGGGAGAGAGAGGGAGAAAGAGAGAGAGTGGGACAGGGAGTGAGACGGATAGAGAGAGAGAGAGGGACACAGAGAGAGAGATGGACAGAGAGAGGGAGGGACAGAGAGAGAGAGGGACAGGCAGAGAGAGAGGGACAGGGAGAGATAGAGGGACAGGGAGAGAGAGAGGGACACGGAGAGAGAGGGACAGGGAGAGAGAGGGACCCGGACAGAGAGGGACAGAGAGAGAGAGGGACAGAGAGAGAGAGAGGGACAGAGAGAGAGAGGGACACGGAGAGGGAGAGGGACACGGAGAGGGAGAGGGTCAGGGAGAGAGAGTGACAGGGGGAGAGAGAGGGACAGGGAGAGAGTGGGACAGGGAGAGTGAGAGGGACAGAGAGAGAGAGAGGGACATGGAGTGAGGGGGAAACAGGGAGAGAGAGGGAAAGGGAGAGAGAGGGACAGGGAGAGAGAGTGGGATAGGGAGAGAGGGACATGGAGAGAGAGGGACACAGGGACAGAGAGGGACAGAGAGCGAGTGGGATACGGAGAGAGAGAGGGACAGGGAGAGAGAGAGAGAGGGACAGGGAGAGAGTGAGGGACACGGAGAGAGAGTGACAGGGAGAGAGAGAGGGACACAGAGAGAGAGAGAGGGACAGGGAGAGAGAGGGACACAGAGAGAGAGAGGGACAGAGAGAGAGAGTGGGACAGGGAGAGAGAGGGACACAGAGACTAAGAGGGACAGAGAGAGAGGGACACGGAGAGAGAGAGGGACACGGAGAGAGAGGGACAGGGAGAGAGAGGGACACGGAGAGAGAGAGGGACAGGGAGAGAGAGGGACAGAGAGAGAGAGAGGTACAGGGAGAGAGAGATACAGAGAGAGAGAGGGACACAGAGAGAGAGAGAGGGAAAGGGATACGGAGGGACAGAGAGAGTGAGGGACAGGGAGAGAGAGGGACAGGGAGAGAGAGAGGGACAGGGAGAGAAAGAGGGATAGGGAGAGAGAGGGACACGGAGAGAGAGGGACACAGAGATAGAGACGGACAGGGAGAGAGAGAGGGACAGGGGAGAGAGAGAGAGGGACAGGGAGAGAGAGAGGGACACGGAGAGAGAGGGACACAGAGAGAGAGGGACACAGAGAGAGAGGGACACGGAGAGGGTGAGGGACAGAGAGAGAAAGAAGGTCAGGGAGAGAGAGGGACACACAGAGAGAGAGGGACCGAGAGAGAGAGGGACGGAGAGAGAGAGAGGGACAGGATGAAAGAGAGGGGGACAGGGAGAGAGAGAGACACACAGAGAGAGAGAGGGACTGGGAGATAGAGGGACACAGATACTGAGAGGGACAGAGAGAGAGAGAGGGACAGGGAGAGAAAGAGGGACAGGGAGAGAGAGGGACACGGAGAGAGAGGGACACAGAGATAGAGACGGACAGGGAGAGAGAGAGGGACAGGGGAGAGAGAGAGAGGGACAGGGAGAGAGAGAGGGACACGGAGAGAGAGGGACACAGAGAGAGAGGGACACAGAGAGAGAGGGACACGGAGAGAGTGAGGGACAGAGAGAGAGAGAGAAGGTCAGGGAGAGAGAGGGACACACAGAGAGAGAGGGACCGAGTGAGAGAGGGACGGAGAGAGAGAGAGGGACAGGATGAAAGAGAGGGGGACAGGGAGAGAGAGAGACACACAGAGAGAGAGAGGGACTGGGAGATAGAGGGACACAGATACTGAGAGGGACAGAGAGAGAGAGAGGGTCAGGGAGAGAGAGAGGGACACGGAGAGAGAGGGACAGGGAGAGAGAGGGACACGGAGAGAGTGAGGGACACAGAGAGAGAGAAGGACTGGGAGAGAGAGTGGGACAGGGAAAGAGAGGTACACAGAGAGAGAGCGAGGGAGAGAGAGAGGGACACAGAGAGAGGGACACAGAGAGAGAGGGACAGGGAGAGAGAAAGGGGCATGGAGAGAGAGGGACAGGGAGAGAGAGGGACACGGAGTGAGTGGGACAGGGAGAGAGAGAAGGACACAGAGAGATAGGGACAGGGAGAGACAGAGGGACAGGGAGATAGAGGGACAGGGAGAGATAGAGACCGACAGGGAGAGGGAGAGGGACACGGAGAGAGAGAGGGACAGGGAGAGAGAGGGACAGGGAGAGAGAGAGGGACAGGGCGAGAGAGGGAGAGTGAGAGGGACAGAGAGAGAGAGGGACATGGAGAGAGAGGGACAGAGGGAGAGAGGGACAGGGAGAGAGAGGGACAGGGAGAGAGAGGGACAGGGAGAGAGAGAGGGACACGGAGAGAGAGGGGGACAGGGAGGTAGATGGACATGGGGAGAGAGAGAGGGACAGGGAGAGAGACAGAGGGACAGGAAGAGAGAGAGGGACAGGGAGAGAGAGGGACACGGAGAGAGAGAGGGACAGGGAGAGAGAGGGAGAAAGAGAGAGAGTGGGACAGGGAGTGAGACGGATAGAGAGAGAGAGAGGGACACAGAGAGAGAGATGGACAGAGAGAGGGAGGGACAGAGAGAGAGAGGGACAGGCAGAGAGAGAGGGACAGGGAGAGATAGAGGGACAGGGAGAGAGAGAGGGACACGGAGAGAGAGGGACAGGGAGAGAGAGGGACCCGGACAGAGAGGGACAGAGAGAGAGAGGGACAGAGAGAGAGAGAGGGACAGAGAGAGAGAGGGACACGGAGAGGGAGAGGGACACGGAGAGGGAGAGGGTCAGGGAGAGAGAGTGACAGGGGGAGAGAGAGGGACAGGGAGAGAGTGGGACAGGGAGAGTGAGAGGGACAGAGAGAGAGAGAGGGACATGGAGTGAGGGGGAAACAGGGAGAGAGAGGGAAAGGGAGAGAGAGGGACAGGGAGAGAGAGTGGGATAGGGAGAGAGGGACATGGAGAGAGAGGGACACAGGGACAGAGAGGGACAGAGAGCGAGTGGGATACGGAGAGAGAGAGGGACAGGGAGAGAGAGAGAGAGGGACAGGGAGAGAGTGAGGGACACGGAGAGAGAGTGACAGGGAGAGAGAGAGGGACACAGAGAGAGAGAGAGGGACAGGGAGAGAGAGGGACACAGAGAGAGAGAGGGACAGAGAGAGAGAGTGGGACAGGGAGAGAGAGGGACACAGAGACTAAGAGGGACAGAGAGAGAGGGACACGGAGAGAGAGAGGGACACGGAGAGAGAGGGACAGGGAGAGAGAGGGACACGGAGAGAGAGAGGGACAGGGAGAGAGAGGGACAGAGAGAGAGAGAGGTACAGGGAGAGAGAGATACAGAGAGAGAGAGGGACACAGAGAGAGAGAGAGGGAAAGGGATACGGAGGGACAGAGAGAGTGAGGGACAGGGAGAGAGAGGGACAGGGAGAGAGAGAGGGACAGGGAGAGAAAGAGGGATAGGGAGAGAGAGGGACACGGAGAGAGAGGGACACAGAGATAGAGACGGACAGGGAGAGAGAGAGGGACAGGGGAGAGAGAGAGAGGGACAGGGAGAGAGAGAGGGACACGGAGAGAGAGGGACACAGAGAGAGAGGGACACAGAGAGAGAGGGACACGGAGAGGGTGAGGGACAGAGAGAGAAAGAAGGTCAGGGAGAGAGAGGGACACACAGAGAGAGAGGGACCGAGAGAGAGAGGGACGGAGAGAGAGAGAGGGACAGGATGAAAGAGAGGGGGACAGGGAGAGAGAGAGACACACAGAGAGAGAGAGGGACTGGGAGATAGAGGGACACAGATACTGAGAGGGACAGAGAGAGAGAGAGGGTCAGGGAGAGAGAGAGGGACACGGAGAGAGAGGGACAGGGAGAGAGAGGGACACGGAGAGAGTGAGGGACACAGAGAGAGAGAAGGACTGGGAGAGAGAGTGGGACAGGGAAAGAGAGGTACACAGAGAGAGAGCGAGGGAGAGAGAGAGGGACACAGAGAGAGGGACACAGAGAGAGAGGGACAGGGAGAGAGAAAGGGGCATGGAGAGAGAGGGACAGGGAGAGAGAGGGACACGGAGTGAGTGGGACAGGGAGAGAGAAAGGGGCATGGAGAGATAGGGACAGGGAGAGACAGAGGGACAGGGAGATAGAGGGACAGGGAGAGATAGAGACCGACAGGGAGAGAGAGAGGGACACGGAGAGAGAGAGGGACAGGGAGAGAGAGGGACAGGGAGAGAGAGAGGGACAGGGCGAGAGAGGGAGAGTGAGAGGGACAGAGAGAGAGAGGGACATGGAGAGAGAGGGACAGAGGGAGAGAGAGGGACAGGGAGAGAGAGGGACAGGGAGAGAGAGGGACAGGGAGAGAGAGGGGGACAGGGAGGTAGATGGACATGGAGAGAGAGAGGGGGACAGGGAGAGAGACAGAGGGACAGGAAGAGAGAGAGGGACAGGGAGAGAGAGGGACACGGAGAGAGAGAGGGACAGGGAGAGAGAGGGAGAAAGAGAGAGAGTGGGACAGGGAGTGAGACGGATAGAGAGAGAGAGAGGGACACAGAGAGAGAGATGGACAGGGAGAGGGAGGGACAGAGAGAGAGAGGGACAGGCAGAGAGAGAGGGACAGGGAGAGAGAGAGGGACAGGGAGAGAGAGAGGGACACGGAGAGAGAGGGACAGGGAGAGAGAGGGACCCGGACAGAGAGGGACAGAGAGAGAGAGAGACAGAGAGAGAGAGAGGGACAGAGAGAGAGAGGGACACGGAGAGGGAGAGGGACACGGAGAGGGAGAGGGTCAGGGAGAGAGAGTGACAGGGGGAGAGAGAGGGACAGGGAGAGAGTGGGACAGGGAGAGTGAGAGGGACAGAGAGAGAGAGAGGGACATGGAGTGAGGGGGAAACAGGGAGAGAGAGGGAAAGGGAGAGAGAGGGACAGGGAGAGAGAGTGGGATAGGGAGAGAGGGACATGGAGAGAGAGGGACACAGGGACAGAGAGGGACAGAGAGAGAGTGGGATACGGAGAGAGAGAGGGACAGGGAGAGAGAGGGACGGGGAGAGAGTGAGGGACACGGAGAGAGAGTGACAGGGAGAGAGAGAGGGACACAGAGAGAGAGGGACAGGGAGAGAGAGGGACACAGAGAGAGAGAGGGACAGGGAGAGAGAGGGACAGAGAGAGAGAGAGGGACACAGAGAGAGAGAGGGACAGGGAGACGGAGGGACAGAGAGAGAGAGGGACAGGGAGAGAGAAGGACAGGGAGAGAGAGAGGGACAGGGAGAGAAAGAGGGACAGGGAGAGAGAGGGACACGGAGAGAGAGAGACACAGAGAGAGAGAGGGACAGGGAGAGAGAGGGACAGGGGGAGAGCGAGAGAGGGATAGGGAGACAGAGAGGGACACGGAGAGAGAGGGACACAGAGAGAGAGGGACACAGAGAGAGAGGGGCAGGGAGAGAGAGAGGGACAGGGAGAGAGAGGGTCACGGAGAGAGAGGGACACAGAGAGAGAGGGACAGGGAGAGAGAAAGGGACATGGAGAAAGAGAGGGACAGGGAGAGAGACGGACACGGAGAGAAGGGGACAGGTAGAGAGAGAGGGACACAGAGAGAGAGAGGGACACGGAGAAGGAGGGACAGGGAGAGATAGAGACCGACAGGGAGAGAGAGAGGGTCACGGAGAGAGAGAGAGAGGGACAGGGAGAGAGAAAGGGACAGGGAGATGGAGGGACAGGGAGAGAGAGAGAGGGAAACGGGGAGGGTGTGGGACACAGCGAGAGAGCGGAACAGGGAGAGAGAGGGACACACAGAGAGAGAGAGGGAGAGACAGAGAGAGAGGGACAGAGAGAGAGAGTGGGACAGGGAGAGAGAGGGACACAGAGACTAAGAGGGACAGAGAGAGAGAGGGACACGGAGAGAGAGAGGGACACGGAGAGAGAGGGACAGGGAGAGAGAGGGACACGGAGAGAGAGGGACAGGGCGAGAGAGAGGAACACAGAGAGAGAGAGGGACAGGGAGAGAGAGGGACAGAGAGAGAGAGAGGTACAGGGAGAGAGAGGGACAGAGAGACAGGGACACAGAGAGAGAGAGGGACAGGGATACGGAGGGACAGAGAGAGTGAGGGACAGGGAGAGAGAGGGACAGGGAGAGAGAGAGGGACAGGGAGAGAAAGAGGGACAGGGAGAGAGAGGGACAGGGAAAGAGAGGGACACGGAGAGAGTGAGGGACACAGAGAGAGAGAGGGACTGGGAGAGAGAGTGGGACAGGGAGAGACAGAGGGACAGGGAGATAGAGGGACAGGGAGAGATAGAGACCGACAGGGAGAGAGAGAGGGACACGGAGAGAGAGAGAGGGACAGGGCGAGAGAGAGGGACAGGGAGATAGAGGGACAGGGAGAGAGAGAGAGGGACACGGAGAGGGTGAGGGACACAGAGAGAGAGAGGGACAGTGAGAGAGAGGGACACAGAGAGAGAGAGAGGGACAGAGAGAGAGGGACAGAGAGAGAGAGAGGGACAGGGAGAGAGAGGGGGACAGGGAGACAGAAAGGAACACAGAGAGAGAGGGACAGGGAGAGAGAGGGACACAGAGACTGAGAGGGACAGAGAGAGAGAGGGACAGGGAGAGAGAGAGGGACATGGAGAGAGAGGGACAGGGAGAGAGAGGGACACACAGAAAGAGGGAGGTACAGAGAGAGAGAGGGAAAGGGAGAGAGAGAGGGACACGGAGAGAGAGGGACAGGGAGAGAGAGAGGGACAGAGAGAGAGAGAGAGGCCGGGAGTGAGAGTGACAGGGAGAGAGAGAGGGAAAGGGAGAGAGAGGGACACAGAGAGAGAGGGACACAGAGGGAGAGGGACAGGGAGACGGAGGGACAGAAAGAGAGAGGGACAGGGAGAGAGAGGGACACACAGAAAGAGGGAGTGACAGAGAGAGAGAGAGGGACAGGGAGAGAGAGAGGGACACGGAGAGAGAGGGACAAAGAGAGAGAGAGAGGGGCAGGGAGAGTGAGTGACCGGGAGAGAGAGAGGGACACGGAGAGAGATGGACACAGAGAGAGAGGGACACAGAGGGAGAGGGACAGGGAGAGAGAGAGGGACAGGGGGAGAGAGAGGGACACGGAGAGTGCGAGAGGGACAGGGAGAGAGTGAGGGACAGGGAGATGGGGGGACATGGAGAGAGAGAGAGGGACAGGGATAGAGAGAGGGACACGGAGAGAGAGGGAGAAAGAGAGAGAGAGAGGGGCAGGGAGAGTGAGTGACCGGGAGAGAGAGAGGGACACGGAGAGAGAGGGACACAGAGAGAGAGGGACACAGAGAGAGAGGGACAGGGAGAGTGAGAGGGACAGGGAGAAAGAGAGGGACACGGAGAGAGAGAGAAGGACAGGGAGATAGAGGGACAGGGAGAGAGAGAGGGACAGGGAGATAGGGTACATGGAGAGAGAGAGAGGGACAGGGATAGAGAGAGGGACACGGAGAGAGAAAAAGGGACAGGGAGAGAGAGGGACACGGAGAGAGAGGGACACAGAGAGAGAGAGACGGACAGGGAGAGAGAGGGGGACAGGGAGAGAGAGAGAGAGGGACAGGAAGAGAGAGAGGGACATGGAGAGAGATAGGGACAGGGAGAGAGAGAGCGACAGGGAGAGAGAGGGACAGGGAGAGAGAGAGGGACACGGAGAGAGAGAGAGGGGAACAGTGAGATAGATGGACATGGAGAGAGAGAGGGACCGGAGTGAGACAGAGGGACAGGAAGAGAGAGAGGGACACGGAGAGAGAGAGAGGGACAGGGAGAGAGAGAGAGGGACAGGGAGATAGAGGGACACGGAGAGAGAGAGAGGGACACGGAGAGGGTGAGGAACAGAGAGAGAGAGAGAGGGTCAGGGAGAGAGAGGGACACAGAGAGAGAGAGAGGGACCGAGAGAGAGAGCGACGGAGAGAGAGAGAGGGACAGGATGAAAGAGAGGGGGACAGGGAGAGAGAGAGTGACACAGAGAGAGAGACGGACTGGGAGATAGAGGGACACAGAGACTGAGAGGAACAGAGAGAGAGAGAGGGTCAGGGAGAGAGAGAGGGACACGGAGAGAGAGGGACAGGGAGAGAGAGGGACACGGAGAGAGTGAGGGACACAGAGAGAGAGAGGGACTGGGAGAGAGAGTGGGACAGGGAGAGACAGAGGGACAGGGAGATAGAGGGACAGGGAGAGATAGAGACCGACAGGGAGAGAGAGAGGGACACGGAGAGAGAGAGAGGGACAGGGCGAGAGAGAGGGACAGGGAGATAGAGGGACAGGGAGAGAGAGAGAGGGACACGGAGAGGGTGAGGGACACAGAGAGAGAGAGGCACAGTGAGAGAGAGGGACACAGAGAGAGAGACAGGGACAGAGAGAGAGAGGGACAGAGAGAGAGGGAGGGACAGGGAGAGAGAGGGGGACAGGGAGACAGAAAGGGACAGAGAGAGAGAGAGCGTCAGGTAGAGAGAGGGACACAGAGACTGAGAGGGACAGAGAGAGAGAGAGGGACAGGGAGAGAGAGAGGGACATGGAAAGAGAGGGACAGGGAGAGAGAGGGACACACAGAAAGAGGGAGGTACAGAGAGAGAGAGGGACAGGGAGAGAGAGAGGGACACGGAGAGAGAGAGAGGCCGGGAGTGAGAGTGACAGGGAGAGAGAGAGGGAAAGGGAGAGAGAGGGACACAGAGAGAGAGGGACACAGAGGGAGAGGGACAGGGAGACGGAGGGACAGAAAGAGAGAGGGACAGGGAGAGAGAAGGACACACAGAAAGAGGGAGTGACAGAGAGAGAGGGACAGGGAGAGAGAGAGGGACACGGAGAGAGAGGGACAAAGAGAGAGAGAGAGGGGCAGGGAGAGTGAGTGACCGGGAGAGAGAGAGGGACACGGAGAGAGATGGACAGAGAGAGAGAGGGACACAGAGGGAGAGGGACAGGGAGAGAGAGAGGGACAGGGAGAGAGAGAGGGACACGGAGAGTGAGAGAGGGACAGGGAGAGAGTGAGGGACAGGGAGATGGGGGGACATGGAGAGAGAGAGAGGGACAGGGATAGAGAGAGGGACACGGAGAGAGAGAGAGGGACAACGAGATAGAGGGACAGGGGGAGAGAGAGAGGGACAGGGAGAGAGAGAGGGACAGGGAGAGAGATGGACAGGGAGAGAGAGAGAGGGACACGGAGAGGGTGAGGGACACAGAGAGAGGGAGAGGGACAGTGAGAGAGAGGGACAGAGAGAGAGAGAGGGACAGAGAGAGAGAGGGACAGAGAGAGAGAGAGGGACAGGGAGAGAGAGGGGGACAGGGAGACAGAAAGGGACACAGAGAGAGAGAGTGACTGGGAGAGAGAGGGACAGAGAGAGAGAGGGACAGGGAGAGAGAGAGGGACAGGGAGAGAGAGAGGGACAGGGAGAGAGAGAGGGACACGGAGAGAGAGGGACAGGGAGTGAGAGGGACAGAGGGAGAGAGGGACAGGGAGAGAGAGAGGGACACGGAGAGAGAGGGACAGGGAGAGAGAGAGCGACAGGATGAGAGAGGGACAGGGAGAGAGAGGGACACGGAGAGAGAGGGGGACAGGGAGATAGATGGACATGGAGAGAGAGAGGGACAGGAAGAGAGAGAGGGACAGGGAGAGAGAGGGACAGGGAGAGAGAGGGACACGGAGAGAGAGTGACAGGGAGAGAGAGGGACAGAGAGAGAGAGGGACAGGGAGAGAGAGAGGGACAGGGAGAGAGAGAGGGACAGGGAGAGAGAGAGGGACAGGGAGTGAGAGGGACAGAGGGAGAGAGGGACACAGAGAGAGAGATGGACAGGGAGAGTGAGGGACAGAGAGAGAGAGGGACAGGGAGAGAGAGAGGGACAGGGAGAGAGAGAGGGACACGGGGAGAGAGGGACAGGGAGAGAGAGGGACAGGGAGATAGAGGGACAGGGAGAGATAGAGACCGACAGGGAGAGTGAGAGGGACACGGAGAGAGAGAGAGGGACAGGGCGAGAGAGAGGGACAGGGAGAGAGAGGGACAGGGAGAGAGAGAGAGGGACACGGAGAGGGTGAGGGACACAGAGAGAGGGAGAGGGACAGTGAGAGCGTGGGACAAAGAGAGAGAGAGAGGGACAGAGAGAGAGAGGGACAAAGAGAGAGAGAGAGGGACAGGGAGAGAGAGGGGGACAGGGAGACAGAAAGGGACACAGAGAGAGAGAGGGACAGGGAGAGAGAGGGACACCGAGACTGAGAGGGACAGAGAGAGAGTGGGACAGGGAGAGAGAGAGGGATATGGAGAGAGAGGGACAGGGAGAGAGAGGGACACACAGAAAGAGGGAGGTACAGAGAGAGAGAGGGACAGGGAGAGAGAGAGGGACAGGGAGAGAGAGGGACAGGGAGAGAGAGAGGGACAGAGAGAGAGAGAGAGTCCGGGAGTGAGAGTGACAGGGAGAGAGAGAGGGAAAGGGAGAGAGAGGGACACAGAGAGAGAGGGACACAGAGGGAGAGGGACAGGGAGACGGAGGGACAGAAAGAGAGGGGGACAGAGAGAGAGAGGGACACACAGAAAGAGGGAGGGACAGAGAGAGAGAGAGAGGGACACGGAGAGAGAGAGGGACACGGGGAGAGAGGGACAGAGAGAGAGAGAGAGGGGCAGGGTGAGTGAGTGACCGGGAGAGAGAGAGGGACACGGAGAGAGATGGACACAGAGAGAGAGGGACACAGAGGGAGAGGGACAGGGAGAGAGAGAGGGACAGGGAGAGAGAGAGGGACACGGAGAGTGAGAGAGGGACAGGGAGAGAGAGGGATAGGGAGAGAGATTGGGATAGGGAGAGACAGGGACATGGAGAGAGAGGGACACAGGGAGAGAGAGGGACAGAGAGAGAGAGAGAGTGGGACACGGAGAGAGAGGGACATGGAGAGAGAGAGGGACAGGGAGAGAGAGGGACAGGGAGAGAGTGAGGGACACGGAGAGAGAGGGACAGGGAGAGAGAGAGGGACACAGAGATAGAGAGAGAGGGACAGGGAGAGAGAGGAACACAGAGAGAGAGAGGGACAGGGAGAGAGAGGGACAGAGAGAGAGAGAGGGACACAGAGAGAGAGAGGGACAGGGAGACGGAGGGACAGAGAGAGAGAGGGACAGTGAGAGAGAGGGACAGGGAGAGAGAGAGGGACAGGGAGAGAAAGAGGGACGGGGAGAGAGAGGGACACGGAGAGAGAGGGACACAGAGAGAGAGATGGGACAGGGAGAGAGAGAGGGCCAGGGGGAGAGCGAGAGAGGGACGGGGAGACAGAGAGGGACGGGGAGACAGAGAGGGACACAGAGAGGGAGATGGACAGGGAGAGGGAGGGACAGAGAGAGAGGGGGACAGGGAGAGAGAGATGGACAGGGAGAGAGAGGGACAGGGAGAGAGAGAGGGACACGGAAAGAGTGGGACAGGGAGAGAGAGGGACAGGGAGAGAGACAGAGGGATCGGGAGAGAGAGAGGGACAGAGAGAGAGAAAGGGACACGGAAAGAGAGGGACAGGGTGAGAGGGACCCGGACAGAGAGGGACAGAGAGAGAGTGGGACAGAGAGAGAGAGAGGGACAGAGAGAGAGAGAGGGACACGGAGAGGGAGAGGGACACGGAGAGGGAGAGGGACAGGGAGAGAGAGGGACAGGGAGAGAGATTGGGATAGGGAGAGAGAGGGACATGGAGAGAGAGGGACACAGGGAGAGAGAGGGACAGAGAGAGAGAGGGAGAGGGAGAGTGAGAGGGACAGAGAGAGAGGGACATGGAGAGAGAGGGACAAAGGGAGAGAGAGGGACAGGGAGAGAGAGGGACATGGAGAGAGAGGGACACGGAGAGAGAGGGGGACAGGGAGATAGATGGACATGGAGAGAGAGAGGGACAGGGAGAGAGACAGAGGGACAGGAAGAGAGAGAGGGACACGGAGAGAGAGGGACAGGGAGAGAGAGGGACAGGGAGAGAGAGAGGGACAGGGAGAAAGAGGGACAGGGAGAGAGAGGGACCCGGACAGAGAGGGACAGATAGACAGAGGGACTGAGGGAGAGAGAGGGACAGAGAGAGAGAGGGACTCGGAGAGGGAGAGGGACACGGAGAGGGAGAGGGACAGGGAGAGAGAGGGACAGGGAGAGAGAGAGGGACAGGGAGAAAGAGGGACAGGGAGAGAGAGGGACCCGGACAGAGAGGGACAGAGAGAGAGAGGGACAGAGAGAGAGAGAGGGACAGAGAGAGAGAGGGACACGGAGAGGGAGAGGGACACGGAGAGGGAGAGGGACAGGGAGAGAGAGAGGGACAGGGATAAAGAGGGACAGGGAGAGTGAGAGGGACAGAGAGGGAGAGGGACATGGAGAGAGAGGGACACAGG